>NC_041725.1:5323254-5683254 GCF_900700375.1 Denticeps clupeoides | reverse complement strand
GTAAGAAAGTGATCAGCGATGCCGGCGAAGCGATCGACTGCTAAAGAGCCAGGAGAAAATGAAAGATGGTCTGACGGCGCGGCGCTCCACTTCAAACACGCGCCGCATTAAAAGCAGATGAGCAGCCGAAGGCCAGGGCTGTTTACCACAGAACTCCGCATCGATTTACTGCTACAAACCATGTTGGCTCAATAAAAACGAAAACTAATTAAATGATAAATATGTGCCTTTTGATTTGTCATGATGTTTCTCACCGCACAGGCTCACACAGAGCTCTGACGACTTTTTTTTTTTCATTTTTTTCATAATTGTAAAACAAATCTGTGTTTCTCTACGTTTTGATCTCCTATTCTATTCTTTTTAAGGTGTACCTGCACTTTAAAATAAACTGAGTGTGCTTTCATATATTTTAGCTGTGTGTGAGTGTGCATGTTTGTGAGTCGGATGATTTTCTTGTGCATCATTTACTACCATTGTGTCCCTGAGCAAGACACTTAACCCTAAGTTGCTCAAGGGGGGGACTGTCCCTGTAACTACTGATTGTAAGTCGCTCTGGATGAGGGCGTCTGATGAATGCTGTAAATGTAAATCAGTATTGTGTTTTTTTTTGCATACTTCTGATAAGGCATGTCTGTGTGTTAATTTGCTTGCGTTTTTCGCGGGTTTTTATTGTAGACATGCTTGTCTGTGTGCTTCCTCTTGCATATGCATATGTGTGTGTGTGTGCGTGTGTGTATGTACGCCTCGGTCTGCTGAGCGTGATGGGTTTGGCTCACATCGCTGTCGCTCATACTACACCTGTCTCCCTTAGCTGCTGTACAGAGGGAGGAAATTTGGGCCGAGTTGTCCTTAGGTAGACAGTGATGGAGGTACACTGATAGAAGGGTGTGGGGTGTGTGTGTGTGTGGGTACCAGTGAACTTAGCTTTCCTGGTGCCCCAAAAAGAGACAATAATGTTGAACTTTCCAATAGGACTCACAGACGCTGTCTTGTTCAGTGTTATAACTTTGTTATAAACTGATTTATGACAGTATTACTAAGGTATAGTGAACAACACAGATTTAAATCAAATTTCACATAAAAACGCAGCTCATAGGGACAACACTGGAGCCCTGGAGTCGTGCTGGTGTGGGGGGTCACTTCAGCTGTGTATTTGGGCAGAACAACTTAATTATGCATTTCACTAAGGTCAAGAAATTAACAAAAAAATGAAAACTGAACATTTTAATTTGACACAATTAAAAATATTAGACCTACTAAAACAAACTGGCAAACATAACATTGACTGCAGCCTGGTGCCTGGTGCATTTCCTGTCCTTGTTTTAATGTCACTCTGCGCATTTTAGTGACACACTGCCAACGTGTGTATTTATGGGGACGTTGTTTGGGTCTCTGTTGCCTAGTAATGCTTTGTCCATATGCGCGCGCGTGTGTGTGTGTTAGTGTGTGTGGTGCATTGTCGGCGTGCAGTGTGGCTCGAATGTGTTCATTTTTCCCTTCTCTGCGTCTCTGTGGGGACTCGGAGGAGCAGCCTAACGAACCTCTGACAGCTGGAGGCCCTAATTAAAGATCCCCTCTGAAAACAAACAGCGCCCATGGCCGCGCCCGCGCCCGCTCCCGTGCCAATGCCAGCCGGGCACTGGCGCCGAGGAGCATACAGTATCCGAGATACAGGAGCGTTTCTGTGCCAGCTTCAGGCAGGGATGTAAACAGAGTTAAACAGGAGAACCCAACCTGTTTCATGCCTGGAGCGCCGATCTCAGCCTGTTTTATAATTGGTTGTCCACTGTTGGATCCATTGCTTCCTGTCATCAAAAGTCTCCATGCAGAATTCTATATACGCCGTACTATATATCCATCTTCTGTGGCTTATTGTTTCATATGGCATGTTTTTTTCTTACAGCAACAAAGGCGTGGTTGAGACTATGAACCAACATAGTGGGTGAGACTATGAACCAGAAAGTGATTGTCATTGTGAAACACTGCAGCACAGCACATAATGAAATGTGTCCTCTGCATTTAACCATCACCCTTGGTGAGCAGTGGGCAGCCATGACAGGCGCCCGGGAGCAGTGTGTGGGGATGGTGCTTTTCTCAGTGGCACCTCGTGGTACCTCGGCAGATCGGGATTCGAACCGGCAACAGGTTCAAACCCCACTTACTACCATTGTGTTCCTAAGCAAGACACTTAACCCTGACACTTGTCCATTTACTACTAATAATAGTCACACTTGATACGCATGTCTGCTAAATTCCATGAATAAAAATGTAAATCTATAGAAAAGGAAAAGGAGATGAATGTTAAAATTTGCCTGTATAGTTTATTTTTTTTACTCATATATTCTGATCAGCTTTTTAGGCGTTTGTATGTATGTCAGTATATTCTTTTTTATTTTTTACGGGTCATATGTGTGGTTTCCCATTGCCACACCCTGTGACAGCCAATGTTTCGTACAACTCCAAAACGAAACCACATCATTGACATTGAAGTTGGGTCTCATGGCAGATGGTGACCTCAGTCAGAGTCAATACAGCAGCGCCCATTTGGCACCAAGCTCTGATGCCCACACAACCTGCAACAAGGTTATGGAGTTAATTGAACAATTACTGTGGAAGGCACCTCCATTATGGCATGTGGAGATAGGGCGGGTGGAGGAGCGATGCGGGCGGAGATCAGATGGGGGCTGAGATATGTGTAATTAGCAGACAGCACTGGGATGAGCTCAGGCTGATGTGTTAGAAAACAGCGGCTATGACGCCTTGCTTCAAAACTCCACAGGACACATTTGGAAAGTCATTGTTGGATTTTATTAATTTTGGAATCTGTTCAGATTTTCTTTTATAGGAATTTGTGTAACATTTATTGTCACAAATCAGATCCAGGATTTTATGCATTAATATGCAGTAGCCTCATAGTCTAGTGGATAAGACAATCCCCTATGAACCAGAAGACCAGAAACACACAGGTTCAAACCCCACTTACTACCATTGTGTCCCTGAGCAAGACACTTAACCCCGAGTGTCTCCAGGGGGACTGTTCCTTGTCACTACTGATTGTAAGTCGCTCTAGATAAGGTAAATAACTTAAACATTTTTAATATTACTACTGGAAAATATCAAAGTCCCAAATGAAACATTAAACATACCTGTTGCTAACAGGGTGTAGAACTGCTTTTGTGATCTAGTGCATGTGTGGGTGTGTGTTTACACTCTATTTACGGTTGAGCTAGTTGACCGGTGGACCACCAGAGCTCCTTTAACCTGCCATACACTGTATAAAAAAAACGGTGACTGTTGTGCCTCTCAGTCTGTCGGGTCACAGGTCAGGCTTCAGACTTAATGAGCCGTGCTGTTTAATGTGCACTTCAGAAGCAGCAGCACTGATCCGAGGTCAGATGGTTGAATATGGCCAAGTGTGAGGTTAAGCTATTGAGTTGCCCCACGGCGCTCAGTGCCAGGTAGGCTTAGATGGGTGATGTAAGATTGGGGCAGGGACCCAGAGGTTGGGAGTGGTGTTTGTGTGCTGACCCAGAGGGCAGCTCAGGCCGGAGGGCAGGACAGAGGGCCGCTGCAGGGCACACCGGCCCTTTAAATGTCACTGGGGCTGGAGCTCTGGGGGCAAACACCGTAGACACAGGCCAAATGGCACTGAGAGACTTGGGATACAGTAGCTAGGGGAACACCAGTTTTGTGTGTTTGTGTGTTACAGGTGTGTGCATGTCCCATCTGCATAGTTGTGATACTAGACTGAAAATGAACGGTCATTGAAGTTGAAGATGGAGAGTTTTGATGAACTCCTGTTATGCCTCATGAAAGATTATTGGTTAATCAAGGGAATTACGAGGGGAAATTAAAATTTAAAAGTCTGCTGATAAATCAAGGCTAGGCATCCTTTATCTCTAGCTGGATTGGGAAGGCGACTTTAAAATGTTATTTAGAAAAATATAATTTTTATCAATAATCACTTGCAGTATGATCACAATATGAAAACATCACAATCCTTATTAAATCAGCCATTCGGAAACATACATAATGACAAGATTTTGATTTTGATTTTTCATGTCATTAATTTTTCATGGTGTTCAGTAAAAATACAGCTTTTACAATTTTTGTTACTGAATTAAATTTTCATTACATTGAAATGAGACAATCCCAGTCCACAATTCCCAATAACAGACTGAATTATTAGCAGGTAAGCAATCCACATAAGTTTAGAGTTTTACAATATACAGTACAACTGGAAAGTTTTTACAGTGCATCACTGTTTCCACATGTTGTTATGCTACAGCCTTATTCCAAAAATTGATTAAATTAATTTTGTTTCTGCACAGCAATTCTGCACAGCACCAAATAATGACAACGTGAAAAAAGTAGAAGGATCTTTGTCAGGGAGGTGACCAAGAACCCGATGGTCACTCTGTCTGAGCTCCAGAGGTTTTCTGTGGATAGAGGAGAACCTTCTAGAAGGACAATGTCTGCAGTAATTCACCAATCAGGCCTGCATGGTAGAATGGCCAGACAGAAGCCACTTCGAAGTAAGGAGTGGCAGCCCACCTGGAGTTTGCCAAAAGGCACCTGAAGGACCCTCAGACCATAAGAACCAAAATTCTCTGGTCTGATGAGACAAAGATGTAACTCTTTGGTGTGAATGGCAGGCATCACATTTGGAGGAAACCACAACAACAACAACATTTATTTCTTATATAGCCCAAAATCACATACAGTATGTCTAAATGGGCTTTGATAAACCCTACAGTTGACACCCCCCACACTTGACCCTTCGGAACACAAGGAAAAACTCCACACAAAAAAACTCTAGGAGAGAGAAAAAAGAAAGGAAGAACCCTTGGGAAGGAGTGATAGGGTAGAGTGAGCCTGCCACGGGTGTCAGTGCAGGGTTTGTAATGATTTGTCCAATAAGAAAGAAAGAAAGAAAGAAAGAAAGAAAGAAAGAAAGAAAGAAAGAAAGAAAGAAAGAAAGAAAGAAAGAAAAAAATAATAATAGTAAGTCCTCCAGTTGTAGGGTTGGAGTGTAGTCCAGTGTCATGGTCTAGATTAATGTCCATTATGATGTTACTGGTCCATTTGAAGATCCCTGAAGCTGTAGTTGTTACGGTGGTGGCTGTGGTGACCCTCTGGTTCGTTTCATGCTGAATCATCATTTAGCAGTTGTCAGGAACCAGGATTTATCTGCCAGGCACCCCTCATCACCAGACCAATACCATCCCTACAGTGAAGCATGGTGGGGGTAACATCATGCTGTGGAGATGTTTTTCAGCTGTAGGAACTGGGAGACGAGTCAGGATAGAGGGAATGATGACATCAGCAATGTACAGAGACATCCTGGATGAAAACCTGCTCCAGAGCACTCTTAATTTAATCCATTTTGGAATAAGGCGGTAACATAACAAAAATGTGGGAAAGTAATGCACTGTGAATACTTTCCAGATGCTTAGTGGGGAGAAAAAGGCCAAATTCACAAAACAAATCAGTAAGCGAAGCCCATGTGCAGAAGCCCTGTTCACACATCATCACATCCAGTTGATCGTCCCTTTGCAACTCATGGGCAGTTATGTGTACTCTATTTAAGTTTCTACCTGTATTTAATACCATTAGCACACTGAAAATAACATATGATAACCAATTGCATTCTGTTAACAATATTTTGTTCTACTCTGCTTTTCCTTTTTTTTAACTCAGCATTTTTACAGGAACCTTTTTGAGTGTGTATAATAATGTTTTATAATTTGATAAAGATGTACGTGGTATGCACTGAATAAGTGTATAAAACTCCCCCCAGGAGAATCCATTCTTCAACTCTCCCCCTGTCTCTCTGCTCAGGAGGCGTGAGACTGACAGAACCGTGGCCGCGCTCCGCTTGTGAGGCGAGTACGATGGCATCCATGCCGTTTGTGAGCGAGGGGAAGTGCGTGAGCGTGGAGTGGGACTTCCTGCAGGGCCTGCTGGCCAAACCACCCACATTACCCTGGTAAGAGAGGGAAAACACACACACACACACATGCATTTGTAGCTCTTTACACTCAGTCACACACATAAAACACATGCACATCCGTATACCATACTGTATAGACATACACATCTCCCTTTCCCGAAATTCCCGAAACACACCACAAATTCCCCAAATTCCCGAAACACACCACAACACACACAAAAATCCACCAGAAGCACCCCACTGACATGGAGATTTGACGTTGTTCATTACAAAATTTGCAGCAGAAGATTATAATGAGCAATTTTTATTGGTCAAAGTGTGTTCAAACAGTGTCTCCATATCTGTGAGTATTTGAGTTTTGATTACGTGTGAGTTTAAATTTTTCTCATATTTAACTACATTCATAATAATAATACGGTAATCTAAAGCACCGTCTTACAGGGTCGTATACGCAGTGATCAGTGGTGGCTGCAGGCTCGGCTCCTGACCGGCTCAGGTGTCGCCTCCATTAGCAGGAGATTAACTAAATTTGCCTGGAATTATTAATGTCTGGTCATCTCTGGGTGGATATAAAAACTAAGCAGGATCAATGGGGCCGCATTGATTGTGCTCTCCGGGGTCCATTCGCTAACAAGAGATGTTGTGGAGGCACCGCTCTCCACCTCGCTCTCTTTTACCGTCTCCCCCACTCCATACATCAAAATGGCTGGTTAAGAGGGAAAATTACAGACGGGCGGGGAAAAAGCTGAAACAAGAACTGAATTCAAACTTCTACACGTTGATGAAAAGATGAAAAATTATATTATCAATCACTTTTACCGTCAGAAACATAATGGGCTCAATATGTACCAGCAGTCCAGTTTTTACACAGTGGGAACAGCTAAGATTATCAAAAAAATAAATAAATGTATTTAAATGATAAAATTTTTTATTTGATTTATTCCTTACGTTGTTCATGCATTCCTCTGTTTTAACAAAACCAAATTATCCAGGCCACACCCCTGTGCACTTACACTTCTAGAAATATAGACATTAGAACACACACACACACACACACACAACAACAACCCCTCCCCCTCTGTTCACAGCCTTCAGCCCAGGGAATGCGAATCAATGTCACAGACACACGGGCATTGGGGACAAACGCTCCCTCTCTATTCTACAGCAGACACAAATTGTGGAGTCGCCGTGACAACATAATTCCACCACTCAGGCCCCATTGAGGGGAGTTGATACCCAATCAGAGGGACAGGCTACCTGTGCTCTCAGACGGCCCCTCCCCTACTGATCTCGCATTCAAGGATGGTGTTCCCAACCACACCGGGGCCTGACAACACACACACAATCAAACAAGAGAAATATATACACACAAGACAACCACACACAAACATGCTAACACAAAATCATCCCACCCTCATGCAGTAAAAGGTAAAGACACAACCGTACACACCTGCAGCCGAGTCTGCAGATGTACTGTGTACTGTACACTGTGGTAGTACAGGTTGGCAGTAGCCTAGCGGGTAGGTCACAGGTTCAAACCCCACGTACTACCATTGTGTCCCTGAGTGTCTCCAGGGGGACTGTCCCTGTAAAATACTGATGCTCTGGATAAGGTGCTCTGGATAAGGGCATCTGATAAATGATAAAAATGTAAATGTAGGTACACAGAACACACACACACACAGCACATCAACTGCATCCGTATGGCTCACATACATGGCTACACACACATCAGTTCCCGGTGACACTCCGTTGTTACTATGTTCTTTTCTCAATGGCACTTGAAATGGGTCGACACAACAATCAGATGCAGCAGGAGTGACACTTCAGACAACAAAAGGAAGGATGTGAAGCGACATCTGAACATTGCAATAATGTAAAACATGGCGGAAACCAGACGTCGATGTCACTGATGTCACCGAGCCACTTGATTTCCCTCCAGTAACAAACGCTGACTGGTGTCAGCAGTAAATACAGAATGAGATCAAACAGGCGGTGGTGTGAAATGCTTAATCAGCTGTCATGCACCCTGCTGCATTTGCTTAAGATATTGAAGGATGCCCACCCTCATGTGTCCCATGGAGGGTCACTTTGTCACAGCAGCTCATGCTCTTCTGCTTAATTGTGTATGACATCACCATCTTTCGATCTATCACTTTTTTTTCTTGCTCTTCCCCCCTTCTTCTTGGTGTCTCCAGCTTGCAGAACCTGAGGAAAGAGAAATCTCGAAATGCTGCTCGCTCCCGGCGTGGAAAAGAAAACTTTGAGTTTTTCGAGCTGGCCAAGATGTTGCCGTTGCCCGGTGCGATCACCAGTCAGCTGGACAAAGCCTCCGTCATCCGGCTCACCATCAGCTACCTGCACATGCGTCACTTTGCCAGCCAAGGGGACCCACCCTGGAGCCCTCTTCTCGAGGGAGAGGCGAACTGCAACAAGGGTAAGGGCCATGACCACGTCCACCTGCTGGTCTTAACCTCTCATCCAGACCAAACATCATTCGCTGTCAAGAGATCTCAAACATACAGACTATGGTAGAGCAAGCAGTGGTTTTAACCCATTAAGGCAGGTAGCAACTCTTTGTTGCTTCAACATTTGAAAACGTTGAGCTATTTGGCCTTCCATACTGTCCATTCTCTCCACCAACAGCTACTCAAGCTCCACTGCTCCTCCTCCTTCCTTTGACTTCTCTCATTATGGTCGCCACAGCAGATGGTTGTCCTCACAATTGATTTCACAAAAGATGGCCTTTCTGGCACAACCCACAACACTGCTTAACTCTGGTTCAATGTGGCTTATAGTTGGATCCAGGTCCTATCGGTATTTATTTTTTTTTGCATACAGCCCTATATACTGTGAACATATGTAGGGAATATTTCACACTGAGAACGCACACGCCCTTATCCAGTGTGATTTACATAATTGCTGATACTGGTGTACTGGACATGGGTTGGTAGTAGCTTAGTGGGTAACACAATTGCCTACGAACCAGAAGACCCAGGTTCAAATCCCACTTACTACCATTGTGTCCCTGAGCAAGACACTTAACCCTAAATTGCTCCAGGGGGACTGTCCCTGTAACTACTGATTGTAAGTCGCTCTGGGTAAGGGCGCTTTGGGTAAATGCTGTAAATGTAAATGTACTGGAACGTAGTTCTTTTGAAAAAGGTAGGTCTATAGTCATCATAGACTTCATTGTGTACCAGTGTATAGTGTCCAGCCAATGGAAAAGTGACGAGATCTCAGATTGCAGATCTGCAACTGCAATCTGATTTTCGAAATATTTATATTATTTTCTAGAACGCTTTGAAGGCAGCGTGGAAGGGATGTTGTTACAAGTTGAAATATTTACTTGGTATTAATTATGGTTTGTAATGCTTAATGTACATCAGGATTATTAATTCCATACGACTTCATGCACTGACAGACTAGGAAATACATTCCCTTGACCTCATCTTTTCGCCAATTTATTAGTCTATAATAAAAAAACTCGATATTCAACTGAGGTGGTCAGATGGTGGTGTCTTTGAATGTTTAAAAAAGGTTATCTTCTGATTCGTGGGTTCTACAGGGAATTTGTGCTATGGATTGAGACTATATAAAGCTTTTTATGGACACCTACGTCAATCTCGAAGTGCATTCATACATTACTGATTTATTAGCAGAGGAATTAGTGGGAGCCGGGCCACAGTCAAACTCAATTCTGGGTATGATGATGGTGGCCTGTTGTTGAATACAAATGTGTGATTAATTTAAATTAGGAATTTAAATGGAATAGGCTATTATTGTCTTATAGGTCGCCTGTGTAAGACACCGGGGATACTTTCACTTTGAAAATTGCAAGGAGAATGCAGAGTGGAGAAGTGTCCATACACACACACACACTGAGGAAAGTAATTGAGATTGCACCACAGGAGTAATCACTTTCAGTCATGCGGTGCTAAGCGTGGTTTATCGGGCATAATGCATTTGCTGGTTTCAACAAAAACTTCCTGCAAAAGAATTTCAAAAACTTCCTGCAAAAGAAACCACTCCATGCTGGAGTGGCTTTTATACCAAAGGCACTTCCGCCCAAAACTCTCTGGCCAAGAACAATGTAACAATCTTGCCTTCTGGTTCTGGACAGATTTTCCAAAAATAAAATAGCAAATAGCTCAAAGTAGATTTAAGAATGTGTGTTAGTGTGTGTGTGTGTGTGTGTGTGTGTGTGTGTGTGTGTTTAAATGTGAATTACACAAGTGAAAAATAAAATATTATTTATTTGTTTATTTTTATTTATTTTATTTTTTTTTCACATCTGATAGACTGAAACATTACTTGTGGAGAACACCCATAACCCAAACTTTCTGTCATCTGCCATGGAAATAATTTCTTAGACATCAATGCCTTGCTAGTTGACTGAGAAACAAAGAACCAATTACCCAGCAGCACTTTTCTGCAGTCTAATCATAAGGAAGGCAAATGGTAAAAGCTTGTTTTAAATGAAGCTTTAAATGCGGATTTTAATGTGCTCACCTTTTATTACCTGCAGTAAGATGCTTTGTTAACATGGCCCTGGACTGATGAATAACACCACCGAGCCTATTGTACAAGGCAGTGGGCCAGTTTCAGGTAAAGACTGAAAAGGCACTTAAAGCTACTCTTGATGGAGGACTCCATTGCAGATGAACAGAAAGAGAAATCCCCCAGAAAAGCCTGTTAACAAGTGGCCATGTAGAACAGGGCATGATTTTATTATCTGTGCAATGTTGAGCAAGGTCCTCCCTGTCTTCAAAGCGCTTCAGATGTGTGAAATACCTGAGTAGGAGACTCATTTTCTGTCGCACAAAGAAAGAAAAGAGAATGAGAATGAGAGAGATGAATAAGATAGCAGTGTAAGTTAAAGAGGATACATATAGTGCATTTGTGTGTGTAGAGAGGTTTTGTTTTGTGTGTGTGTGTGGAGGGGGGGGGGGGGGTAATAAGAGAAAGTATCTATGTGAAAGACAGGACACTAAAGGAGAAGGGAATTATAAGTGTGATTTGTAATTACAGAAATTAACTATATAACTGAGAGAGTGTAATTACAAGGGTTGTCTAATTGCTATTACTACTGAGGGGAAACAACTCAGCGAGAATTAGATGTGTGTTAGGTGTGTGTGTGTGTGTGTGTGTGTGTGTGTGTGTATGAGCATGCATGCATGGTAATTTGGATCTTACCACAGACTGACTAAACTACATTACTATTACTGTATGAGACAAAGCCACAATCCAAAATATATTTAAAATAGTCTTTACAGTCTAATATATATATAGATAAACACGATACGTATACTGACAATGTACACATATGCTGTTCCACGAAAGGAACTATTGAGCATGCATGAATCTTATATATTATAATATATACCCTTATATCCCCTTCAGAGGTTAGATCAGAGGTTATTGGGTATGCACCATGATCTATTTTTTACAGCTACAAGGCTTTGTTATTTCAGTATATTACAGAATTCAAGATGCTAGCCACCTCCTTCTGGTCTGTTTTCCTGTGAAACCACTTTAATGGATTAAACCTCCTGGAAGAAAAATGTGGCTCCACCAGAAACCTGATTTTTAAATTCACTGTTATTTTAGCATCCTTCAAACGTTCGTAATTCAAGTAATGTCTTTTCCTGAACTAGTCTCTCATGATTCATTTGTATCCAAAAACCGGCTGTACACATATCAAAGTTTCACGCTCAGTGCCACGGGGATGACCTAGATGTCAACGTGAACATGCATCTTATTCAAACGAATTCATGAATTAATGCGTGTTTCCCCCATAATCTGTAGTTACTCGGTATTGGAAGTGTGGATTCATTTGTATAAAACACATTAGATGGCTTCTTGCTACAGATATTTGCCTTGCAGCTTGTTTCTAGCAGTGTAATGCAGGCCAGCGTAGCTGCACATTCACCCAGGGCGTAGGCCTGTAAGAGGACGCAGCGTGATGCATGACTTTAATTCCACTGGTGGAATGCAGTCACAGGTCCGGCAGCTGTAACCCCGAGGGGCAGCGTGTAGAGACACCGCTCCCTTAAACACACACACACACATACACCCTCACCCCTCTGTTTCCCCTTCGATATGGGGCCAATGTGAGAGGTAGAGAGGGGGAAGGGACGTGTGGTGGGGGCTGGTGTGGCTTTTGTCTGCTTCGGTCTTGAAAAATGAATAGACAGAGGAAAATCAATTGCGTGACCTTCACACGGCAAGGGAGGGAAACGTTTAGGGGGGTGGGTGGACCAGAGGAGAAATGAAGGGAGGAGAGGAGGGGAGAGTAGAATGGGAGGATGAGGGGAAATGAAATGGCTAAAATTCTATGTGCTGTGTTTTCACCTGTGCATGTGATAGTAGAGTTGGGTCTTAAAGACGTGCAGGAGAAAAAATGCTAAATCCTGCACACGAGTAAAAACTACTCATTGTTCAAGATGATAAGGTCCCTCGCATACAGAGGCCTATTTTAGACACCGTGCATTGGAAGACTTTGCTAATGCCACAACAAATTTGTCTTTGGAATTATATGAATTGAAGTTTAAAATGGGAGGAGCCCATAACGATGACTGACAGCTCTCACATATCGTAATTCCTCTTTGTGGATGATTTAAACACACTCCTGGCAACATGGCATGCAGTGTTGCCAGATATGTGGATGGTCCAAAAATGCACCAAACCACAAATAATTCCTCATAAATATTGCTGCACCTACTGACTTAATAAGAATTGGGCTCCTCAGAACATTTTGTCAGCAAAATATAAATTCTAAACTGCACAATTCCCATCCCTTCCTCAATTCCACCTCATTTATTGGCTTGCAATTAGACTTGTTCATGGTGCCATCATTGGACATCATGAAAGTGTCAACATCATGTCCACCACCACCAAACCAAACATGCAGATAGATGATTTGTGCTTTTATTTCAGATTTTTTTTTTATATTAAAAGCTCTAGTTATGCCCGTCACTGTGTTCTACAATTTAAGGTTATGCATAGGATTCACATGTCTAGACTAAAAATTAGTCCGTATTCATCCAAATGTGAATCCCTGCTGTGATAATGGTGAGAGTGAGGAGGTTTCCCTTATTCATATGTCCTATTGATATTGGAGAGACATATTTTAAACTTCTGTCTCTAATTCTTAAATATCATTCTAAAATAGATTCTAATCCATGGCACCAGGGGTGAAGCTGATGCAAACCTAACCCCTTTTACAGTGTCATAGAATGTATTAGAAAAAAAAACATTCAGAAAAAAGAAAAAAAAAATACTTATGCCCCTGTGTTCAGCCCCTGAACACATCTCACTCATCCTGTCCTTTTTTCATGTAGTTAATGTATTAGAAATATATAATTAGTCGATGATAAAACACGTAATCTCCACGTGTGTAAAGCCAGTGTGTATCAACAGTCTGAACTTTGGCTTCTGGAGACCCGTCTCCCGCCGGTCGGCTCTGTCTCCATGCTGCATCTGTTACTTTGGAGACCTGTTTGGCTTGAAGAATCTCCCTCCTTCCGTTGACTCAATTAAACATTCCAGAAAAATTATTTGCTGTGTATGACCTTCATTGATCAGCAATGACCGACCAACGTCTCCAGCAGTGTTATGTTCAATCTGTAAGGTCCTCTCCTTTCTATAGCACCTATTTGTCACTTTTTTCCCCTCCTCGGCTCTGCTTCTTCTTCTTCCCTTCCCTCCATATCTGCCCCTCTCTCGCTCGTCTCTCTCTCCCCTAATTCTCAGCCTTTAAAGCAGCAAAGGCTTTTAAGGGACGTTAATTGCACTCAAATTATGTTCGACCGTGGATGGAATGAAGGAGGGAGGGAGAGTGAAAGGATAATTGCAATGGAGAAGGACGTTAGATCTGGGGTTGTTCTCCCCCCCCCGTCTCAATCCACCATCATCTGTCCGTGCAGACCCGTAGAAGAAGAAAAGAAGGGAGGGAGAGAGAAATGCAGACAGAGAGTGTGAAGAGGGACAGTGGGATATGTCCAACTGTCCGGTAAAGAAAACAAAATGGAGCGATCATAAGTCTCTTATTTCTTCTTTAAAGGAAAAAACAAATCCAATCAAGTTTGCCATCTTGTTCCCATAGTAACCTTCTACCTTGGTTTAAAGGCTGATGACTGGGGTGAGGGAAGTGGTTGAGCTGAATGGGGAAAAAAATGATATGTATAGTTAATAATTTTGTTCACAATCCATATAAACATTCACCAAACTTTACCGTTCATCCATTCATCCCAATTCAGCAGCTAACAGTGGGGAGTTTGTTTAGTATTTGTTTTCCCAAACCAGATGGTGAATGTGTTATTGATAAAGTTGTTTGAAATATCTTAATTTGGAGAGGATTTTTTTGCTTGCCGAGACACTGACACCGTGGTGCCTCAAGGCGCCAGCACAAGGTGAGTTTAACCATTAGGGCGCTTCAGTCTGTTTGAATCGAACTTTGAAACTGAATGTTTGTCCCCCCTTTGTACAGTTCATTTGGTCGGGTGTGAACAGAGTAATAAAAAAACGCATCTCAATCCGAATCAAATATTGAACTCTTGTGCGGTTCGCCTGGTGAGAAGGCGTACCGAACCAAAACAGGACAAAATGTTGGACAAAATCACATGATTTAAGAACAGTGAATTATGGGTACATTTGTGTAAGATGAAACACATATAAAATCTACATACACATAATTTCACACATTCACACTACCGTAGAAGTCCACTGCAGAAGATCTTGGGCAGTGGTGGCCTAGCAGTTAAGGAAGTGGCCCCGTAATCAGAAGGTTGCCGGTTCGAATCCCGATCCGCCAAGGTGCCACTGAGCAAAGCACCGTCCCCACACACTGCTCCCCGGGCGCCTGTCATGGCTGCCCACTGCTCACCAAGGGTGATGGGTTAAACGCAGAGGACAAATTTCACTGTGTGCACCGTGTGCTGTGCACTTTCACTTTACTTTATACTTCCTGTATTTACTTTTGATGTTCCCATGATGACATAAGCAGAGAAATAAGCAGAGTTGAAGTAATGCATTTCGTTAGCTTGGATCTTTTTCCCTGTGTGGAAGAAAACCGAACCAAAAGGAAAAAGAAACTCACTGACTGATTTGGACCAAAGCAAACGGACCAAAGTTAAAGTTGTCAAAGCGGCCTTAGAGTAGTGTTATGCTTCGACTAACGCGATTGAGGGTGGGGGATCCACTAGTGGGGTTGAATAGGTGTGTTGGAAGCCCATGACATTACGAATGTTTCGCCAGCTCAAAAATCCGTTCCAGCACATTTTTCATGTCCTGTAACAGTACGTCTGGTCACCCTATTTTAGGCCGAGCTTAGTATTGGAATTCTGGCCAGAAGTTCCAAGTGTCTCATGATTCCTCACCTATGTTTTGGCTCCATGATCTGCTTTACAGCTCCTCTGTGTTAAAAACTCTGGGCTTCCTGGCAGCGCTGCTATCGCTGCCGTTGGGACCCATGTCACCTCTGTGCAGGTTTCGATGGCCATGTGATCATGTTTAATGCCGCATGCCACATACCGGCCCCTGAGGGGTGGTTAGCGATGTCGGCTGGGAGCAGCAGGTCTGCGGTGGAGGTGGTCGGATGTAAGACGTGTAGAAGCGATTACCGTGTCTGGGTGTTCGGCTTGTCCAGGACATATGTGACACCCCCCCCCCCCCCGTCCGGCCCTGCTTTGGGAGAGTGGGTATCCCAGTGTAACACCCCCTCCCCTCCCACCCCAGAGGGTGGGGGCACAGCCCAGCGAGCCCCAGAGCCAGACCACCCCATTCAGGCCTGTGAATGGAGAAGCTCATTTATATTCCTGCACTGAGCAACAGCGAGGATGGAGGGGACCCCAATTACACAATGGAACCCTGACTCCATCACACAAGTCCAGTGTGTGTGTGTGTGTGTGTGTGAGAGAGAGAGAGAATGCTGGGGTGTTTTAAATATGTGGACACGTTGGTCTGTTGCTGAAAATATTTGTCGGTCTGTATGATTGTTTGTATGTGAAGGTTCGTGCCTCAGGGAATGCAGCCTTCTCCTCTATTGCATGTGAGCTCACACACACACACACACACACACGCACACACACGCACACACACACACGCATATACTGACAATTTTGTGAATGATCAGCAGGGAGCCGGATCACATTCTCTCTCATGTTCAGCAGCGACAGTTCAGAACAACACTTTCATTTTCCTGTCAAAATGCTTATTGATTCCCTCAAGCCTTACAGGATGTTTTTGCACACACACACACACACACACACACACACACACACACACACACATACACACACCTGCTCTCTCATACACCTACACACAGTTAATCATACAAACACACACACACAAGTTCTATGTCAACAGAGAAGTATTGAAGTGACCAATGAAACCCATATTCTGTTTGGTTGGCGACAGACCCACTCGCCTGGTACTGCAGTCACACACTTCTTCTCCGTGTACCTTCATTTTCACCGTTTTGGAGTGATGAGGTTACATGAATGATGAACAATGATTACCAACATGCTTGGCCAGTGGCATATATGATCACATAGATGAAAAATATAAAAAATGGGAAATCATTTTCTAATTATGTACACTTCTCTTTCTTCGGACAGTGCGACGGACGACACACTCACTGGCCACGGACATTTTCGAGCAGCACCTCGGAGCGCACCTGCTGCAGGTAATAAAAAAACAGGCCCATGAATGTTGATTCAGTGGAGCTGGTTACACCTGCTCATTTCTTCTATACTGTGGAACAAAACTGAAGCTATGAAATAACAGCACAATGTCCTGTAATAAAATGGAAAAATGGATGTCCAACGTTTCTGAACGTTTGCGGAGCGTTTGTTGCCTTCTATCCATTCAATTTGTGTTAATGAACAAAATATTTTTCCTGTCACAGTCTTCATAGGTCCTTAGAGTCGGTGTGTCCACATTTCCACGTATATCTGTCGTGTAATGTCCATGTAAGCCCAGACACATGTTCTCTGGATGTAGAAGCAAGAAATGTTTTGTAGAAGCAAACACTTCTAGAGTTTACAAGCGTGCTCATGATTAGCGCACACTAAGCGTTTAGGCTTGAGGAATTCTATACTTTACAAACCCACATGGCCATTCATCACCGCCAAACGCGACTCCATTCACAACCACAAATAAACAGAACAAAGCAACAGACAATGCAGAGACAGACATGGAACGAAGTGAAAGCATTGCATGCTGGGAGAAAAAATATTGTTCTTAATTTCTTTCTTTTTTTTTTTTAGTACAGAATCCCTTAAATATACAGTGCATGTGCAATATTTGAAAAATTTGAATAATTCCGTTTTTAATGGAAATAACTGAACAAAGTGCAATGGTGTTTATGCCTGAAAGTTTTTTCCTGTTCTTCTTTATCTCTATGTCACTTATACAGACAGATAGATAGATAGACAGACAGACATGCAGACAGACAGATATATAGTCACTGACTATGTCCAAAATATCTATGTAAAGTCATGTCTACCAAAGCTGGGTGGAGTGATGTTGCCATGTGTAGGGGGATGTAGGAACGACACATTGATAGAAATCAAATTAGCGCTTCAGAGGAACTGTATGATTCTTCCTTCTCAGCGTCCTCTGTCAGTAATAACTACTTAATTGCACTTTATTTTGCAGCGATTCAGGCGACTTGCTGCTCCCACGTCCCGGCCACTCGCATTTGCATACAGAATGTGTCAGCTGCATAAATTACCGCCACTTTAACCAGCGCCGCCAAAACAGCAATCACTCTCCAGCAAAGTGGCCACCTCCACTGCGCACTTGTGGCGGCTTGTTGTTACGATTAATATTATTCTTTGGAGGAGTTCTTTTAATGGGGTTGCTGTATACCTTTCACTTTTCATTAAAATCTCAGCTGGCAACCACCATATCTGTTGTGCTGGTCAACAGAATTTACGAGCTGGGAGTGGCCGCTTTCTTTAGTCTGATTGAAACAGTTACGGGCGCGGTTCCTATTATGTTTTCTGTAGATTTGCTGTAAAGTTGCCTTGTAACATGTCCCAGATGTCTTGAGGGCTATAGATGTGTGGCTTGGGGAAAGGGGTTCTGTTAATGAGCTTTGCAATTTACTCAATATGCACCGACAGTTCTAATTGCGCTTATTTGTCTCGTTGGTGAGTTGTGTCTGTTTTTTTTTTGTTTTTTTTTTTCACAGTCCCTGGACGGCTTTGTCTTTGTGGTTAGCCAGGAAGGACGATTCCTGTACATCTCAGAGACTGTGTCCATATACCTGGGTCTTTCACAGGTGAGACTGACACATACAGAATTTTAAATCAAACACACACACACACAGCAGCCGTCAGGCAAATATTGTGAGAAGAAGACACTTCTATACAACTTCCATTCATGCAAATAAGGAAGAATATGAGCTGGAAGTGTGGCTGTGTAGGGTATGTGTGTGTTTTTGTACATCAACATATTAATGTACTGATTCATTATTGTGATAGTGCGTGTCTGTGTGTGTGTGTATGTGTAGATCGTCCCTTCTTTGTGATTTTAAACACATGTGCCCCGTCGTTTCTCTGTGTGTGTGTGTGTGTGTGTGTGTGTGTGTGTGTTGGCGGGCGGCGGCTGTGGCATCGCTCTCCAGGTGCTCACCTCTGCTGATTGCCTGTGGCCTCTTGTACTGTGAATGTTAAGTCCTGCCATTTCGCCCAGATGCATAAATAATAACAGTAATTACTCCAACACCAATCAAAGTGTTGCCCGAGCGAGCAGAGGCTGTCTGGAGAGCAAATCGATAAGCATCTTAAAAGCCACATTGATTGTGGCTGGAAAAAAAGCATGCAGGTTGTTGTTGGGGGGACGGGGGATGGGAAGACAGATAGCGAGACATGATGGGTGGGAGGGTGTGTGCGAGGGGAACAGGCATGTTGAGGAAGGGTACGGGACTGGATACAGCACCAGGTCTAGATGTTGTGGGTATTGGTGAGGGGGTCTCTGTCTTTGTGTGTGTGTGTGTGTGTGTGTGTGTGTGTGGTACACAGACAGAAAGACAGACAGATCATGTAAGCGTTTACCCCCTGAGACTTTTGTGAGGTCAGGCCAGGTGATTTTGGGGGTATCATTGCTTAATTGTTTACATGTTAGCATAATGAACAAGAAATATTTGTACATGCATCACATACAAATCCATTGGAAAATCCATGAACAGCTCTATCCATGAACCAGAGTTAGAAGAAAAACTTTTCTCTGTCAGCTGTGCTTTAAATCCACTGGAATGCACAGAAGAAGGTTTCCAGCGAGAGAAGACTGGTCTTCACAATCGGGTTAAAATGTTCGGCAGGCATGAACCACACAGCCATTTTCATGAATGTGATCTGATGGACACTCTTGAACCTTGGAACCCTGAAATGAGGGAAAGGGGTGATCCATCACCCCATGAACACATATCCGCCTGCCACAACATTAACACCTCCTGGCTACTATTGTGCAATTTCCATTCATGCTGCCAAAACATCTTCGACCTTTCAAGGCGTGGCCTTGAGAAGACCTTCAAAGTAGAGCTGTAATCGGGCCTAAAATGTTCGGCCTGACCAGGCCAGAGCCTGACAGAATCCGACCTGGCCAGAGAAGTGCAGCTTTTAAAAAGCTACGAGCACTAGACTAAGGGAAAGAAAACGTGCGGGGAAATGAGCGGGATCTATTTCGGTATAATTAATTCAAACGCATCACATGACGACAATGGACGGAAATTGGCTCAGGCCAAGATTTACAGCTCTACTTCGTAGGACTTGTGTTGCACCGACTGCGGAATATTTTGCTGTAAGTTGGGGCTTGATTGGATTGAGAGACTTGGAAAAAAGGTAAAGGTGCATGAAGACCTTTAATGATGCAGCACGTTATCCTTGAATTGCGCTGTGCAGGAGAATCTGCCATCAGTACCCTGTTCGAGGCTCCACCACATCGACTCATTGATCAGACTTGTTTTTATGTCCACATTTCACCATGGAAATGCATGGTAATCTTTGTTGTTTTCAAACAACTAAAAATATTAATATTATGAAGATATACCATAGTTGTATATGGGGAGTTGATTGAATATAGTCTGGTTTGAGAAGCTCCACAGAAGCTTCGTCTGTCTGTGAGGCGGGTTTGATTATCCTCTTTTTCAGTGTCCAACTGGCGTGTGTGAGATGTGCGCCTCATGGAATTGTGTGTCATGCCGCTCAACTTCTCCAGTTGTGTCTCTTGCTTCTTGATGTTATAGATTTGCTTCCAGTTTGTCGCTGTCATGTTCATATAAAACCCGAAAACCAGATATTTGTACCACGAAGGAACCGCATTCACATCTTCACATCTTACCATTTGCAAAAATGTTCTCTTCTGATGTTGATATTCCTTAGATCCAAAAGACACGAACTGATTTATTTTCAGTAATTCCTATGTTCCAGGTTTATTTAAATGCCTAATTAATTTTGGAGCGAGTAAACCTGGGCTTTACTATCAGTGTTAGTCTCGTGGCTAATAAACAGTCCTTTAGTTTAACTTTATGTCGTTTTTTTCTGAACACGCATATGCTCCTTTCCGTTGTCTGTTCTCTTTCTCTCTCCTCTAGTGATAGCTTAGTGTCATTAACTATAATATGCGTATAAAATGAAAAATTAATGTTTTTGCATTAAACTGCGACTGTAAAACAAGAAAAACTAACATGTACTTTAAATCATACATATGTGTAAGATGTTATAAGATCTGGAATTCACTATGATTTACGATTCAGTTTACGATTTAGACATTTTGCAGGGTGCCTATGCAAAAATGTTGAAAAAAAAATAGAATCTTATTATCTTATTAACTGTAGATTTTCCTGTATAAATAAAGCAGCAGAAGAATTGACCTTCTAATGCACGCTGGGAGGGCAACAGATTGAGACATCCACTTTTTTCCCAGAGCTCCTTGCTCTCTTCCAGCAGAATGAAAGCTCTCAGTTCTATAAATTATAAGGTGAGAGGGAGAACGTGATGGAGAGAGAGAGGGAGGGAGCGAACTTGTTGCTGTTATTGGAAGGTTATAAAATTCAACCCACTTCATGCCATGTCTCTGTAAGACTGACCACTCTGTCCCTCCTAATCCCCTTCCTGGGACCGTGGGGGATCCTTAGCCAGATTAGACAGGGTCAGGCACCTTGACCAAGGTCAGATGGCCGGGGTCCGGCCCACTGCTACCTGGGAGAGTCATTTGTCTCGTCCCAGGACTCCTGCTCTGGAGCTCCGAACACACACAGCAGGGGTGGAGGTGGCTGGCTTAAGCTTGCCCTCCCAGCAGCCACGCGAGCGGGTAGAGGGGAGACAGGGGGTGGTGGGTGGCTGGATGGGGAGGGGGAGAATTGATCCTGGCCTGGTTAGTATGCAGCCTCGGCTCCCTCTCCTCCTCCTCCCCCCCGCTCCTCTCCCATCAGTCAAAGCCTGGCTGAGAGTGTGTTGTGGACGACTGCCCGGATGCCTCATACATATTAAAACCCCCTGCTATTATTTATATCATCCCCCACCCTCCCTCTCTGTCTCCTTCCTAAACAAAATGTACACATAGAAACCTACCACAACTTCTGTCGCTCTCTGTCTGACCCCCACCACCACATACGCTCGCCCGTCTGGAAACAGAGACGTCCCTCCCTCTCCTTTACATCGGAGACGCGTACGGGGCCCTGGCCTCCCAGATATTCCCAACTCTCGCTCTCTGCTCCTTTCAAGTTGAACAGGCGCGAGAAAAACGTCCAGGTCCTACTCTGAGCCCAACAGACGAGGGTAAATGGGGTTCATCGCTCACACGGAGTGTGAAAGCTATTACTCCATCCTGCGTCACAAGAGGGTTCAAGTAATGAGAGTGGTATCAGGAGCAAGTTGCACTTAACTAACAGGCTAGAAGATCTAATAGTGTAACTGCTGATTAACGAACAGGGGAGGAAAACGAACTGTCGCTTCGGCTTTGTCATCAGAATACATTTGGAGATCTTTCTTTACTTTCATTGCCTTTTTTGCAAGATTAAATTGGGCTTTCTGATCGGGCAATGGCCACACAAAAACCTCAAACTACAGCATTTCACAATCAAACTTTCACAATTTTGTGTACTCATTCATAATATCAGTGTTTTCTCTCTGGAAATGACTGAAATTACTTTCTTTGGTCTGGATTTTGACCATTTTTTGAACACTGAGCCTCATGGTACAGATGACACCAACACCAACACTCATTTTTTTTTTCATCCTGTGTGTGTTGAAATGCTGAAACATCACAGTTTTATTAACAGCGAGAGAATTGCTGCTGTGTGCCTGGATGGAGTAATGAAGGCTGGTGTGAGCCGTTGCTCCATTAACAGCGGAGCGCTGCCGCTGCGTGACCTGAGGATCGTACAGTCGGCTCCATCGGAGGCCGGGGGCTGATTAAGTCCTCCTGGTCCGGCCTTCTGCTGCCAGGCCGACAGACTCCTCCACCTCTCAATTAGCAAACCCCTCGCTAACACCCGCCTTCATCCTTCCACTGATCCGCGCATTACCCACCACCCACCGGCCCCGCCGTAGTGGAGTTTACTCCATAGAGTTCCGTATTTTTTTTTCTCTCCCCTCCCCGCTTTTCTTGTACCCACTTTCTCGCTCCCGCTTTTCGCATTAGTGCCCTTGAAGGGCTGCTGGAAATCCTATAAAATCCCGCCGCTAAATGGATATAATCCTGTAATAAATGGGAATGTCCTGCAGACGAGGCTGTGAGCGTGGGGTGGGTGCGGCGGCGCTGAGGGAATGAGATGTGACCTGCTCCGATTACGCTTTCATGGAAGCCTCTTGGGATGAGAGGAGATGTTACTGCTGAGCGCCCCAAATACTGTAACCGTGTACATAAAAATGATGGGATTACCGCTTCGTGTGTGCATTTCATTGTGGATATCCAATTGTTTGTTGCGTACTCTGCCTGATCTGGATTGTATCCAAACCGCCAGTAGACATGAAATGTATTTGTGTGCTAATGTGTCCATATATATTGCTTCATTCTTGTAAGTCTGTGAGTTGTGAAAGTGAGAGACAGAGTCCGTTCGTAAGTATCTGGATCTGTTTGTTTTGCCTGTAGGTGGAGCTGACAGGAAGTAGCGTCTTTGACTATATCCATCCTGCTGACCACGTGGAGATGGCAGAGAGGCTGGGCATCAGGCCGCACCTACGGGCAGAGGCTGGCTGCCAGACCACCAACGAGAGCGCATCCAGCTCCGCTTCCACGTCCTCATTGGCCGGAACCCCAGAACCAGGTGAGAGACACTTACCGTGGGGAAAAGGCCCATGACCTGACCCCACAGTGGGTGGAAATGGATCCAGTTCTCCTTCCCTCTGACAGGGGTTCCTTTCTGGACCCACATGACCTAATTAAAGTTGTTGGAAGCAAAACCTTCTTTGAGGGGGTGTGTCCAGAAACAAGTCTGAAAAGTTACTCTCCTGGAGTCTGGAGTTACTCTCCTGACAGGTTAAGGAGCACAGTAATCCAGGAGAGCTTTCGAGTTGATCTGCTGCTCCTTGGCATCAAGACGAGACAGCCGAGTTGGCTTGGGCATGTCATAAGGATGCCCCCGAGAGGTTGCTATTGTGCCTCTTTCGGGTACGCCCAAACTGGGCATATCCGAAAATCGCCCAGTTGTCTTAGGAGCACCTTTGGAGGAGTGACTGGAGACCATAGCGTCTCTCAACTTCACCACTGTCCAAACCAACAAATTCTGGGCCAAAGCTGGATATTTTTTCTTGAGCTTCAGCACCTGAATGAATTGCTCACTTTTTCCTCAGTGTGAGTAGGTGAATGGGTGTGTAAATCACTGTGTCTGTGTCTCACCTTCTTTACAGCTCCCTCCAGTCCTCACGCCACTGGTGATGACCATCCAGAGCGTGGCTTCTTCATCCGCATGAAGTCCACCCTCACTAAACGTGGACTACACGTGAAGTCCTCTGGCTACAAGGTCAGTCGAGAATTTACAGTCGAGAATTAGCGGTGTGAAAAAGTGTTTGTGCCCGCTCTGATTTAAATTTACCGCATTTATCAGACGCCCTTATCCACAGCGAGTTACAATCAGTAGTTACAGGGACAGTCCCCCCCCTGGAGACACTCATGGTTAAGTGTCTTGCTCAGGGACACAATGGTAGTAAGCGGGATTTGAACCTGGGTCTTCTGGTTCAGAGGCGAGTGTGTTACCCACTAGGCTAAGTAAGTACACACACAATGCTGTTAAGTGAAGGATTTTATTATTATGGGAGAATAAAAATTTCAAACTTACATGCCCCTGTGTGACAAAGTGGTTGCCCCCTAAACATAAGAACTTGCTGGGCCACACTTATTAACAGCACTTACAACCAAGTGCTTATCTCGGCGGGCAGGAGAAATGGACGGAGAGGGCAGGAGAATCGGCCGCAATCGCACAACATCACAGAAACAGGGGATTTACTTTACACATCATACATCAGACAGAGCAGGGTACAGACATTTATACCCAACATCAGGGGAACACACTCAGGAATCGGGACGACCCCATAGACAACAGGAAACTCATCCTGGAACATGGAGAAAGAGTCAGCACCAAGTCAGTTCACGATAACTTGTCTTTTACAGCGCTGTTGAGGAATTTTGGCCCCCTCATCTTTGCAGAATTTTCAGCCATATTGGAGGGTTTCTGAGCATGAACCACCTTTTTGAGGTCATGCCACAGCATCTCATTCAGGTTAGGACTTTGACTAGGCCACTCCAAAGTCTTCATTCTGTTTTTCTTCAGCCAATCAGATGTGGACTTGCTGGTGCGATTTGGATCATTGTCCTGCTGCAGCACCCAAGTTTGCGGCCAGACAGATGGCCGGACAGTCCCCTTCAGGATTTTTTTGGTAGACAGCAGAATTCATGGTTCTATTTATCACAGCAAGTCTTCCAGGTCCTGAAGCAGCAAAACCACCCCAGACCATCACACTACCACCACCATATTTTACTGTTGGTATGATGATCTTTTTCTCAAATGCGGTGTTTTTATGCCAGATGTAATTGGACACACACCTTCCAAAATGTATTTTGATTATTTTCCCAAAAGTCTTAACAAAAATGCAAAATTGACATGAGCCTTAATGTTCTTTTTACTCAGCAGTGGTTTTCCTCTGGGCCGTTTTTGCCCAGTCTCTTTCTAATGGTGAAGTTATGAACACTGACCTTAACTGAAGCAAGTGAGGCCTGAGGTTCTTTGAGTGTTGTTTTGGGATTTTTCGTGACTGTTGGATGGGTCATTGCTGTGCTCTTGTTGTGTATTTGGTCGGCCTGCCACTCCTTGGAAGGTTCACCAGTGTTCCATGTTTTTTCGATTTATGGCTAATGGCTCTCTAAGTGGCTTTAGAAATGGCTTTACAACCTTTTCCAGACTGATCTTAATGACTTTCTTTATCATTTATTCCTGAATCTCTTTGGCTCTCTGCATGATGTCTAGCTTTTGAACATGTTTTTGAACATGAACATGTTTTAATGTCACATGATCTGACACATTAAAATGTGACTAACATGGAAAAAATTCAGAGAGGGGCAAACACTTTTTCACACCACGGTATGGTCATATTCACATGAACATTTGACCACCAAGAGTTTGTTCTTTAACTCACACAAAAAAAAATGGTTGTGTGATGGATCTGTGTCATTGTACAGTTCTTTGGAGTGCATTTAGTAAGTGAAGGCCTGAAGTAAACTAAAGTAAATTTAGTGATTCAATAAGCACTCTGGTGGAATAATTCAACTCCTGTGTTTCACAATTGGCCAAACAGCAAAAAAAAAAATTAAGTTTCTGTGTGACTTTCTGTCAGGTGATCCATGTGACTGGTCGGATTCGCTCTCGCCCCACCCTAGTGCCAGGCTCCACCCGCTCATTGCATCGACCAATGGGACTGGTGGCTCTGGCCCACACTCTCCCACCATCGACTCTGAATGAGGTGCGGATGGAGAGCCACATGTTTGTCTTTCGGGTCAATATGGACCTACAGGTGACCTACTGTGAGAACAGGTAATTCGAACCATTCCTGCACAAATGGTATTAAGAAATCTGTGGAAATATTTATGCACCAGAATGTTAAAGACGTGATCCTAAAATTCTAAATCATAAAATTGTCCAGGAGACAAAATTGTGCATGCTGCATAAATGTCTTTACACATTTAAGATTTTCTTATTAAAATGGCAGCTCTCAAGGGTTGGACAATTAAGTCAGACAACAGTCAGTTCTTTGTCAATGTTAGAAACGGTAAAACATGGTCAAGCATAAGGTTCTTGACTATTTTGACAGGCACCAAATCGTGATGCTAAATTTACAGCATTTATCATATTCAGCATTTATCAGACGCCCTTATCCAGAGCGACTTACAATCAGTAGTTACAGGGAAGGTCCCCCCCTGGAGACACTCAGGGTTAAGTGTCTTGCTCAGGGACACAATGGTAGTAAGTGGGATTTGAACCTGGGTCTTCTGATTCATAGGCAAGTGTGTTACCCACTAGGCTACTACCTAGATGATTAGCTCAGAGGATGTCCAAAACAGCAGCTATTATGGGGTGCTCCAGGTATCCAGTGGTTAGTTCCAACCTAAAGTGGCCCAAGAAAAGACAACAAATTAACCAGCAAAGGTCATGGTCATTGATGCCCAATGGATGTCGTATCTAATGCAAGCGCTTGTGAGTTTATCTGCTTGCCTTACATATGGCCTATGAATTCTTCCACCTGGTTGAGGGGTGGAATCACTACTGGAAGGCCTTAGGCTCATTGGTGTATTCATATTCAATTTTTTATTCCCATTCATTGCAATGCAGCACAAGTTGTGTCAATCACTTTTACAGCGCCTGAAAGGAGTTAGCAGCAGGTGCTGAGAGGGTCTGTTCTTATTACCTCAGGATCTCGGAGTACATGGACCTGAGCCCTGCCGAGGTGGTGGGACACACCTGCTACCGCTTCATCCACGTTGAGGACTTGGACTCCGTCCGGCAGAGCCACGAAGACTGTGAGTGAATTGCTTTGCCTGTTTTTGTGTGCCTGGTATTCCTGTCACTTTCTCATTTTCCCTCAGCATTTGTGTCTCTGTCGTCTTGTTACCAACCTTAGACACAAAGTGTCAATATGCACCAACAGATGAAAGCTGATAAAGGAAAAAAATAAAAGATATCCCGGTAAAAGGCCTTTGTGCTTGTGGTGTGATGAGTGCATGAATAAAAGTGACAGCCGAAGAAAATGATTACAGAACTGCCACTACACATGGAGCATAATGAGAACTGTGATGTTGAAATAAATAAAATATGTTTCCCCTGATTTTCCTGCCACGAAATATTGAAATATTGATTGTCACACCGCCGTCACTTTGCTAATTCCACGCGCTTTTGTTGGATTGGAGCATCGTAATGTTTTGGCTTGGTTGAGGTGAGCCAATCAAGTCTTTGATGGAAACTGATTAAGTTCATTTCCCGTAAATCATAGACGCTGGATGAATGGGTGGCGTGTTCAGGGGCGTGTTCTTTTTGTTGACGGGTGGAACGTACTGGATGTGTTTTTTCCCTCACCGTCTCTCGCCTCTCCTCCCGCAGTGCTGCGTAAGGGACAGGTGGTGACGGGTTACTACCGATGGCTGCAGAGGAGGGGGGGCTTCCTCTGGGTTCAGTCGTGTGCCACGGTCTCCATCAACCACAAAGCCCCCCATGAGCGCAACGTCATCTGGGTCAACTACATTCTCAGGTCGGCCCCTCCTTCCAGGGAGAAAAGAAAATGTAAAAATTTGCCCTGAAAAAAAAACGATTCTTATTCTGGTAAATTCTGAAAATGAAATAAAAAAAAAAAAAAAAAAAAGCTCCTCAACTGAATTCGAAGTTGTCCATTGACGGAATTGAGTGGAGCGTGTGTCCTGACTTCAGATGGAGAGGATATGGGTGCCTTACCTGTGTGTGATTATATCAGTTTAGCTGCTGTGTCCGTTTCAAAAAAAAAACTGCATCAGTATGGTAATCAGCTCTGATGCACCGACAAAGGCTGTTTTCCTCTCTCCCTCCCCAGTATACTCATATTCTGAGGATTTATTCACACACACACACACAAAGAGAAGTCAGACAAAAACAAGCGGAGCAGGCTGAATTACAATGATAATTGGGCTGCTGATATATAATTACAGCAAATGGATGTCAAAATTTTCTGGCTGAACGGTGTTTTAGTTAATTAGCGCTGTAATTACAAGAGCTAATTAACTTCCTCGGCCCCCTACTGATGCCCAGCTCTTAACAGGAGAGCTGTTGGGGAGGCGGGAGCAGGAAAACGGGGGAAATCATTTCACCCCCTTGTCCCTTATCTGCTCTTGGGGGCATAAAAACTGGCCTGCATGATGAATGCGCTGGCCACTGCTTTGTCACCAAGCGCTTTTACTTGGTTTTATTTTTTTTACGGAATAATCCATGTGCATCAGTGCTCTTAACCTTCAAACACTCTCTGCCCTCTTATTCCAAATGAACACACAGCCGCACCGAGATGGCCGACGCCCCACTCGATTTGCTGCAACTCCCAGAAAGCCTCAGAGCAGAGAGGCTACGTGCGAACTCCTCCCCCCATGACGTCTCTCCGAAGGCACAGGGTACGTAAGGTCACGTAGAAACGCACCGCTGGCGTGTACGCGAGCACACCCCCTGATTGGTTAAAAATGCCTTCTTCGCAGGTTCGGCGTCTCTCAAAGCCGCTGGTGGTAAGAAGGACCCTGACCACAAAGTGCGGGACGGCTACACTCACACCCCAGCCGGCCAATCACAAGAGAGAAGGAAGCGGCCTCGGCCTCCCAACGCGGACGAAGGGCCCCCGGAAATGCGGCGGCGGGTGGAGGAGTTCAGCGAGCGGGAGGAGAGCGCGTCGCTTTCCTCGGGGAGCGACAGCGAGGCCGAGGAGGAGGGGAAAGACAGCGAGTGGGATAACGAGGGAGAGGTGAAGAGGGTGAAGCCCGATGAAGGGCGGCTGCGCAAACACGTCGGGACAGGGGTCAACGCGGGCGAAAGGTCGGGCAAGATCCACAATGGACGCGCTGTGATCCAGCAGCTGAAGAGGGCGGTGACCGCGCTGCCCCCCAGCATCAAGACTGAGCAGGAGACCAACTCCTCCACAGCCGCCGGGGGGCGCTGGTCACATTCACAGCCCCCCTTACACTCCGCATCCAGCAGCCTCAATGGCAGCAGCCCCCCCGCGTCCCTGGTGGACTCTGAAAGCCCATCCAAGGCTCTGTACCCCCCCACTTCTCCGCCCACCCTGTCTCCACCCCTTAGGGTGGAGGAGCGAGGCTCCCTGGGTCCCCACGGTGGCCGGGCGCCGGACTTTGAACTGTTGCAGAGACTGGCATCTGCCGGGGGGGCAGCTGGGCGTGTGCTTTTCCACCCGCTGGCCCTCGGCCCCCAGGGGCCGCAGAGCCTTTACGCCCCGAGCACGATTCGCTACGCCCCGCCGGAGTTGCCCCCCAGCCACCCAGCCGCCGAGGGTCTCCGGGCGGACCACCCGGCCGCCAAACCTCCCGCATCCTTCTTCCCGCACCTGCAGAGGATCACCGCCCTGCCCCCGTTCAGCGGCTTCTCCGCCACGGAGCCCCACTTCTCAGCCGGACTCCCCTTCTGCATGAATGGGCTGAGAGGAGCGGCCGGACCGGAAGAGGACTGAGCAAGGTCGCCGTGGAGACAAACGGGATGGAGAAACGGACAGCGGATCGAGTCACATTGTCTTCCCCCAAACATCAGCAGCAGAACGTCACCCAATGGCTGCGAGCAGCAGAGACCTGAACAGAAAAGCCATAATGTAACCCGAGAGAGCGTCATAAACACAGCCCATCTCATCACGGCCACCGGAATATGCAAGCTGGTCATCTGTCTCTGCAGAAATCACAGCCAACTGGTCGTCCGTGGAAAAAAAGTGAAATTAGGAATAGCACATCCCGCGACAGACACTGAACCATTTTACTTCTGTCCACAAAAGTCCCAGAAGTAAAGTATTGTGGGCTCTCCAGGACGTAGGTCAAACAGCAAAAGCACACAAACGACTGCTGGCTGAGAATCGTCCAGCCATAATTCCAAAGTTGGCAGGATCTGCTAATAATAAATCAGTAAGGGTCCCCCAATGTTCCCGATTGGTTTGTCCACCCGAGGAGACGCTGACACCCCAATGTCCCCCATCGGTTAATGGTTTGTTATTAATTTGGATCTTTTTTTAACAACAGACCGCACCAGAGCACTTACAGTATGTATCTACACAAAGCACTTCCCGTTTCTTCCCGTTTCTTCCCGTTTCTTCCCGTTTCTTCCCTGTTTAATGTATAGAACCGCCGGGAAGCATTGTGCATCTGGTCAATAATGATTATTGTAAAATTAAGTAAATAAGAAACAAAACGCACTGCGGAAAGTGCACCATCGCGTGGTCTGTGAAGTAGGGTTACTCTCTTAGAAAAGAAAGGAAGGAAAACCTATGGTGAGACGTGGTCGGCTTTACGGCGTCTCTCTGAAACCAAGTGTGGATGCGGGTCGGACGGCGGGCGGTGGCCCAAGGGAATTCATCTGGATTTCCTCCTGCTTTCTGTTGCACTTGTGGGTAAAGAGCCGGCTTTTTATACGAAAAATAAATGAAAACTGAATTCGTGTGGGGCATCCTGAGCAAATAATGCAGTATTATAAAGGACAGTTGCAAACCGTGTCAGTATTTTGCCAGTAGGATGGAGGTTTTGTGCAAACGACCACATTTTATTTTATTTTATTTTTTACTGAACTCAAATATGTAAAAGGTCTTTTTACGTGCGATTGCAAGTGCATTTATGACTATGCGATGTGTGAGTGTGAGTGTGTGTGTGTAACCTTTGCCATCACTGTGATTCTAACCTTTTATGTTTTACTTTGTGAATATACCATCCATTTAAAAGAGAATTAAACACTGTAAAATTATTATAATGAAAACAAGAATTACAACAATAAAAAAAAAAATATTCCAGTAGAGCTGCTGCAGTTTGTCTTTGTTTAATGATTTTTACTTTGCTAATTAGAGGAACACACAAGCACACTTTGCTGAATTATTCATGAAGTGACCAACAGCATCATTAAATAAAAACTGGCCTATGGCAATTTCCGGTGGAGTGAGTAATAACTGCTTGTGTCATTTTTCTACAGTCAATCTCGATTAACCTCACACTTGCTTTGTCATGATGTTTTGCTACGTCCACTCAAAAACACATTTACATTTAAAGGTATAAAGCGTGTAGCGGTGGCATTTAGGCGCGGTCAACCTGTCCCCGGTTGATCTGCTTCAGTTGGAGTCCAAATAAAGAGGAAGATCTGCTGTTTTTGTGCATCATACTCTCGTATGAAGAGTCGAAATTGACCAGTTTGCTTCGGCTAGTTATCTGTACATCAGCACACATCCAGGTCAAAGGTCAGGTAATAAGGAGGTGAAGTTCACTCAACCAGTGTCCTCGATGCTTACACACCCATATAATCTTGTAGGAACCGAGGCAAAAAGAGTTCTAGCATTGTCTGATGGTTCAAGAACCTTTATTGCTGCTTCTGTGCCTCGGATTTAAATACATGGGATACTCTGAGAATGAAATATTAATTATGTGTAATTATCTATTTTATCACTTTGTATCAATTTTAATTACAAAAACGAACATGTTATTATTGACCGAGGGCCAGTGGTGGTCTAGCGGTTAAGGACGCGGCCCCGTGGACGCGGCCCCGTAATTAGAAGATTGCAGGTTCGAATCCCGATCCGCTGAAGTACCACTGAGCAAAGCACCGTCCCCCACACACTTCTCCCCGGGCACCTGTCATGGCCGCCCACTGCTCACCAAGGGTGATGGTTAAACACAGAGGACACATTTCGTTGTGTCCCCGTGTGCTGTGCTGCAGTGTTTCACAATGACAATCACTTCACGTCAGTTCTAATTAAATTCAACAAAATGACTATGGGGAAATCAGAATATTTTGTATTACTTCAGTGTTTAAAATGTAAGAATAAAAGACTGAATGAATAATGAACACTTCACATTGTGCTCACCATATAAGTAATTGAGTAATTTTGACAAACCGTATGATTTCAACAGTCTGTCCACTAGGAGTTCTTTGCTGAGAGGGAGGTTTTCATTTCTCACAGGCACAATAACGTAAGAATGGCACACAAGGTTTACCAGCCCAGTCGGACCAAACACAAAAAAAGAATTGTTTCGTATATTGGAGGCAGATGTTTGGAAAATGGAAGGCAGCGAGTAATTAAACACAGAACTTGAAAAAAATGTTTCAATATATAGCCTAGACACAAAAGTGGACATTTGACAGGAGGCTTTCATTTAACTCCCCCATAAATCAAACTGTGGGGACAGCGATGCATATTTCTGGTTATTTTTGGGGGGCGAATCATCCAACTCACCCATGGAGACCATGAAATTGTGTACTTCATTCCGGCCACCGCCGCCATGGGCAGCCCAGTTCCTCCCAGTTCCGACTACATTTACATTTACGGAATTTATCAGACGTCCTTATCCAGAGCGACTTACAATCAGTAGTTACAGGGACAGTCCCCCCCTGGAGACACTCAGGGTTAAGTGTCTCGCTCAGGGACACAATGGTAGTAAGTGGGGTTTAAACCTGGGTCTTCTGGTTCATAGGCGAGCCTGTTACCCACAAGGCTACTACCACCCTACTACCGACTACTAACCAGAGTAAACTTTTCAAGCAGGTCCCTCTCTCTCTCGCCCGCATTTGGTTGATAAGAGCCGAGATAAAAAAGATAAAAGAAGCCGGCTGCCGGCGGATTGATTCAACACAGATTGACGGCTCAGCATCATCCACTGCGGGTCCCGGGGGGTCTGCTGCTCGCTCCCGTTTAGGCGGGAAAAGCCGGATTTGCGCGCCACGTTCGTCCGCGAGCCGGCCCGTCCGGGCCTTTGAAGCGGCGTCCCGTCAGAGACGTGCTGTCAGGGTAATGGGTTTGAAAGAGACGAGACAAAAGGCCGTCTCCGTGATTGAAACGCCGGGCAGGCCCGGCCGGGGCGGCGGCGCTGTGTTGTTTCAGGGAGCCCGCGGGAGGGGCCGTGACATTGAAGACGGGTTAAATCCTGCTTTACATTCCGGCGGCGGGCCGCGCTTCATTAGCGTGAGAATCATTCTCTCCCGACGAGCAGAGCGAGCGCATACTAAAGAAGAGCGGTTGTCGGGGAGAAAGGCAGAGCGGCGTGGGCGCGCGAGGGGCCGGTGACCTTTCCTTATCACGCCTCACCTACCTGTTCCGCCGAGGCGTCCGCGACTCCGCACGGTCCCCGCGGAACCTTTCATGCTCACGTCATCTCTGCAACGAGCGGAGAAGCACCTGCGAGTTTAGCCGCTTCCCACATCGGTGAAACACCGCAGCACGGCGAAACGTGTCCCCTACTTTTAACCTCGGGTGGCAGTAGCCTAGCGGGTAACACACTCGCCTATGAACCAGAAGGCCCGGGTTCAAACCCCACTTACTTCCATCGTGTCCCTGAGCAAGACACTTAACCCTGCGTGTCTCCAGGGGGGGACTGTCCCTGTAAATACTGACTGTAAGTCGCTCTGGATTAGGATGTCTGATAAATGTTGTAAATGTAAATGTAAACCTCCATCCTTGGTGAGCAGTGGGCAGCCATGACAGGCGGACCCATTGGGATTTGAACCGGCAACCTTTCACTTACGAGTTCGGTTCCTATCCCATATCAGACAATCCTGCCCAGTCGTCTTGTTGAGTCTGGGATTATTTCTGGGTCGGACCACTGCTTCTACAAACAGCAATGGCACGACCTCACTCACTGTTCACAGCCATTTACTCCTGCAACTTAGGGGCGTGGCTACCAGAGGTCCCCCGGGACACACACCCACCCACACACGCACTCACACTCACACTCTGGACAGTTCAGAGTCACTAGTCCGCAACTGGTCTGATATTACGCCTTTACTAATTAATGACAAGTCACGAGCCAATATTTTGGACTTCTTAAATGTATTAAGTTCAGGTGACCAAAGTTATAGGCCAAATCATTTAAATAACTTAAATGTAACAGTGGGTAACACACTCTCCTATGAACCAGAAAACCCAGGTTCAAATCCCACTTACTTTCATTGTGTCCTTGAGCAAGACACTTAACCCTGAGTGTCTCCAGGGGGGGACTGTCCCTGTAACTACTGACTGTAAGTCGCTCTGGATAAGGGCGTCTGGTAAATGCTGTAAATGTAAATTTAATAATGATTTAATAATGACGCTAGTGTACACACAAGGTCTGAGTCGGGACTCAAACTCACTACCTCGGAGGTGTGAGGACGCGTCGCAGGCGGCTGCAGCACAATGTGGCCCGTAGCAGAACTTGTGGGCCTTAATTAGCACAACGTTGGGCCGCAGGAAACACTCATTTCTCCTATCAGGGGTTCAAACTGGAATCCTACTTTTCTTTGTTCATTATTAGCTCTTCTCTTTCCCGTTAAAAGGAGAGTGGACAAATTACAAATAATGGCCCCCTTTTTGGACAACGTGGGACAAAGCTCAGCAGCATATTAAATACAGGAGGTTTCGTCTCTGGGTGTGATTTACCAGACGCCCTTATCCAGAGCGACTCACAGTCAGTAGTTACAGGGACAGTCCCCCCCTGGAGACACTCAGGGTTAAGTGTCCTGCTCAGGGACACGATGGTAGTAAGTGTTGTTTGAACCTGTGACTTCTGGTTCGTAGGCGGGCGTGTTACCCACAAGGCTACTACCACCAAGGTGCAGTGGCTAAACATCATTTGCATTGCTATATCATATGCGAAGTGTGATTAAAAACAGATTATTAGGGGCTTGGATTATTATGCAGGACTGGACATTAGGAGCCACTGGTTACCACATAACCTTCAACCACAAGGTCACCAGCGAATCAGAGCGTCCGAAACGTGACAACGACGACACCGTGTCCGGGGTGCGGCTCTGTTTTCAGGCGCGCGGGGCCGCGCCGGACGGGGGCGCGCACGACGCGGGGAGACGCCACGCGCATTCCGGCGCGGCGCGGCGCTGCACCGACACACGCGCGGAATAACGAGCAGGCTGCGCCAAACGCGCGCCGCCGAGCAGCGGGGTTGCCAGGTCCGCCGAAGAGGCGCCAAGATTAACATTTATAATAATCCCAAACGTTGCGTTGGAGAGTGGAGAGCTCTCCTTCAGTCTCTCACTCCATACGCCTTTACTTTATATACATTTACTGCCACACCTAAAAACAATCCTGTTACCTGTTTGCGGTTGATTTCCGTAAATTATTTAAAACTCTTCACTGGCCTTCACTGCAAATTAGACTGATACACTGCGTAAGTGTCAATTTCTTTACAAACCAATGAATAAAATAGTTCACATTCGATTTGTATGGGATGTTGGCTATACAATTATATGAAGTATGTAAAAGACCAAGCCCTCAAACCCGGACAAACAACAACTAACAGAACCAAATGTTGGAAAACCACGGTCCTGGCAACACGCCTGCGTGCCTTTTTTCTTAATTTTATACTGAACTTATGGCAGCTTTTTATTTATTTATTAACCACCTAGTTCACTATAGGCCAGTTGTCACGTGCAAATTAGACTATCAATAAAAATTAAGGAGCAGTCCAGTATTAATTTTATCACAGAAAAATGACTTCACCTATTCGGTGGGGGTCGAATAAAGCCAGATCCTGCCTATCAATCTTTAAAACAAATTAATTGTGTATAAAACCGCCTGAAGTGGTTTCATTGCTTGCATATTCAATATATCTTCGATTACATGAATTCAATTTGAGGGGTGTCGTAAGGAATGTTTGTTGCTACCAACCTGCACGGAAAGGCAAACGCTCTGTCCCTGCTGGTGACCTTTCCTGCCTCCTGTCTGTGTGCGAGCTGAGCGCAAGTCTGACCCCTCGTGGCCGGTTTATGCACCTCACCCTATAATCATAATAACTCCCCCTCCCTCCACACTCTTCTCATTATTCTCTTATTATCTGATGATACCTGTAATCTTTATCTCCACACGGCGAAACAGCTTATCTGACAGATTCTGAAGAATAAGTCTAATGAGGGAAAAGCACTGAGTATGTAACAACGTGCATGAGGTGATGCCACAGAGCTTTTCGGCCAAAGAAAGCGCTTCGTCTGAGAAAACAGCACGGTGTAAAATATGCATCATATTCCCTATACAAAACCCACTTTGAGTGGACGCAAGCTGCTTTCACAAAGTACCCGAAAGCGGGGAAGATGAGTATGTGCTCTCTCCCTACGTGTTGATGTACATATTCATGGCCTCATTACGTACAGAAAAGAGCACTGAAGGTCACGCATAAACAAAGTCTTTATCTTAATGCTTCCCATCTGCATAATATCCTCGCTAAAAGCCAATGTCACCTGGCTGCCCCAGGCGAGAACACAGACACAAAAAGAGGATCCCTCACATTGATCCACACACACACACATCAACAAGATATGAAACAGGAATATGCCTGTCAATGAGAAAAAAATGATAAAAAAAGATACCTTGATATATATATATATATATCATTTTTTGTGTTTTTTTATTTGCTGCAACAGAAGTTTGTTTCTGGGTGTAGGAAGGGACAAGAGCAGCAAGTGTGGGTTCCTCCAGCCTCTGGTAGGTAGATTCACATGACTGATGCAGTGACAGAAAATTGGCCCATGATGCCTCATCATGGATGGCTGGATTTCCACTCAAATTAAAATTGGCACCCAGGGGCTGCTCCTACAGCACATAAGCAGCTAAACCCGATGCCAAATTAGCCTCTTAAAGTGACAGGCTTAAAGTGAGCTGGTCTTTTTCCGGGGTTTTATTTAGTATGCTCAGAATGAGCCAGTTTTATCTCTAAATGGTTAATATGTCTTTGTGAAAAGCATTAATTCTTTTTGTGCCCAACTGCAAAGTAATCTCTGCAGAGTAATCAGAATATTTCAGAACCAACACATGGAAAAACTATTAGAAACAACACTGGCTCTTGATATAATCTTGGCGCACATTGCCGGATAACTGTCGATGGTTCAATAAAGAAAGATGATTACAAAAAAAACACCGCAGACCTTTAATTTGTATGCTGTATATACAAATGCCAACGGAAAATAGAGTGGATGTTGGTAAAGTGCGCCAGTGGGTAAACGTCTCTTTTGTTTCTTTAATGTTTTTTATTAAATGACATTATTTTGCTCCGTGTGGCATTGCGATGCACAAATCCATACAGTCGACAGCGGTGCCGGCGCACTAAGAGTGTGTAGACGTTTCATTTCCCGGCACAAAATAAACCGCCAGATCAGACAGGACAATGATTGTGATGATTTTGATCAGTTTTGATCAGGTCATGGCTGCAAGAACTGTAGCATTTGAAATAATGTGCCTCCGAACTGGAGGGTCCTCTGGAGAATTGGACAAGCCATTTTTTTTTTTTTAAAAATCTGTAAAAACCGAAAAAAAAAAACCCCCAACATTTATATATGATAAAGCTGCAGAATAACTGAATGGTTACGTAACCCTCAACAGCGAACAGATTTAAAAGGAAAAAATAAAACATTGGTTTAAATATCAAGAAGGACTGAAGAAGGACTTGTCAAAAATATATACCATACCCAGCATTACATATTAAATATATTTCACATGCTCGCAAATACACGTACGCCTGTGCGCACACACACACACACACACACACACACACACACACACACGATTATATTGCCAAAGCGCAATGACGACAATCGGCATGTTGTTGTGTGTCCATCTCTTCACCAGCTGAAGGTCAGACATGTCCTCACGTCATCTCCGTTTTCTCATCCATCATTCACTTCTCCACTCCTCTGTCCCCGGCGTGGCGCCTCTCTCGGCGGGCCCGACACTCCGCGCACTCAGCCCCGCCCTCGCTCTCCCCGCCGTCCTCGTCCTCCTCCTCGGAGATGATCTCCACCTCCAGGCGGCCGATGTAGAGGGACACGGCACAGAGCCAGAAGAGGGCCACGCTGGACACCACGGCCCCGTGCAGCGCCAGCGCCGGCACCGACAGCAGCATGATGCGGCGCAGCGTCAGCAGGCTGCCCAGGTACGACGCGCCGCCGAACGAGACGCACACGCCGCCCAGCACGAAGAAGGCTGCGGGCAGACAACACACGCCGTCAATCGTCTGCACGGGCTCGTTCCGGCTCCACTCTACCGTGATTTAGCGAGTACTTCCTGTTTCTACATTTTACCTCAGTTGTTTCCTCCGAGTTCTGATCTATAACCAGAGGTGGGTAGTAACGAGTTACACTTACTTTAGTAATTACTTTTAAGAGTAGGTTTACAGCAACTCTGTACTTTGTCTTATTCACAAATGTACTCAAGTAAAAGTAAAATCTACTCCCACTTCGCTACACTGGGAAACACTCGACTCCACAATGCACAGCTCGGCCAGGGGACGAGAAATGGCAGATGCCATTAGCACCGTCTCCAGTGCTGAAGCCAGAGGGTACAGGAAGAATACCGAACCCCAGACTGTCATATAGACCATACAGACAACTTCAGTAAACATTTTGCCAGAAGTGGAACCAGAATTTGAGAAGATCGCTATATATTTCCTGTAGAGGAGGGAATTAGCGTTATCATTTAGTCCATTCATTACTAAACAAATTGTACTTTAGTAAGTTATTATTATTAAGAAATACCAGAAGTAGCACATTTATATTTTTTTCTAAAAATAAATACAACAGTTACTCAGTACTTACTAGTTTTATTATTATATAGTTTTTGTACTTGATTAGTATTATTTTGAGTAACGCTACATGTACTTGAGTACAATTTTTGTCGATTCTACCCACCTCTGTTTATAACTGTTATAAAAAAAAATCTGCCCTGTAATCAGAAGGTTGTGGCTTGGAATCCCGAACCACCAAAGTACCACTGAGGTGCCACTGAGCAAAGCATCGTCCCCACACACTGCTCCGCGGGCGCCTGTCATGGCTGCCCACTGCTCACCAAGGGTGATGGTTAGGTTTCTGGCTTTAACCAGGCGTCCTTATCCAGAGCAACTTACAATCAGTAGTGACAGGGACAGTAGTAAGTGGGGTTTGAACCGTCTGGTTCATAGGCGAGTGTGTTACCCACTAGGCTACTACCACCCTATAGATTATTAAGGACTTTCAAACAACTCAATGAAATTCAGGATGCATGGTGACCTTTGGTGCACCACATGCAGATATATTGTGCAGCGTAATAAATACATACCAGAAAAGACTGGTGGCCATTACAGATGTAATATATAATCAATATTTAATTTTTAAAAAGTGAGTGCAGTGATACGCCCGGGTTGTTTCAAATGTGTAAAAGTTTGGAAGATGTTCAGATTTTACAAGAGGTGTAACATGTTTTACCATATCCGGCCTCCCGTCCCACATCGCTCTGAACAAATGCAATGACACCGACTCCTGTGGCCAGAAGACCATTCCGGAACCATGAGAGAAAACCTACAACACATATCCAATTTGAGCCAATTCACATTTAAAAGACAAAATGTACAAAAAAAATTTTTTACTTTGGGTCCTTGGAAACAACAGACTATGAGGGAACAGCGTTCATAAAAGTTTGTGGTTCTCACCAGTTTCATGTGACTTCCTCAGCATCTAAAATATAAAACACGGCTATTAGAGGTGTTAAATAATGGCATAAAACATGGTGCACAGTGAGGAAATAAAAACACTCTATAATAAACACTGGACACTAAATATATTCTAATCCACCCATTGTCTTGATGACAGCTTCCTGTTAAGAACCTTGCTCATAAATAAATAAATATTTAAAGATCCCCTATTATTATATTTGGATTTTATATAAGTCTTAGTTGTCCCCTCATACTATAGGGGAGTGGTGGCCTAGTGGTTAAGAAATCAGAAGGTTGCTGGTTCGATCCCAATCCGCCAAGGATCCCCACACACTGCTCCCCGGGCGCCTGTCATGGCTGCCCACTGTTCACCAAGGGTGATTAATAAAAGCAGAGGACACATTTCTTTGTGTCACCGTGTGCTGTGCTGCAGTCTTTCACAATGACAATCACTTCACTTTGACAAAATTCAGTCTTGGAGCAGAATCACAGCCCCTTTAATCCAGTCCCACAATGAGATTTACCCATTTGTGGAAATTACGTCATCAACACCGTTCTCCAAGGACAATGTTTGTCGCAGACAGGATTTTTTTTCCAGAAAAAAAATGAATCCACTGGTTTAAAATAAAATGCTAATTTTTACATCCAATCGCAGAGCAACTGTAATGGTTCACACGTTTTTGTGGACAAATTCTCTGGGTGGACAAAGCATGAGAAATGGGAGGTAACCTTTCCTCTTATGACGTCATAAAGGGACGAATTCCAGATCCGTCCGTCTGAGCTGCTGCTCTCTGAACGGTGAAGTAGAATGACCAAAACACTCTTTACACCTATCACCATTTCTAGCCACTGCAGAACAATAGACAGGCTAGGGAAACTATTATTAATGTTAAATCATCTCACTAAGTAACATTTTCAGGTCAGGGGGCCTTTAAGAGGGGACCCCTGACGGCACGGCGGTCTGCTCTGAATAAAACCTTCTGCATTCATCTCCAGGTCCGAATTCAACCGGGAAGCTCTGGTCCCGACGAGGCGACATTTTTTACCAGCGCGTCGGCTTTATCCAGCTCCGTCAGCTGCTGCTCCGGTAACCGGGTTTTACTCCACGCGCCTTTCTCCCCGACCCGGTGGCGAGCGGAGCGGTGGACGCGCCGCAGCGGCGCCGAAGCCTGCGCGACCCGGCCGAACTGAGCCGCCAGCCGCGGCAGCTGCCTGTACATCACCCAGCTGAGGGCCGCCATGACCGGTCTGAACGGCGGCGACCTGTGAACTTTCACACCGACGAGGGAAGACGCGAGGGCGGCGGCAGGTCACAGCGCCGTCTGCTGGACTGAGGCAGAACTACATCCAATCACGTCCGCCAGGGGGAGCTGTGTTCAGAAATACATTCAATTGTTCAAACCCAGGCTAATTAGTGCACTGTAATTTAAAAAAAGAGTCATAATGTCAGAATATTTTTTTCTGAGATTACTGTACTTTTCTTTTGTCAAGATAATTTGATGACATTAATTATATAATTATAAATGGTTGTATTACTGTCACTTTTCAACATGCCAATGATAAAAGCAAGCAAAAGCAATCAACATCCAAAGAACAACAGGTTAGCAGCACAGTTACCTGGAGAAATAAACACAACCAGAGAATAAAAAGAATACAAAATTAATGCAACCAAAAACCAAAATTTTGATGGGCCTTTTGGTTGTCAGCAGGAGCAAGAGGTCGTAATAAAGTGGCCAAAGTGGTCTTGGGAAGATTTAAGAGTCAACATCAAATTTATTTTTGTATGTCTAACTGTCTGGCCGCAAAGTCTGAAAAAGTCAATTTTCGGAAGAGAATAATAAAGGCACTTTTTTGGGGAATTGCTGAGTGCGGAATGGAAAGCCCTACGACTTCACACACATCAGGTGTGTGCACTCAACTGTTCTGCTCAACAGCACAAATCCCCACAAAAAATGCTTTTCCCCACTTTTCCATTTTTGTTTTGTGGGCGATCCGTAGGCCGAACCGAATCAACCAACATGTCACAGTGGCCTGGCCTCTCCATTGTTTCGGTGCATTGCAAGGGCTTAGCGTGGCGGCCTTGAATGTAAGACATGGGTTTCTTGCCTTTTTCCTGACCCCCGTTGGCGGCACCAACACATCCGACATGTCGGATCGTGAGTCTCTCCCGGGTCGCTAGCTTCGATGGATGGCCGCAGGGGGCAAAAATGATCATCACATTTCTGAATATATTAAAATGTTCATTATATAAAAATTCATTATACACTGTAAATTTTTGTGTTGTGTTACATTTTGCTCCAGGAAAAAGCCCTTTACCACCGGAGGGTGCTACTGTACCATTAACAGCTCTAGCTGCATCAGTAAAGTGTGTGTGCATGTGTGTGTGTGTGTGAGAAAGAAAGAGACCTTCCTGCTCTGTAGGAGCACAGAGTACCACCTCACACAACCTGATAATTATTAGTGTTGAATCAGCATAACAAGAAGAAACAAAAGCTTCTCAGAAACATATTTTCATTTTCAAAAATGTATTTTGTTAGGTACAAACCAAGAGCTTCCTAGCGCCTTATAGGGTGAACTAGAATAATCTGGGACATTGGGTAATGAGGGACACATACCATAGTAATTCAAGACCAAAAATGTCCCTAATCCACCCAGCCCCCCCTGCAAGCTCTCCATTCGTGTGTAATGTACTGCTCATGTGGAAGCGCGTGAACGTCGCGTGCCGTCTCCTGCCAGGATGGCCACTGGCAGGGCAGCAGGGCCGTGTGGGGGCTGGGTAAGTAAGGGAGATCATGGGTTTATTCCTGTCCCAAGAACAGAGTGTGACCGGTGCTCAGAGCTGTAATCGCATTGCGTCGGTGGCCTTCCCACCATCCACACACCTCGCCTGCTGCATGTCCATAATAACAGACAACAAACAGAGATCACACTAAACCAGAGATTCCTGGCCATTTAAATTCGGACATATACCTTAATGATGGTGATGGGTTAAAGGCAGTGATATTGTATCGATACAGGGTCATCAAATATCAATATTTTTGTTTACAAATTTAGTCCAGCAGGCGGTGCTGTCGATCGTTTTCTTTAGTGAGGTCAGCAGAGAATCAGTGTGCAAGTACGACCTCCACTCCTGTAGATGGCGCTGTACAGCCGGGTACTTTGATTTACTGCTTGGCATGAAATCACAAAACATTACAGGTCGATCTCATCATCTTGTGTTACAGATATAATCGTATAGTGACCTAAATGTTAGATACAATAGATACAAAGGAAGGAGAAGGTCAATCAATCCGTTTTGCTGAGCCGTTTTCGTGACAAAAACGTAAACGTGTGTGTGACTATAATATTTCTGGCCCATTCCTGGCCTTTCCGCATAACCCTTGAAAAAGTGCATGAAATATTTACGACCTGTAGACAGACACGTCCTCAGCAAGCCCTGCAGTCACCTGACGTTTAATCACATGCCTTGTTTCTTGCCTCGTAAGCCGGGATCAATACCAGCTTCCCCGTGTTAACCGGTCACAGAATAACCCACAAATCAAAGCAAATGAGAAGAAAGCGAGAATAAAGTCGAGAATAACAGGAAGACAAAGCAATTAATAACAACAGCATTGTGATTTATGAAATCAGAGACAGCTTTTTAATTAAATACTGCAAAAGAATTGTGTTTTGTTCTCCATTGCTCATCGTTCTGTTCTACATTTCTATTGCATTTTAATCAGAATCATACCAACCACCATTATTTTTCCTCATTCACACATTTATGAAACAGTAAAGTGCATTCATTTCTTCTCTGGATAATTGTATTTAACACACTTTAAACACAGCAATTCGCAGCCTGGTGATATTCCCGTCTTTCCGGCACGATGCTCTCGGACGTCAGCATTGCCGGGTTGGCATACTGCTCGACCCAGGATTGCTATACAGAGCCCAAAATAAACAGAGAACATGAGGGTGAAGCTTCCACGTCCACAAATAAGACTTGGGGCCACATCTCACTGGGCCGCAAAAACAGGTAGTTTAGATTCCCAGAGCGCTTTAGTAGTTCCTGTGTTGCATCCGAGTCGGTGGTATTTTGGAGGCACCATATATAAGACGAAGCACACTGGGAGTGTTCATCAATGTCAGATTCACTAGTTCACCAATCAGAATAAGAATAAGAGTGTGAAGTTTGGTAGCAAATGTGCTCCCGACATGACTGCAACAGAGGAAGGAAATGGAGGAAGGGAGGAGGCTGGGAGCTTCGGCTAAGCTTTGCGTGTTTGAGGACTGCCAATCATACGTATTGGTTCCTCCCAAATGTTAATTTTCTCTGTATTAAAACATCCTTAAATTCAGGGGGGGGCAGTTGCTTAGGATACCCAGCAGGCCGTCCATGTTTGTAATGTTAATTTCCTTTTTATCTTACAGACATGCTTGATGTTACACTAGCGAACGCTGCCATGCGCTATGCTATGTAGCGACACGAAAAGAGATGCCTTTTTACAGGAGGTGCAGTGTAGTCCCACTACCAAACTAACAAATTCAGACACACGGTAGTCAAACGGGCTGATTTCTGCATTCGCAGTCCACTCCTCTTCATATGTTTCATGTAAAAAACAAAAAAACCCACACATAAGTGCTTTTAATGTTGTCCAAAACGAAACGCTTAATGCCCATTTGAAACTTTGTTAAATGAAATGAACCAGATAATGAATTTTTGTGAACAATATTGAGTTCAACTCCTCACACCAGGCAGGTTGTAGGACCAGAATGACGTTTGAAACGTGCTTAACGTACGTACCATACGTACTGTAATGATGCTGTATGTGTAGTGTTCTGGAGGGCAGACGCCCGTAGAATGGAGGCCATTTTGTGTGCCCAATTAAAACTGTCAGCCATTTTAAATTTTCCCAACCACTGCCTCTGTGAACTGTCCTTGTACAAGGTGTCCCTTTAAAAAAAAAAAAAAAAAAACACGGGAATGAGGACAGGGCCACACAAAGGGAAAAAACTGCTCTGCTTATGCAATCCCTCTCTGCACCGTTCTTACATTCTCAGACATGCACTAGTGTGGAAACAGCACATCGGAGAACATGGGGGATCCCCCTCACATTCCGCGAACCATAAGCTCATACGTTTCCTTGTATGTTCAGCTGCGTGAAGATGCTCTGTGTGTTTTGAGTCTCAGGGTCGGTAGTCAGCATGAGGCCGGTGCAGTTTAACATAAAATTTGGAGTCCACAGACATGCGCTGTCCTTAATGTCCACAGAATACTGAATCGCTGGTGTCCGTCCACTGTAGGTCTCAGTACACAATCGCCATGGCACTTGTTGCTAGGCTGCAAATCCAGAGTTATGATATGTTAGAGCAGGGGCGCCCAGTTCCGCTCCTCAAGATTGACCATTTACAGGTTCGATCCTGTACCAGAAAGTCCTGTGACATTAGGTCACACAGTCACTTCCTGTTTCATCATGACGTCTAGCTACAGAAACCTACTATTAAATACAAATCAAATATCTAGTTTCTGATCATAATGATTTCTGAGGACTGTAAAAAAAAAAAAAAAAAAAAAAAAAAAAAAAAATGTTGGTCGGTTCCTGCAGACAACGACCTCTCCACTCTCATCTTCCCTGCAATCAACCTGCTGTCCCCGGACCAGACCCTGATCCTCACCGAAGGGCTGGGTTGGGCTGAAAGGAGAAAGCGGGCGTGGTCTGTACTGCTGTGTTTTCCCGAGCCTCCCCATACACCCCCCATCCAATAGCAGCAGGGGAAGGCACTTGCGCAGGCGCTCAGCTCTGGCGGCAGGACTGGCTGAGGGTTAGGTCTTGCTGCTTTGAGTGACAGGCACTTTAACACCTTTCTGTCCGGTTGCTGTAGGAAATAAACAGACAGACACACTTGGTCAGCACGTGGAGCCGCCACATTGCATGCCAACACCTAAGATGTCAAGACAACATCGAGATAAAGCATGCCAGAGATTTTTGTTGTTCACATTTTAAGATCCAAGTACCACAAATAGTTTTCTAAAAACATAACTCAAGCAACTAGAATTAGTGACTCGCTATTTAGTGAGTTCTTGGGAATATTTTTTAATTGTGAACATACGGTGGATATTAAAATGCCAGGTGTCTGTGATGTAAAAGATCTGACCACAAAAACTATTTAAAACATTTTGCAGCTTTTTTTATATTGACCGTGTACAGAATGATTACCCTCCATTTCCCACTGGCTCTTGATCTGATCTTCTGTGTTCTCCTGACCCTGTCTGCTGCTTCCAGTCCCGACAGTCCTATTATTAATTTAGTTAACTAGTTATGATACCTATACTATTCATCTGAAAAGCATACCACATGCCAAAAAAGGATCCATGACGCAACAAGTGTATACGTTTGATAAGTGTGCAAATGAATAGTGCAATGGCTGAACATAAAATAGCTCAGACGTCTAGACGTGCCATGTAAATACGTGCAAGAAATCCAGTAACTCCTTTCCTCATCATCAGTTCTGTGGACATTCTTACCTTTGGTGTCTAGAATACATTCTACTGCTTCAACTGGAAACTCATTTGCAAGCCTTTGTAAGCTTAATTATGAGCACAGACCTAAGCCTATGTGTCATGGCGGACTTTGTATGACGTGTTGGGTGTAAATTACTCACCCAATCTGTACTTCTCTTTTGCCTCGGCCCGCTCCTTTGCATCAAAGTACCACACAGTGATTGCATATCTGTAAGAAAGACAACAGAAAATTATGTTTCATAAATGCTGATGTACAATTAAATGAATGTGAGAGTATCTTGAACCAGCTGGCAAATGTACTCTGTACTTAAACTGACCTAAAAATATAAATGTACAGTGTGTTTAAACAATAAATTGTATGGTTGCATCCTCGTGTACCAGACAAAAATGTATATATTTTGGGTAGATATATTTTGGATTTGTTTTTTTTTTTGGTGATGCTATTACCTCTGTTTTTGCTGCTATTACCTACTGCTTCTGTCCACTTTCTGCCATGACAAGTGCAATTTCCCACTTGTGGGACTAATAAAGGTTTATCTTATCTTATAGCCAGAAAAACCCACCTTGCAGGATTGATAAAAACTATAACTGAAGTTTTGTAGCCCTGAATGGTGAACTGGGTGACTGTACATAATACGGGCAGGGGTGGCCTAGCGGTTAAGGAAGCGGCCCTGTAATCAGAAGGTTGCCGGTTCGAATCCAAGGTACCACTGAGGTGCCACTGAGCAAAGCACCGTCCCCACACACTGCTCCTCGGGCGCCGGTCATGGCTGCCCACTGCTCACTCAGGGTGATAGGATAAATGCAGAGGACAAATTTCACTGTGTGCACCGTGTGCTGTGCTGCTGTGTATTATGAGGCCGGTTAGCTGAGCTGGTTAGAGCGTGGTGCTAATAACACCAAGGCCGCGGGTTCGACCTCCGTACTGGCCACAACTTATTGGGGCAGTGGTGGCCTAGCGGTTAAGGAAGCGGCCCTGTAATCAGAAGGTTGCCGGTTCGAATCCCGACCCGCCAAGGGTACCACTGAGCTGCCACAGAGCAAAGCACCGTCCCCACACACTGCTCCCCGGGCGCCTGTCATGGCTGCCCACTGCTCACTCAGGGTGATGGGTTAAATGCAGAGGGCAAATTTCACTGTGTGCATTGTGTGCTGTGCTGCTGTGTATCACATGTGACAATCACTTCACTTTAATATGTACCAAATTACAATAAATAAAAATTTGTAACATAATAACATTTCACACAGTAAATCCAAACAAACAGACTAATTACAGATCACTACTTAACATTTAAAATTTTGGTTTATTTTTGTATGACCATGATTTAATTGTTTGTGAGTGTGTAATGTAATGTAATATACACACACACACACACATATATATATATGTGCGCATATTAAACACACATGTTAATGCATTTACCCTTAATAACATTCCACCTCTGGTACATACATAGTATCTAGTGAAATGTTACATTAACATTTGTGCCATTCAAAGTTGGTGGATTTCCAGTTAATTCCCAGAACAGTCGACAGAAGATTAAAAAAAAAAAGTCATGTTCACACAGAATAGTACGCGAGAAACAAGAGAGTGAAGGAATGGGGAGAGTGATAACGATAGTGATGTCCCTGAGAGACACAGATAGAGGGAGCGAGAGGTATTAAACCAGTCAGTAAATCTAATAATTAGCAACATCTAATTATTTTAAAGCGGCAAAGCAGTGAATATGAAGAGGAGAAACTGTTTATTAGTATGTTTATGTTTCCGCTTTTTAGTTGTAAGGTGTACGTAGGTAGCTGAACTAATTCCGATGTAACATCCCCGCCCTCTGTTTTCAATGCAGCCAGCAGAATGGCATTTAAGGGTTAAGTGGAGGTAGAGATCAGAGTTGGTCTGTTTATTCCTGTGTCTCTCGTGAGTGTAGCAGCACCCCCACCACCACCACCACCACCCCCACCACTCAGGAAAAACGTACTTCCTGCACCCACCTCGCCCCCCGCAGCTAGACTGGACACCTACTTACAAATCCAGGTTTCACTGAAAACATCGTTGCGCCCCACATTCTCTGGAGTAGTTACAACATCTGATGAACAGTGCGGGGTGCAGTGTACATGCGAGTGTGTAACGTATGAGGAATGTTGGCGCGTGCAATTATTGTTTATAGAGTTTAAAAGCTTTGTTGCACCGAGAGGTCCTGGAGCCCTGGTGTTGCCAGGAAGTGTGGGTGTGTGTGTGGTTGCCGTTGCACATTGCGTGCAAGATGTTTGGGGAGATTAAAGTGAGAATGTATATGTGTGAGCATGTGTACGTGTGCGAGTGTGCTTAGATAAGACAAGGAGGTCGCTGGTAGGGTAAAGGTAACTCACCGTGTGGCGTAGGCTGGTTTAACCTCATGCGGGTTGCGTCGGTCTGACCAGAATATGAGCAGGCGGTCAAATACCGGTTCAATGTTGGCCACCACACAGCGGCCCTCAGGGTAGATCTGCAGAAGACCGCCGTGAACCTGCAGGAAAAAAAACGTACATGTTTGCTAAGGGTTCAAAGATTGATTTTTCACCCACCTATTGGTTTTTGTTCCTTTTCATAACTAAGAGATCTGAAACAGACTGCAGAAGTTTGACAAAGGCTTTGATTGGTAGTACGTATTTAATAATACCTATACCCAAGTGATCTCTGCTACAGGCTAAATTTTTTAACGGTAAATTTCCAAACAATAAAGTCTTATCTAATCTAAACAGAATAAAGATTACATGATTTACGTACACTTTAGAGTTAAACATTAAATGAGAAAACAGTTCTCATTTATTGTTAACATAATGAAAGCGCAAGTTGTAAGTGTAGCAGCATGTAGGGGAGATGAATGCCACCATCAGAGGGATTTGAATAGCATTTTTGGTCTCGATTCATGCAATGTTTTCTCATTTAATACAGTCAGGACATTGAACCCTAACCGTAAAACATTACAGCCATTAAAAGAGGGAATGCCACTTTGGTATGGGATAACAGCATTGCAGTGTTGTATGTACTGTATATTAGTGCTGCTACTAACGATTATTTTAATAAGATGAATCTGTTAATTTATATATATATATATATATCTCTCTCTCTCTCTCTCTCTCTCTCTCTCTCACACACACACACACACACACACACACACATACAGTACAGGCCAAAAGTTTAGACACACTCCATGTGTGTTCATAGTTTTGATGCCTTCAGTGAGAATCTACCAATATAAGTGGTCATGAAAATAAAGAAAACACATTGAATGAGAAGATGTGTATAAACTTTTGGTTTGGACTGTGTGTGTGTGTATACTTGTAATATACAGTAGGGCTGCAGCAACACATCGACGCAGAGACATTTGATTATTAGAATAAAATTTAGTTGACACACTCGGTCTCTCTTGTGCACTGATGCCTGCACAGTTTGCCGCATTCATTTCCATTCATTGCCGCATTCATTTCCAACCCTTTATTCAAAAACAGAACTAAAATCTTTAGAAGACACACACTTTTGCAGACGAACACATGACTCACACACACTCACTCTCCCTTTGTTCAGACACTTTTCATTGCAATGCACAAATGTGAGCATGACCACGAGCTCCTGGCTTACTCTTTTCTTTGAGGCCATGTTGCCTGCTGCAGAAAACAGCCGCTCACATGGTGTTGATGTGGCAGGGACGCAGGGGTAAGAAGTGAAGTGATTGTCACAGTGCAGCACGCGGTGACACAACGAAAATTGTCCTCTGCTTGTAACCATCACCCTTGGTGAAACACAGCGTGAAAGGGGAGCAGCGTGTGGGGATGGTGCTTTGCTCACCGAGCACGTTGTTTTGTGGTGGAGGAGAAGTGGGCGGGACCACAGACCACGCTGTGAAGCAGGAGTCATGCGTGGTCTGTTTTAGCCCACGTAACGCGTGTTGATCACGTGCACAGACCACTGCTTGCTGCCTGTTTCCACTGGCGCATGTGTTTAGCGTAAAACCACACGTTAAAATGCAGATGAATTATGGCCCATATTGCCTTGTATCTTTCCTCTACCTCTGCTTGTTTTTTGTTTTTTTGCACCGCCCTGTCTATGAGCCGGCAAACTGTGCAGGCATCAGTGCACAAGAGAGACAGAGTGTGTCAACTAAATTTTATTCTAATAATCAAATGTCTCTGCGTCGATGTGTTGCTGCAGCCCTACTGTATATTACAAGTGTTCATTCTCCATAAACCACAGTTTAATTTTTAACATGAATTTAAGACATTTCAAAATAAATAGCAAAACTAAAAAAGTTGGCATGTGGTCAGACATGATGCTAATATAGTCAAATATTCCTCAGAATAATATTCCGTCACAACAAGAGGGTGGAACTAAGTATAGTGGAGTTGTTCATTTACTGCACACATACAGTATATACAGGGATGAAGTAGAGGCAGATGGGAGTACCTTCACATCCCAGTTCTTGTTGAGATAGTAGATGCAGGTGATGCAGCGGCCATCGCCATTTGGGTTGTCTACGTGCCGGACATATCCTGTGCCGTTTCCTGGGTAACAAGCCACCATAGCCTGAGAAAGGGAAAATGTGTATGTTTTTATAATAACCATTTGAAGACATCATACTCTGTATATGATTATACTGAGTTACATCACCAAATTAATTTAATTTCACTTGTAAATGTCTAAAAACAGCCGCCAGACATATAAATTAGGGATGCACCAATCAGACATCTAGATCGAATATCAGTAAAATAATGATACAAATAACTGGATCGGGTATTGGTAACCAGTCAGTGACAAACTATGACTTATCTATTCAGCTAAATTGTAGGTTTTTCTTTGTGTCTCTATATTCACAGACAACCCCATTATCCCCATTATGCAAACAAATGCACAAGTATGATTGCGTGTTTCGTTAAACGCACAGCACAGTGCTAACACATGACCACGCTGTGATGTAAGTAAGTGTGTGTGTGTGTGTGTGTGTGTGTGTGTGTGTGTGTGTGTATATATATATATATATATATATATATATATATATATATCTGTCTGCGTGTGTGCATGTGAATGTTTAATCACTTCCCTCCTTGCAGATGGATGTACAGGTCAATAAATGTTTCACACATGACTACACAGCACTTTAAGAAAACAAAAGTAAAGAGAGGATTATATAAGCATATTTATAAAAATGCAGTATAGAATAAAATCAAGTACCAGCTTTTGGTAAACACTGTAGTGTCAAAAGAAAATTGGGAAAATCATGAAACGGACATTCCAGTGAGCTTAACAACATCAGATCTCATATTCACTTAATCACACATTGCCCTCACTGACATTCAGCATTTAATGATTAACCATTGAAAAATAATGCCTACCGCCTATTTTCTTTTTTTAATACAAACACAGACAAAAGAGTTTGGTAAAGAGGGTGGTATTAGCCTAGTGGGCGACACACTCGCCTATGAACCTGAAGACCCAGGTTCAAATCCCACTTACTACCATCGTGTCAAGACACTTAACCCTAAGTTGCTCCAGGGGGGGACTGTCCCTGTAACTACTGATTGTAAGTTGCTCTGGATAAGGGCTTCTGATAAATGCTGTAAATGTCAATTTGCAGGTTTGGAGACCCAAATGCAGGCCTGGTAGGGAAACTGCTGCCTTCCGTTTCATACAGTCTCCAGGTTGTATCTTGCTGTGTGCATTTTCCAGTTGTCAGGGTCACTATGCAACGCCTCCATCCAACTTATTACCATCTGTATTGCCCTTTAGCCCCTACTGCTTAGCAACGGAGGTCAAGTTCAGTTGGTTCCTAACATTCTTGACATGAGGTGAAAGTAGAATTTCATTCATATCAATTTACACTACACTTAGATTAAGTCTATCTTTTCCAAAACCCTTATTTGAGTGGATATGTAGTGTAGTGCAGTGTAGTGAAAAAAGCATGCTGATGCTTTGGAGTCACCAAAGGGGCATTGTGCTGCATTTTATTCATAGAGACCTAAGTACAATTACTGTGTTCACACTGGATAAAACAATTGTTCAAAGCAGCTAATGGAAGGTCTGAAACATTCTTCTGCCTTTTCCCTCACCTAGGGCCCCAAGAGGGAACATGACCTTACAAGGCATTAGCAATCCACTTGGTAAGAGCAACTTTTGTCATGGACTGGCATTGTGGAGTGTTCCAGATCCCCATCCAGACTCGAGATTACTGTGGACTGTGCTTCCCTAATTCCTGAGTGTTTGCACCTGCTGTTATCTTTATAAATCTGCCCTGTTCGTATGATGCTTTGTCAGGCCATTGCATGTTTTATATGTCTTATCCAGTCTTACTATGTGTGCATTGCATCCTTGTCTGTAATAAATCGCCTTTTCAAAGTGAATGTGAAAGCAGCACTGCAGCACAGCACACGGTGACACAACGAAATGGGTCCTCTGCTTCTAACCATCACCCTTGGTGAGCAGTGGGCAGCCATGACAGGCGACGGGGAGCAGTGTGTGGGGACGGTACTTTGCTCAGTGGTACCTTGGCGGCTCGGGATTCAAACTGGCAACCTTCCAATTCGGGGTCTGCTTCCTTACCTGCTCGGCCACCACTATGCCCTTTTCTGTGTAAAAATGTGCAAATGCATCCTCCATTACCATGCCGGCACCTGCAACCATGACAGCTTTCCTCAAGTGCATTTGTTTCCTGTTTTCATCATTAGTGGCAGGACAGTTTCTCCTTGAAGGAACAGACGAAGCCTGGAGCCTGAGGAACAGGATATGCCACTGCAACATCTGGACTGTCAAAAGCTTAAATGAGTCTTCATTTGTCATTGAGTGGAAATTAATTTCTTTTTCTCATCATGTTATCCGTAAATATACCATTAGCAAGTGGCTTCCTGCAAAGTAAATGATTCGATCCAAAGCAATTGATCCCTATAACAGTGCAGTACAGGAAAACAATTTCCAGGTCTCTTTTTTTAGCTGGGTCGGGTTTCTAGAATTCTTTGTTTTTTTGGAGCTGCGTAAGCATTAGTCACATCTAGGGCATCCTACACGCCTATTGACATACTCGCGCTAGTGGACGAGTATCACTAGCATGAACAAAGATGACCACAAAAGAGGATGATGTTTGTGAAAGGTGTTTGTAAAAAATTATACATGAACATGGTACCAGTTCAGTATGCAAGTGAGCCCAACATATGTTTTCAAAGTGTTCTCAATGTTTATTTCTTTGATACGTTGTTTTTAAAGATGAAGAACGTTTATTTTAGAAAAGATAGTTTTTTGTTCTATTGTGTTTTGCACAAAAATTTGTTTCTTGTTTACCAAAATGTTATTAAATGCAATGTTTGTCCTACTGCATTGCTCCACTCCATAATTAGACTCTTTTTAGGTGAATAAATATATTTATACCACAACCATTTACCACCTCATGACACAAGGATGGGATTCAGAGTGAACGGGTGTAGGGCTAAACAATATATATGGCAAAATCGAAATGAAACCGCAATTTGAATGAACGCAATTTTATAAGCCGCAACAATGTGATTTTGCAACCCCAGGCTCTGCTCCATTGGCTAATGTCAGGGTTGCTGCGGGAAGACACATGTGCAGACATGCTGGGTTGACTGGAGACATTTGGTGAGCGAGAGGCTGGATTGTTGCTGACCCCCTGGGCCAGTGGGGATGCAGGCAGAGGACAGGCAGCTGCAGCGACGTTGCGGTGGGGAGAACGAACCGGGCGAACGCCACAAAATAGGCGTGGTTTTCTAAACTCCTGGTAATACGATAATGTCATGTTTCAACCTTTTCCAGCTTCAACCTTTCCTGCTTTGTGTGTGTGTATGAAGGGGCAGATCTGGCTGATTCTATTGGTCATGTGAAAATGAAAGTGAGTTTGTCAAAGTTCGACAAACTCACTCATCTTCATGAGATACGAGTCACCTCAAACATATTTATTAATGAATTGCCTGTATTGCCATCTAGACACTAGGTCTGAATCCGTACAATACAGACTTTCTGCAACGCTTCCCTCCAAAGACGTATTTTCCCTTTTGGCTGCCCGATTTGGACCGGAAACCCATTTTGGACTGCACATGCACAACGGTTAGAGTTCAATTTAAGAGTAGTGTTAGGTTTAGTCCGTACTATGGTGGCTTTTGGAGTATGCATGTGCAGTGGTTAGGATTCGACATCGACAACTGCGCTTAAGCCACTAAAGCCATAGGAAATAATGGGTTTCAGAGGAAAAGCACATGTCGTGCGCCAACGTTGGGCTGATGTCCCTTTTTCATAGACAGTCATGCTCACCAATCAGATGTTAAAGCCACGCCCACTTAAACACAAGCAACGCACGCTCTCAACTCATTCCAAGGTACGGTTATGATATGGTTTTTGATTCACATAATATAGTGAATGACATAATATGGTGAATGAAACAAATGTTGTAACATGAGAACATTTTAAATGTGATAGAAAGATAACCACAAGTTAAATGTTATATTTGGTTCAGGGCAGGATAAGCACATTAGGTACAAAACAAAATAGCAAAACTTATAATATTCAGTTTGCAGTGTATATATATATGAGACAAATGTTGATTTGTCTTCTAGGAACCAGTCAACTCAAGCGTCACCTTGAGGCCAGAGTTTACTGGACAACTCAACGATTCATCTCAGAACAGCGTGGACCGTTACGCCACGCATTTTCGTACGCTGCCATCCTCATGCTTAGGAGCCTTTCACTGGTAAAGATATTGCTATTGCCTGACCTAGTCAGCACATTTAGGAAACCCTTCCTGAACATGTGAAGGGTTGTGATGTGCAGAAAATCGCGGAGGTCAAGGCGGGTCATCATTTCTAACAGGTGCAGTGGCATCTCCTCGCCCGCGGCTGCTATTACTGGCTGCTGTGAGCTTTTGGCTCCGTCGTGGTCCACCTCCTGCATTTCCACAGCGAGAATGAAAGCGGACCCCTCAGCAGTCAGGGAGCATTTCATCCCTGCCTTTCAGCCCTCCGGCTCTGATGTGATGTCCTGACTGAACAACGGCCCTTTCTATCTTTCCTCAGGCATGGTTATCAGGCACACCATCATGGCCCGTGCAGAGAAGAGGGCAAACACAACTGCTATACACACACACAGCAACACACGTAATCATAAACACACACGTTTGATTTTACAATGATGTCATAAAGCAATGGTGAATAGGTAATTATGGGAACGCAGTTATAAGTTCTAGGCACCCTGGGACATATTTAAGCAAGAGAGCCTGCACAGATTATGAAAGTACACAATTATTGGTAAAAGGATGACTGGTGAGGGACGTGCAAGAACCCTACAGAGAAATACTAAACAAATCTACAGTTAGCAAACAATATAGTCAGTGGAATTTATAGCAAAATGAAATACATAAATAGTATTCAACAGAAAGAAAGCGAATTGTTTCATGAAAATAAGGATATTCTGCAAAAAATGGCTTAGATGGATCAATACTTGATATTTTAGTTACATTAACTAGCAGTTAACTAACAGTTCTGTTTTTACTGGTTTGAAAATCAAGTATACACACAGTAGTGTGCAGACATCTTCGTAAATAATGCAAATTAGAGTTAGAAAAATTAGAGCAAGAAAAATTCATATATAAGAATATCATGATCAAGTTTCCACTGTACATGTCCACTGTACAGCAGTCCCTTTTGAGATTGAGGGCTATCTGAAGGGTAGGACATTGGAGGACTATGTTATAGGGACAATAATATATGTATTCAGTTTAAAAACATTAATATTGCTCACATGATACATATATTGCAAATAAAAATGGATTACAGGTGAAGTGTTGCTGAGTGAAAGCGTGGCATGTATCATTTTCCAGAACGAAAGCTGTAAAATGGTTTAAAAGAAAAAAAAAAAAGTTGCATTTAGTTTGAATATGCAATATACACTCCATGCAATTCGTAACTTGAAACAGGCCAGCACACTTTCCAATATTGAGTCTTATAAGCAATGTTCTTGAAAAAAATAACACTGCTTCTGAGGGTAGCCCGACCACATGGTAAGTACAGAAGGATGATAAAGGGGATGGTACGAAACGCTTCAATCATAAAGTGACACTGCACATACCCCGATAATTTTCACCCTGAAGCATCTGTATAGTTGTTGATAAGACCCTTCTGCATCTGGTTTAGGGACGGGCACCGCCATAGTCATTGGGCGGGTGGGTTCGGGGCCACCTCCGGGGTGGTGATTAACAGAGTAAATGGAACAAAATGTCCCAGAAAAAACCCTGCCGGACCACAACCGGTCACTCAACTTGGTGTTTTCTTTCCATGGTGGCTGAAGGTTAAAGCAGCCAACACCCGACAAACGTGCAAGAGTTTAATCCTCAGACAAAAAGTGTTTTTTTTTTTGTGTTTTTCAACCTGTTTCCTCCAAAGCACTTCAATATTTAGTCCTATGTCCCAAAGTGCTGTATAGAGAATAGAAAAAGAAACCAGTTCAATATTAAAGAAAGAAAGAAAGAAAGAAAGATAAAAAAAATTCGATGTGCCTGTCCGGGAACGGTGGCCCAAGCAGTGGGTGGCCTAGCGGCAGGACACCTATCAGAGGACACGTTTCGTGTTGTCGCCGTGTGCTTTCAGAATCAGGCATTCCTAGTAATGTAGCTGAAAGACAAGGCATTGCTAATAAAGTGGCCGAAGAACCAGGTGTTCCTAAGTATTGGCCGAAGGACCAAACACTCCTAACAAAGTGACTGGTTTGTGATTGGGTTTGTTTGGTAATGAGTATGTAGGTGGTTGTTAGGGTTCATTTAAGCGCGGGTTCAAAACAACTGTATTTACCTGTTCAGGGTGGGTGTTTGACACACATTACAAAATTTGAAGAGAAATTTATGCATTTTGTTGAAAGCGTTTGTAAGCAGGCGGTGTTTTTAAAATGCTACCAAAATTATAATTCAGCACACTCCTACCATTTCAATAGCTCAGACACGCCTACTTGAATTGCTTATAAAAGTAATAGCACACTTCAAACTATTTTTGGCCTCTCCACATGGTTTGACATATTGGTTGCCTCAAAGTTGTTTCATTGCATCGTGGGGTTTTAGCGTGGCAATGGTGAATGAAACAGTGGCAGCTTTCTTAGCCTTTTCCCCAGTTGTCCAGGTTTTCCCCGATTTTCCCCAATATCCGTTGGCGGCACCAACACATCCAATATGTCAAATTGTGTGTCTGGACTTGTGTGTCACTAACTTCAATGGCTACCTGCAGGAGGCCAAAACACCTGTTCCCAGCACAACAGTAAATGGTCTGTCATACTGACAAAAAATAACAATTACACTGAATTTCAAAATCTGAGAAGTGGCCATACAAAAAAAAAAAAAAATCATCTCAAATCTCAAAAGACACTACATATTCTGTACAGGCCAAACGTTTGCACACACCTTCTCATTCAATGTGTTTTCTTTATTTTCATGACCATTTACATTGGTAGATTCTCATTGAAGGCATCAAAACTATGAATGAACACATGTGGAGTTATGTACTTAACAAAAAAAGGTGAAATAACTGAAAACATGTTTTATATTCTAATTTCTTTGCTCTGGTTACTGCTTTGCACACTCTTGGTATTCTCTCGATGAGCTTCAAGAGGTCGTCACCTGAAATGCTTTTCCAACAGTCTTGAAGGAGTTCCCAGAGGTGTTTAGCACTTGTTGGTCCAGCTCACCCCAAACCATCTGGACTGGGTTCAGGTCCGGTGACTGTGGAGGTCAGGTCTCCACTTTTTGTTAAGTACATAACTCCACATGTGTTCATTCATAGTTTTGATGCCTTCAGTGAGAATCTACCAACGTAAATGGTCATGAAAATAAAGAAACATATCGAATGAGTAGGTGTGTCCAAACCTTCGGCCTGTACCGTACATAAACTGTAGCCAAATGACAAAATAATATGTAGCCAAATGAATGGCACTGAAACTGCACATCAGGTTAAAGTGGACTGTACAATCATCAATGAAACTTCGAGACTGGCTAATAACTGGCAAAATCCATAGCTGTAAATTAAACCAAACATGATCCTGTATTTGTTGTGACTAGATCATGCTTATTGCGTTCTGTGTTCTACTCCATTAATGAGTGAAATATTCAGCAGTGTCAGCTTTTCTACAAGAGAAACATCGCTTCTTTTTAATGCAGAAAAATTCATCTGATGGATAGGTGCAGGTTTCAAATGCTGCCTCTACAGTGGAAAAGTATCTTCACAGAGTAAATGTGTCATGTGAAGGTCATGGAAACTACATGTCTTTCAAGAAAAACAAAAGAATAGAACAGAAACTCATACCAGAACTGCATTCAAGTGAAAAAGGGAAAACCACCTCTAATCACGCACCTCTAATTCATATTATTTGTACAATATCCATATTTATATTATGATACAGCATGCATTCATAGTCAAGAAAATAATTCTGTGAGATTTTTTTTAAGCCTTTCCACAAGAACCTTCACATCCTTTTCTTCATGATAAATACATTGCACTGATACCCTTTGTAGGCCGCATTGCCCATCCCTAAAAAGGATGCGTCACTGACAAAATTCGAGGCATCTCCACCCCAACCGACTCGCTCACTTGCCAACATGCTGCATGCCTGGTTTCCAGGGAAACCAGAAGGAAATATTCCCACCCGCAGTGGCGCTGATAAGACACAAGGGGAAAAGGAGGTCTAGGAGGGGGGAATGCAAATGTGCAGGTTACGACGCAATTGTATTTCAGCAGATACAGTAGAGTAAAGGCATGTAGGGGATAGGAGGACAGATCAAATCATAAAATTCATGAACAAGTGTACAGGTAAGGTCTACTGGTATTATCAATCACATTCCTGTAATTGCACATCCTGCGTCTCCCTCATGCTCAATACAGATAACGTACCAAGTAATAGTTCTGCCACATAGTTTTGTAGAAAACAAAAATAATGGCACTTTAGATTCTCATTAACTAGGGTACTGTGGTTTGTATTTGGGCCACGGTTTCAGTTTGTTTTTGTTTTGTGCATGTTCAGGTTCAGAGGCTTTACGACAGTTGTCATGTTCCTGCACTTTGTAACAGACGTGAAATGCCCTGCAGTATCTGCAGTGGGCGTGGCACCTGTTATGTTCATGTTATGTTTCATGTCTACTGTCTGTTTAATACATTGAAGTGAAAAGCTAAACAAAAAAAAACAAGATTTTAAACACAACCAACCGCTCCAACGAACACGCAAATGTGTTCCCGCCACCACACGCACATGCTATGTGTGTTGAGATTAATCTCATAATCAATGCATCGCAATGCAAATGTAGACGATTCTGCATTGATGCAGTGCAGAAGATAATCGCTTAAATCACAATGACGTTGCTTGGTGATTCAAGATAAAAGAAGTAGCGGTATTGTCTGTGGCTGGCTGATCTGTGTACAGCGCCACACCAGACAGAATTAACTCTCATCTCACTGACGTATTTGAAAAACATTATTTGAAGTAATATGAAAAAAAAAATGTATAAAATGGTAAAATGCATTGGGATGAATCAACATTTAAAAAAAGAAAAAAAAAATCACTGACCTGATAATCGCATTCAAATCGAATCGTGAGCAAGATTGAGATTTAATTTTGCAATTATTCACTGCATTATGTGTATTTTCAAAACTGCAGCACAAGCTTTCATTGAAATATGAGCAGTGCGACGCTGCGCTTTAAGTCACACATCTGATTGACGATGATGACTGTCTATCACACAGGGACATCAGCGTAAGGTGACTGGACTCCCCCACCCATGCTGGGCTGAGCTGTAACCGCTGTACGCATTTTGTTTTTGCTCGGAACCCACTTTTGTTTCTATGGCTTGTGCGGTGCAAGGGCAGTTTCCTCTGCACAAGGCCGCTTGCGCTGTTCGGCGCAGCGAGTCACTCGGTCAAAGTTTCAATTTGTGGACCGAGACCAATAGAATAAAAGCAAGGACGAAGGTTCAGTCTCACCCTTCGTAATACACACACAAATTGGGAATGGAGGAAAAGCTGACCTTATCAGTCTCCGAGTGTCCAGAGATCCGCGACATTATCGTTTTATCAGGAGTTTAGAAAACCACACTTATTTTTTTAACTAAGCCCAGAAGTGGAAGCATAAACCTCTCGGGATGCACAGTGCATGTTGTGTTCGGTCTTTAAGCGGCTTACTATTTACTCGTTACGTTTTAAGTACCGTTTACTTGATTACCCTGCTGTATGCCCCCTTCAACAAACAATTATTCAAACTTTGGTTCGATTTCGATATATGTCACACTGCCTTTCAGCCCGAGTCAACGCCAGCTTGTCATATCACCGTAGAGAAAAGTTCCCGTGGGGCAGTGGTGACAACTGCCCGTCATGCGTTAACATGACCGGTGGTCCCGAGGTGACCCACCGCAGTCCCACAGCCATGGTCTGCTAATCTACCCCAACAGGAAACATGTGATCTGCAGGCCGATCTGACACCAGCAACTTCAGTATGCAAAGGTCACCCGGCTCGTGTTAACACAGACCAGTGGAGCGTCGTAGCTGCTGAACGTCACTGGTTCCAGCCTTCTGAGTGTCAGTCAATTTGTTCCATTCCGTCGGAGGCTTGATTTATGGCCACAGGTCACCCGTGACTGGCACATGGCTGTCTCTTCCAGTAACGAATACCGGTAATATTCAATTCAATGCTCAGACCTGGTGCGTACCCCATGCTGGTGATTTTTTTTTCCTCTAATGTAGAGAAACAAAGAATTATTCAATTTTCATTGCATCACACAAGCCAGAAGAAAATTTCACCAAATTCATGCCTTACACAAGGACAGATCAAACTTTTGGACCCTTCTGTATGCAAACAATTACATGTAAAAATATCCAAAATGGTCATAAAGCAATATCATTATTGAGCAAGGCTGCAACAGCATATTTAGCAAAATTCTTAAAAAAAAAAAAAAAAAAAAAGAAATACTGTAACAATAACATGTTGCCCTCCTTATATGTGTGAAACATAACCAATTTCCTGAGAAAGACACTGAACGCTGACTTGGCCCACTGGGTGCTGTCACTGTAACCTATGACCAGTTATGAGCATGAGTTGTCGCTTTTTTCCTTTTCCACTATTTCTATTATATTTAAAGGTTCGGCATTGTGTGGACAGTGGAAAATAGCAGTTTCATTGCTCAGAGGAATCTACTGTGCATATGACAATAAAAGCTTTGAGATCGATATCTGCAAATGTACAGATTATGTGAATCCAAGGGAAAAAAATGTAATTTTGAAAGGTCCACTCTGACCTACATTTAATGAATATTGGTACAAATACAGTACAGGCCAAAAGTTTGGACACACCTTCTCATTCAATGTGTTTTCTTTATTTTCATGACTATTTACGTTGGTAGATTCTCACTGAAGGCATCAACACTATGAATGAACACATGTGGAGTTATGTACTTAACAAAAAAAGGTGAAATAACCGAAAACATGTTTTATATTTGATTACTGCTATGAAAGATGTGTGACTCTGATTACTGCTTTGCACACACTTGGCATTCTCTCTTCAAGAGGTCGTCAACTGAAATGGTTTTCCAACAGTCTTGAAGGAGTTCCCAGAGGTGTTTAGCACTTGTTGGCCCCTTTGCCTTCACTCTGCAGTCCAGCTCACCCCAAACCATCTGGATTGGGTTCAGGTTTGGTGACTGTGGAGGTCGGGTCTCCACTTTTTGTTAAGTACATAACTCCACATGTGTTCATTCATAGTTTTGATGCCTTCAGTGAGAATCAACTAATGTAAATGGTCATGACAATAAAGAAACACATTGAATGAGAAGGTGTGATCAAACTTTTGGCCTGTACTGTACGTATGTGTGTTATTGTTCAAACCTCTAGTAACTCCTACAGTAATGGTGCTGCAGTAACTTAGTATCTTTTTGCACACGAAACTGAAACTCAACCTCTCACACACGTATAGTCATTCACACTCGTCACGTTGCTCAACGTTTGGAACAGTTGGTCCAAAATGCTGCAGCTCAACCTTTAACTGGCTCACAGAAGCAGAATCCATTTACATTTACATTTACAGCATTTATCAGACGCCCTTATCCAGAGCGACTTACAATCAGTAGTTACAGGGACAGTCTCCCTGGAGCAATTTAGGGTTAAGTGTCTTGCTCAGGGACACATTGGTAGTAAGTGGGATTCGAACCCGGGTCTTCTGGTTCATAGGCGAGTGTGTTACCCACTAGGCTACTACCACTAGGCTACTACCACCCATCCAATATTGGCTTCTTGGGACCGGCTCCCTACACAGATTTTAAGATTTGACTGTTCATTTTTAAATCTTTAAAGGGTTTAGCACCTCCTTACCTCAGTGATCTTTTAAGTCTGCATCCTCCCACTAGGTCACCAGGGTCTGCTGAACAAAATGTTCCTCGATGTTCCAAGGTCCGGATTAAAATGTAGTGGTGACCGGGCTTTTGCAGTAGCTGCTACTTGCATGTGAAAAACTGCCTTTGCACATCAACGTCTCAATTGAAGACTCATTTTTATTAATTGGCTTTTAACTCTGTGTATTTGTCTTTTTTTAATTACATCTATATCAGTTCATTGCATATTGTCCAGCACTTTGGTCAACTATTGTTTTTAATGTACTTTATGGGAGGGCAGTGGTGGCCTAGCAGGTAAGGAAGCGAACCCATAATCAGGTTCGAATCACCACCATGGTGTCACTGAAGCACCACTGAGCAAAGCACCGTCCCCACACACAGCTCCCCAGGCGCCTGTCATGGCTGCCCACTGCTCACCAAGGGTAATGGTTAAAAGCAGAGGACACATTTCGTTGTATCACCATGTGCTGTGCTGCAGTGTTTCACAATGACAATCACAAACAGTAGTCATGATTTGTCCTAATAGTCATTTTTTCAGCAAACAGCACATTTAATAGTTTTTAATAGTAACCTAGCATTTGTTCTGAAAATATAAAAATGACACAAATTCTCTGTATTCAATTTCATCTCACAAGTAAGACCAGGAATCTTGCATCACTACTTCTACTCACAGATGCTTCAGATGAAGTCACTCTGATTACTGCGATGTGGAAAAGCGCAGACAGAACCCTGACAAGGCTAAGTGGGTAACGCAAAGCAACAGTTTCCAATGAATCTTGGCCACTGCAGTGTATGCCTGTTGAGGCAGACCTCAAAAAACAAAAAAAAACTCACAAAAAGAGACTTTCAAACGTCATGCAAACATTTTTGTGTAAGTTTTAAATGTGAAGCACTTTTATTTTACAAAACAGACTGTTCCTCCATAAATTACTCCATAATTATACAGTTTTCACGTGAAAACATACGGAGATAAAAAAAGGTCCCTAACGTCATGCCAATACCTCACCCTGCAGTAAACCAGGCAGGGGTTCGAGACCCACAGCTCTCACTGCTGACACGGGAACTGACGACTGTGCGGCCGCGCTGTCACAAAGCACACTGGACCCCGGCGCAACCACGCCAAAATGTCAGGACCTGCGTCACTCGGGGCTCTGCAGTATTTCTGGGTGAGCGTGGTGCAATTTTTCCATGACCACATCACGAGGCACTGCTCGGTGTAAACGGCAAAAATCAGGCATCTGTCGGTACAGGAGATAGCGCAATTTCAAGAAAATGCCTGCAGCAACATACACAGACACGGGCCACCTTACCAAACCAGCTGCAAGAATGCCATGTTTGCGTACGGGTGCGAGATTGGCCTTGGAGGGGGTAGCCTTCAAAGCCCGAGAAACGCCGATCCCCGGTGCCGATAGCCAACCTGCGCCTTCACATCTGAGGCTGCTGCCAGCCTGGCATCGTGACAGGGGCATGCACAGACTGGGCCCGGGGCGGGCAGTGCCCAGCGCCCCCAGCATAAACGGACCTTGGCGTTCTCCGGGCGGCTCTACGCCAGTCCCGGCGCTTATCATGGTGGTAACGGCCTGCTCAGGTCTCAACCAGCTCCGACCCAAAGGGCTTGGGTCAATAATGGATTTTTCCATCACAAAATATCTTAACAATATCTTACCTAGAAAATAAATAATGATAATGCTGTAGCCTTCAATAAAGGGGTTCCAATAACAAGACGACAAAAAGTCCACTTATTTCAGTGTTAATCTGGAAAACTATGTATATTATATGTATAGAGTGGAATGTCCACATTTTACATTACTGCAAATAACGATACAAGTGATGTTTTTTGCTTTAAAATTATTGTTGTTGCTATGGGGACGCGTGTCTATTAAATATCTCACTATTCAGAGATAATTCTTCTTCTCCTCTCAGATGGTCCCGTTAGGGGTCGACACAGTGGGTCAAACCATCTGGTTGCATAGTGTTATCTTGTTTGTTTGTTGTTTTTTTAACTATGTAATATTGGCTTTCAAATATTACAAAATATGAGCATATAAATAAAAAAGGAGGTCTATTCATATATCTTGGTTTTAGGAAAATCCATATTGCATTATAAATTATACGGTATGTACTGCGGTATAAAATTTGATTTGTAAATTTAAAATGTTCTTGAAAGGGTAACATGTCCATAGCAAAGGCACAGCAGCAGGAAGTTGTATAATGAACTTTACACATTTCAAAGTAACCGTGAAAGTAGACTATTTATTGTGCAAATCTGCATTTATAGAAAGAATACGATAACATTTGAACATCTCTCCCATAAAGATACGTCCTGTACTTGACAGGCATTAATAGAACATTAATAGATTTTTGAATTGCTGCAGTCAGTAAATGCTTAATAAAACAGCCACTCTTCCACTCACTGCACTTTTGATGGTTCGCAACATTTTAAAATTAAAGCCTAAGCCCGACCTAAGCCGTAAACCCAACCCTAACCCGATCATCTATGGCTTGTGTGAAAGTGCATGCTGCATGATGTACAGGCTAAAAGGCACATTCCCGGACTTTCTGTTCGGAACTTTTATTATTACACATCGCATCCAGTCAAAAGTGCAGCAGATGTATTAAAAATTGGTTTAAAAAAGTGAAACGAGTAAGAGAAAATACAGCGAAGATCTGTGCATGTCTGTCGAATACAGAAATCAACTACTGAGGTCAGAGTATTGATGTTGCACCATTTTCTAAAAAAGAATGCATCGTGCTGCAAGTAGCCGTGGTCCTGCGGGTGCGGCAGGACGGTCTCTCCCGTTGGCCCAAATTTTAATCTCATACTGCCACTACTTTCATGCATTGTTTCTATGGGTCGCGCAACACTTCGTAACAATGCGGAGTGGTCCGACCGTGACGCGGTTGGCGCACATGCCATACATGTGGTGGTGGCCTAGCGGTTAAGTAATCAGAAGGTTGCCGGTTCGAATCCCGATCCGCCAAGGTGCCACTGAGGTGCCACTGAGCAAAGCACCGTCCCCACACACTGCTCCCCGGGCGCCTGTCATGGCTGCACACTGCTCACTCAGGGTGATGGGTTAAATGCAGAGGACAAATTTCACTGTGTGCGCCGTGTGCTGTGCTGCTGTGTATCACATGTGACAATCACTTCACTTTCACAAAACAATGGGATTCAGACTGCAGCACAATGTTTGCCATTTAGGTCCATCGACAATTACACGACGCATATGATGCGCGTCTAGCTACTTATTTTGCTGTACTGGACACCCGATTCGACGGTTTTATCCACTTTCATTCCGTAGCGGTGTGGTGGCAATGCAGTTACTGCGTGAAATGCCGGCAAAGTGCGTGTAGGGACTTTCAAGTGGTGGCGTGATCTACTGGTGCCGTCATTTCACCGTTGACAGGAGTGCGTAGCAGTGGAGAAGGTCACGTGACGTAAACGTAGCTTCTCCGGCCACATCCTTACCTTCGTGCGACCGTTGATGACACAGTCCCCAAGCTGTCCGTTGGCGGCACTGTGCATGACGGCCTCGTCAATGTGGGCCATGAGCGCGCCGATGCTCTCGCACCCGGGTTCGCGGCCCTCCACCCACGCGATCTGGTCGCCTCGTATGTTGCGCGAAGGGATGTTCCTCTGACTGACCAGCTGGCCGCCCCGGAACTTGCCGCTCTGGTTGAGCGTTTCCACCTCGGCCAGCACGCGCTCGCCGAGCCGCGGGCCCAGGAAGTCGTCCTTCACGCAGATGCCGTAGTATTTCATGCAGGGGACGATGTACTGCAGGGCGACGCCCTCCGCCGACCAGCCTGGCCCTGCCGGTGTCACCGGGGGGCGGCTCGGTGACGGGACGTTCTGAGCTGTGACGCCGTTTTGGCCTCCGCAGGCCGCCCGTACACTTTTGCCGGGGGAGTCTGTTTTTGGATTGTTTGTGTCCGTTTCCAATCGTCGCCTCTTACACTTGGCAAATTCGTCCGAGACCGTAGGTGACCCTGTACCAGACCCTCCTGCCGGGACCCCCAGCCCGGTGTCACGGTTCTCCCCGTCCTTGTGCCTTTGATGCTGCAGCTGGCGGACCCTGGCGTCCCCGTTCATCCTCTTCAAAACAGCACACGTGTCATGTCCCCCCGTGTCCCCGTTCTCCACCGGATGCGCGGCTCGGCTGGGGGTCTCCAGCGCCCCTTTCATCTGCCTCAGGCCGTTGGGCGTCTGCGCCAGAGTCCCGCTGCAGCTCCCCTCGGTGGTGGCGGAGGGACACACCCCGCAGCCGTAGTACAGCGGCAGTCCGCCCTTCGCCTCCCGCTCCAGCGCCGCCACGGCCGGCACCGCCGCGCTCAGCCCCATCTCGGCGGCGGCGCCGCTCAGCGCGTCCGCACGGCCCAGGCCCGCCATGTCATCGCGTCACGTAGCTCACGTCGCCCGCCCATCGTCCATGTTCCTCCGCCAGAGGAGCCTGCGGCGAGCGCGGAGCACAAACTTTTATTACACGCCTTTCTTTTCTTTTTTTTTTTTATAGAAACAAACTCACTGCATTTTAAACCATATTGTTAAACATAAAAAAAGAGCAGACGTGGCAAAAACAATTACAGATATAACATTTAATAGCACTTAAACAACCAAATAGCCTCCAAATCTACCTTAAATTACCACAGAACAGTCGGCCGGTCCTGATTTTTTTTTATTTTTATTTTTATCCCTACTGCCAACTAGCAAAAGTTGTGACCCTAACGCCCTGCTCTTCTACCACACACTTAGAACAAATAAAATAAAATACAAATAATGAAAAAGGTTTCAATATTTCGCGTTGTAATGTTATATATACACCTACAGGCTTATTTCAGTGCGCGGCGGGGTTTTTATTTCGAGTGAAGTGGGGACCGGAGCAACGTCAGCAGCGTTTATCTACATAAAAAAAAATAATAAAAATAATAAAGATACGTGACGGGTGTCGACTGAACCGAACCGGCCGAAATTAGACCGTCAAGCCACCGCGTCGCTCGCCGTTTACCGTCCGCGTTAACTTGCCAGCGTTCTTATTAATTTTTTTTTTATAAGCAACAATAATCGTGTCCGCTAGAATTAAATGGTAAAAAAGATCCTTTTTTTCTCACCTTTGTGTCTGTGGCCGCGCTGTACGAGCCAGCTGCTCCGGGTCCGGCTCTATAGGATTTCCGGAAGAACGTGTACTCCGCACGTCCCCATTACTGCGGTAAAGCGGCGGTTTTCATTAAAAAAAAAAAAAAAAGAAGAAGAAGAGAAATCTATCGATTAAAGTGGAAAAAAATGGCGACGTGCAGCGGGAGAGCAGGGGAAAATGAAGAGCCCGCCGGAACGCGTCGCCACTCCATGAGCCGCTCTGTCAGCCACACGTGCGCAGCGCGACGTCACGTGACCGGGGACGCGACCACAACAAACGGGCCCGCGCGCAGCACATGTGGCCCGCAGCGCCGTGCGTGTGTGGAAGAGGGTTGTGTGGAGCGAGGTCTACTGGGTTTTTTTTTTCGTGACTACGTTATAATTGAGCTTAAAAAGGTGGTAATAGCCTATGAACCAGAAGACCCGGGTTCAAACCCCGCTTACTACCATCGTGCCCCTGAGCAAGACACTTAACCCGAAGTTGCTCCAGGGGGGGACTGTCCCTGTAACTACTGATTGTAAGTCGCTCTGGATAAGGATGTCTGATAAATGCTGTAAATGCCATAAATGCCGTAAATCGCTGATGATGCTGGTAGGGGTATTGTTGAAATATTGCTCCAATCCCATATTCACAGAAGGCAAAAGCCTGGCCAAACTCATGCAAACGTTGCAGTGAGTTATGGACTTGATTCAGGGGTGTTAAAGATCACTTTATATTGATCTATTATTGGGGCAGTGGGGGCCTAGCGGGTAAGGAGAGTAGCGGGTTCAAATCCCGAGCCACCAAGGTTGCCACTGAGGTGCCGTCCCCACACACTGCTCCCTGGGCACCTGTCGTGGCTGCCCACTGCTCACCAAGTGTGATGGTTAAAAGCAGAGGACACATATGAACAGTCCTTCGGAGAATAGTTGGTTTGTACAATGGTGTGATATTTTCATGCACTGTTGAGTGCTACACACCACCTTTATATTCTTGACACATGTTAGCTTGCATTTACTCCAAACTGGGACAGTGGTGGCCGCTGAGGTGCCACTGAGCAAAGCACCGTGATGGTTAAAAGCATAGTACATGTTTCATTGTGTGCACCGTGTGCTGTGCTGCAGTGTATCACAATCACTTCACTTTTTCAGCTGCATCAAATGTTAGACTCTTCTCTGACTTTATTTTACCCTTTTATAAGACCTGACAATTGTCATTTTTTTAAATATAAATATGTGCTGTACAAATCATCTAGTATAATGGTCCCTATCATAATAAAAAGTGCCGTGTTCTGATGGTCCTTTTGCTGATTTCACACTTAATAGGTTAAATAAGTTGTACCTAGAGTCGACATTACTGACATCCTGGGAAAAGAAGCTTTGAATTACCGTGCACCAACCCCCCCTTTTACACATAATTGCATGATTTTAGATTTATGCCATTTGTGCAGATGCCCTGTCATTTCCAGGAGTCACAGCTTTTCTTATTTCCTGTTAATAGTACTGGAGTTCTCAGGAAACCTTTTTCTGGTGACTCATCTCCGTAAGTCTGAGCTCAGCAGGATTAGGAAAGAAGGGCATGCCCGCTGGCAGGTCAGCTTAAATGCCAAAGGATGCTGTTTTAAAAATCAAGGTTAACAGGAACGCACTTGTCAGAAAAACAAGCAGCATGTGGCACCAAACCAGAGTAGAGCCCGTTAATGTGATAAAAAGCAATGTCTATTGCTCCACCAATTAATAAATAACTTGATGATTAATGTCTGTCCCCTACGTTCTTCCAGTGGAATAAAATGATCCCTGTACAGACAGCTGCTTTTCTCGGTATTGGGTACACAGAAACCCACTCTTGTCCAATACAGCCGTCAAACACTGACGTCACTGTCATCCGAGCAGAAACTCTCGAGCCAAGTGACGGCTGATACCGATAGTGCATGAATTCTTTGGCAAAGGACACAAAGACTTTATATGAGCCTGGATCACAGTGATTCAGGGATAACAGTCAACATGTTACGTTATATAACAGTGTTGTAGTCAGGTCCATATAAAAAGACATTATCATGATCCATTATTTTGATGATTTTTGTAAGGCAGTGATACCAGGTCACACCTGTTGTTTCCGAAGCTCTCTTGTCCCACTTTTGTGCCTTAAAAAGAGTTTTCCCCATGAGGCCCTGTAGAAATATGCCGCACAACTGCAGCGTTTGTACTCAGTAGGAAGCTTAGAAGCAAAATCAATTAATACAAGTCAACAAAAGAGGGTGTTCAGGAAAACCTGAAATGAAACAATGGTGATGGCGGTACATTTATCCCAGGAAACGCTGTGCAGGAAGTGCATCTGCACAGCGCATTCAATGACCCATTACCCACTTTAGCCAGTTAATGAGGGGTTATATAACTAACTAGAACTGCAACTAAAACTAGATCTTCTTCATTAATCACAGTCATTGACAAACTGGTTATTTACGCGTACCATTTATCTGCTACTGTATTTCCACATTTCTCAGTCTTATGGAACACTGGACACAAGCATCCAGTTCATCCACATGCAAATTCAGAGTCAGAAGTTCTGGTGAATCTTTGGGAGAAGTGGCTTGTAGAATGGTGAATGTACAGCCTGTATTACTGTATTATAAATGTAATTGTTAACAGTTGGTTTTATAACAATAGCAGATTTGTAGAGATCTTTCACACCCGCTAAGATCTAAAACAAGGCATCGTTTTGTGAGACATTTACAGCATTTATCAGACGCCCTTATCCAGAGCGACTTACAATCAGTAGTTACAGGGACAGTCTCCCTGGAGCAATTTAGGGTTAAGTGTCTTGCTCAGGGACACAATGGTAGTAAGTGGGATTCGAACCCGGGTCTTCTGGTTCATAGGCGAGTGTGTTACCCACTAGGCTACTACCACCCTACAAATGGAGACAAATGGAGTTTGTTGCGACAGAAGCAATCCACCCATGGGACTCAAGTAATCTGTCACATCTAGTATTTTATCATTGCCGTAATGTGAATAAACATGCTGTCAGTAGATTAAAGTCAAGTGAAAAGTGAAAAAACTATTTACTCATATGCATAAAAAAACAAACTAATATTTTTTAACTACTGTGATGAGAAAAAACACATTCAAAATTAAAACTGTCCCTCTTTAGGATGTGACACCTGTGAACCAACGCAACATTTGCTGTAGTTTTTCTGTTGCCGTATTGCTCTGCTATAGCATGTCTTTGTGGTGCAGATTTTTATGAGTGAACTGCTGACATGCAATGTGCCACCAGGAAAATTCCATTAAATAGGGGACAGACTATCTCCACAAAGCTGTCTTCCTTTCTTGTAAAAATCAAGAAAATGCTTAGACCCCCTCTTTCAAACTCCTAATAAATATCTCTTCATGGGCCTATTTTAAATATCTGACATCTTAAGTCTAATATTAGCACAGGAATGAGCACTTTTGGTATGTTCCTTTGTCATGGTTAAGCACAACATAAAAAAAGTTGCCAGACACATAATTCTTTTAGCCCAAAATTCTATCAGTTATAGCCTGGCAATGACCGTTGGTAAAAATGAAAGTGTAGATCAACAATTTCATAAATGTATTGATTTTGTCTCATCATTAAATCCAGTCTGTACTTGTTTTTCCATTTTACTAGAGTCTCATAGACCTTCTGACCTGAGAACAGGTTAGTCATAGGTGACATTAATGCAGGCTGTCATAAGAGAATATTGATCCTAGTCTGGGTGAGATGCTTTGTGAATTGTGGTTTAATGATGAGCCAACTACTGGTCCTTTAAACACATTGATTGACTGCAAACCAATTTTTTTAATCAGTGCTTAGATCATTTATTATAACATACACAAATGAATATACGTGTTATCTAATAGTGATTAATGAATATTTGATTAATAGGTACAAATATGTATTGTTTGTTTTAATTCGGTCAGAAACACAACCAAGCCACAGAAAGTATTTTATGAGTTAATGTTAATTATTAGTAAATATTAATAACAATTCCTTATTTTATTCCTTATTTTATCTTATTTTAGTTTTAATCTATCATTGTCTCACAAAAACTGATATCATCTTTAAAGTTTGAAATGTATAAAAAAATCAATAGATGGCATTATTTTGTTTATAGGCGTACATGAAAAGGTGTATGCGCACACACACACACACATACACACAGACACACACACACACACACACACACACACACACACACACAAAAACAACCTTAATGTCAAAACAGTGTGCCCAATACGGTCCATAAATAACACCTCAGATGGGCAAGATCCACTGTGACCTTTTTTGTGTGTGATTTATTCTCTCTTTTTTCCCCTACATATGCTATGAATGAACACAGAAATACCTTCAACATCATAGAAGGATATTCTAATAAATTTTTTAAAAAATGGTAAAGATCGACAGTGAGAGATAGTGAGAAAGAGAAAGAGAGGGATTGCTACGTGCAGATCAGCACGCCGGGGAACTTCAGGTCAGCTGCTTGGAGAGTGATGACCTTGGCACTGGTTATGCTGCTTTTCTGCAAGCTGCAGATCTAGTGAAGTTGAAAAGTTCAGTGGATTAGACTATACAGTGGACAGTGGACTATGTAACTTGACAAATTGTTATTTACACGCACAGAAATTGGTAACTTTTAAAAACAACACAGACTGAATATATTACATTGCAAAAATGAGCATAACATACAAAGAATGGATTGAAACTGTAACTGTGGTTCAAAGAGAAAATGGTTTAAATCTGTTTTATTTACTACTGTAATTTTTTACAATTTTGGTGTATGATAGTCCCTGTTCAGGGACCAAGCAAGAGGATATAACACTTATCCAATTGAATCAATATGATTCAGAATATAAACTGCTGCAATGGGGTATGGGAAATGGCACAAACTCAGCTAAAGACAGAATGCCTTCAGCAGCGAACAGGATGATGTCATAAAGTCCCTATTGTCCCACCATGGTGTTTTGAATGTCTCTCACGTTACAAGTCACTTTGCTCTCGGGTCAGTTTCTCTTCAGTCTGAATACAATCTTACAACCATCTAACCTGCATGAACGAATATAAAAATATAAAAAGTAAAAAACAACTGCAATTGAAAAATACAATGGGAAAGATGAATGTTAAAATCCCAAGTAAATGGGGAGGGTTGCGTCAGGAAAGGCATCTCATGTAAAATGTTTGTGTCACGACTGCCATCCCTCCACCAGGCGCCCAGTGGGGGCACACCCGTCCAAGGAGACCGCGACCCGGAAATCAATGGGGTCAGTGTCCAGCATAAAGCCCAGGTGGCCATCTTGGGTGCTGCCCACTCTTTGGTCTATTTTGATTGTAGAGGCTAGAATTTTGAAATACTGACTGCCATTCGAGATACTACCTTTTGCCTGTTTTCCCGACTACGAGTTTTGCCTGACCGCTTGCTGCCTGCCTCGATCAAATGCGTTTGACTTCATCTTCAGGCCACAACAAGCCCATTGCCACAAGCTCTGACAGCTCCGACGCCCTCGTACCTGACTCTCACTCTTGGACCTTGATAAAGCCAACCATCTTCCTGTTCTGCCCTACCACAGTACACCCAAGCCTTCCTCCCTTGCCCTGTGCTACCCCACTGCCCACGTCCCCCTGAGCTCAATCCAGCGGCCTTCATGAATAATCGCGCTTCAACCATGTCTTTGAGTGCATCCATGATCTCCAGTGCTGACAGTGTGCCATGTCGATTGTGCGGACTACCAGACCAGTTGATCCGCTAATAGGAGCAGCTGAAGAGGGACGATGTCTATTGACTTAATGGTGCTATTTAGTTTAAAACATTGTCAATAGAAATAACATTAATTGAAATAACATTATTATAACAAAAAATATTTAAAAGAAAGAATAAAAATTTATGTTTTATTTCCATCCCTCCAGACCACCAGGGTGGTGCTGAAAGCACTAGTGGAAATGCACTTGCGTCCGCACTTCATTGACAATTGAATTAAAACTGCCAAGATTTTTCCCTTTTGTATTTCGCTGAGCGGAACACTTCTGTCTTCTGGATGTATATTAATATCACATGCCACAATTTCACCTCTGTGACATCTGCTGCATTGGAGGGAGGGACAAAAGCAGTCCATCCAGACCAGATGTCCCAGGCACTGCAAGATCCAGAGGTAGTTGGCAGGGGGGTATCATGCCCCCCATCAAACCGAGCTTTGCTTCACTTATTCTGTCACCTGATGAGCTACTCTGCCAGGATTGTACCAATGTGGAATGTCGGCACATGGAAGGCACTTTTCCTGTGCGTATAATGTGCGTATAAGCATTCCTTGGCAGAGTCTCTAACTCTCTGGCACATATGCTTGTCATGTTGTATTCTTCAATTACTCTGACATTATCTGACCTGTTAATGGCAAAAGTCCTGGAGCTCTCATTGCAAGCTATGGGTGTCATTGCCAGACAGTGTGGCAGTCTTGGGCACATGGGTGCTGGCCCAATGACAGTTGTGGTTAGCCCAATCTCCTCATGCAGGAATATTTTAAGACATATTGGCACCAGAATCTTGGACCAGCTGCAAAAGATGCAGATGCTCTTGACCTTCGTGTGTCTGCTGGACATCCCTATAGGCCATCTTCTGCAGCTTGCCATGCAACTCAGCTTTAAAGCCCTCAACCTTCATCCACCCAGTCAGATGTGTGTCAGGTCCTCGTTTCGGGGTGTAGAGGAAAGCGACCAGGATGGGTTTGGGAAAATGGTACAAGAGTGCATTTATTTACAATTAAGCTGTATACAAGAAACTAAAGAAACCTTCACCACAAATAAACACACACAATACAGAGGTCTAACAAAGTCAGGGGGTATTAGGGAACAACTAAGGAAACACAGGCAACAAATCTTATACACAGCAACCATAGCAAATACCACAACAAACCCACAGGGTGAAATCTCTTGCAGTCCTCCTGAAACTGAACTATGGTCTACTTTTATATATTGTCTCAGCCAATTGGTCAAAAGCTCCTCCCACCACAGCTTCCTAAAAGAGACAGACACACAAAAGTGACACAAACACACACGAAAGCCTTCGTCCTGTAAACAGGACTTTTCACAGAACAGTTGGATTGCTACAAAATTGATTATATCCAACCAATAACTACTGCCAATTATCCACTAGTATTGCCTGCAGTCTCCAATGTATTTAGGGCTATGACATACAGTGATGCACAACTCAAACTTATTACACAAAAAGGCCATAGATTTTTTCCACCTGGCTGTCCACCCCGGCAATTTTTTTACTTTCTAGCCAACCAAGGAAAATGGTTGGTTCAGGCATTTAATTAATATCTAAAAGTTTTTGTCCCACGGTCTCACGGTATTGCCTGTTAACAGCCGGAGGACATCTTGGCTAAATGCAAGCTAATTGTTGTCTAAATCCTTCAGTTTTGCAAGCCGTTTTTCTGACTGACCAATCCTCATACCGACTGCCACATATTTTATTATTCTTATGGATTATTCTTGCCTGTCTCCTATTTGAACCTGATGTTGCCAACCAATTGCCTGTCCCTGCCTCACCCTCTGTCTCTTCCATCATTGCTGTTGCAGAGTCCTGCTTCCTTGGTTTTTTCCAAGTGTGTGCAGGTTGCGCTAGAGTCACTGCAGAGGGAGGGCATAAGGATTCTTCCATATCTGAATGATTGGCTTGTTTGTGCTGCACCCCCTGAATAAGATGTTGCAAGATGTTGGTTCAGGGTGAACTGGATGAAATTAATCCCGGTAGAGATGTTTCATCAGTCTGGCCCTGGACTCATGCTTCACCAACTCCAGACAGAATTTCATCCATTGTTGCAGGGCTTGGCCACCTTTGTGTGGGAAATACACTGCATTATGTTTCTCTTCTTTGATTCTAGATACAGCTTCTGCAACAGACACGCTAGTGAGACATTGTTGTGCACACAACCTGACAAGGTTGTCTCAGGTACAGCTTCTCACTCACGGTGTCCCACCCAACCCCCCACCAGAACGCTGGGCTTCTTGGCTGGGAGCGGTATGGTGTGGGTGGGGTGTAAGTGGTACATGGCTGGTTGCTGATGGAAGTGCTTCTGACCTTGCACTGACCTGGACTGGAGTTTACTGGAGACTGTCATAACCACGTGCTGACGGGGGAAGAAAACGTATGCAAAGGACATTTCGTAACAAAAAAGGGATATTTTAAGGATAACATAAAACGGCACAAGGGCCAAAAGGGACAAAGCAAAACACAAAAGGAACTAAAACTAACCCTCAGGAACTGAAACCACACGTGTTCAACCACACAAAGTGTTCAATCACATTACCAGCCCAATACTTCACTGTATTCCCTGACTGGCAGGATCAACTAAACCATCACATTGCCCTTTTTCCGGTGATACCTGGGACGGGTCTACTGGCGGCTGAGGACCTCAATGGAATACATAGGGTTGAGTTGGCCCACCACGCAGTCCAGGTGCTCTCAGCGGTGCCCAAGATGGTCCAGGACAATGACCTGAGGTGTGTTCTGCTGCAGACCATAGACTCTGTTTCTGGGCCCCCACAAAGGGGTCATGCCTCAGTCTGGGACAGCATCACCGGGGACCCAGGGGACTTGAGTGGAGTGAACAGTGGATCCATTTTTGGTCTGGTGTTCTCTGGAGACTGTCTTCCTCATCGTGTGCCCCTGTTCACCTGTATAAAACTGATAGAGCTCATGATAGAGACTGATATTAAGTGGTTGTCATTTAAAACAGCCTTTACATTACATTACCCCTTTACATTAAACCAGCTCAAATGGTCAGTAAATTGCATGCCCCTTCAGTGAGCACCTCCGCTGAGGCCCCCTGTTTGGCAATGTCTTTCTCTGGCCTAATCCTGCATTCCTGCCAAAGGTGTTGTCTCCGCAGTTTGTTAATCAGCAAGTAAGGTTAACAGCAGTTCCAGCCAATCAGCAAGACATTTGTCTCATGTTATGTTCTGTTAGGTCTTTGTGTCCATACATCGATAGGACTGAGGGTTTTCATACCTCTAACCAGTTCTTTTTTTGCTTCAACTGTACATGCAAGAGTTTTGGGTGGTGGAGGCAATTACCACTGCATACAGGGCCTCAGGGTGTTCACTGCCCTGTGTTCACTGTAACTCAACACGCGTGGAAGAGCGCCAGGGTCTTTGGTCACTTGTAATTGGTGAGCATTTTATGTACTCTGAGACACATCATAGTCACAAGGTGATGATATTTTAATTAAATTCTCGATGAAATGCTAGTGTATTTCCACTAGTGCTAGTGTAGTCTTTCACACAACTACAGTTACACATGTACCCCACATTATGTCAATATTGTCAACGTGCTGCTGATATATTATTCTAAAGATAGCATGCTAACCAGCTAGCAACGTTTCAAAATACCACTCTGTACCTGGCGATAGCAGAGTTTTTAGTCTGGACCATCAAGTCTGCCCCCAAGTACTACTGCCCCAAGAACAATTCTGTCGGTGGTGGAGAAGGTACAGCCATGCAGTTATTAATTAGTTCAGTTATGGTCAGATGTTTTGGCCTTGGACTTAGACATTTTCAATAGATTTGCTGTCAGGATTTCAGGAAAGCCATTCCAAAAGCCTGGTGGCCATTCCATGGCCAATGATGTGTCTTTAGGATAATTGTCCTATTAGACCATCCAATTATGCACAAAGTTTCAACCATTTACCATTCAACCATTAGGTGATGCAGAAGAATTTAGAGTTCGTCATTCATTATTTCATTCACTTTTTCCAATCTTCAAGCTCATGGTGCTACTGACACCATATTTGACAGTTGGTACAGAGAGTTTAAATACCTCATCATTGTGGCCAAACATCCCAATAGAAATGTCCTCCAGAAGGCTTTAGGTTTGTCCATGTGACAAGCTTCCAATTAATCTTGAGGGTAAATAAGAGCAATGGCAGTCATCACATTCCACCATGTCAGATCTGGCACAGTTAGTAGACCTCTGTCTGTGACTGTTAGAGGAACCTACTCACATAAATACATATGGTACATGCCCTGTTGTGCATTTTTGTTGATGGCGTCTCAGCACAGCTCACAGGAGTTCCCAGAGCATTGAGTGCAGTCCACGCCCCTCTTGACTCCTTGCACCTGACTCCCTGCACTATATATGGCTGCCTGCATCAGTGCTCCGGGTTCCAGTATTGAACCCCAAACCACACAAGCGAGCTGAGATGCTGTTTGCGCTGACTCCTTGTGTTAAACAATGGTATAAGGTAGTGGTGCTCTAATGAACTCTGCCTTCAGCCTCTTGCCTAAAACACATCATTGTTTCCTGGTGTTTTACTCACAGTAATGTTTTTTCATTCATTGTTTGTTATCAGTTATAGAGTGGAGGAAAATGCATACATTTTTCTTGATCAGCAGGCTACTACAGGGCAGATTAACCTCATCTTCTTGAATATAAGAAGGGCAAATTATTTCTCTCAAACCGTTTGCTTAAGAACTCCATGTTGCTTGATAGACATCAAGGACTGGAACCAAATGAGGGCAAGAACAACACAATATTTAACTCTTCAAACCTTAGAATTTGATTAAATATCACACCACACCTAACACCTAACACCTAAAATGGCAGAATTCCACATAAAGATTGTGATTTTTCAGAGATCTGAATCATTAATGCAAACATTTGGCACTTTAAAATACTTGAAAATTAAAGTAATTAAGTATCAAATGGAAAAGTATGGTGGTTTTAAATACTTGATAGTACTCTTTGTACAGCCATTTTTTAACAGAATGTCATAAATGTCTTATGTCCATTAAAATGTTTTTATTTTGTTTGAGAAATGCAGTTTTAATAACTTGGATTAACTTGGTTTCATTTACCATTGCATATTGCATTTGTATGTGTCTTTGCATAATTGGTAAAAAAAAAAAAAAAAAAAGTGTCCAACACTGCCATCTTGTGTTGTATCAGTGCCATCACACAATCTTTTAATAAGTTTATAGAGTCGTGTGTGTGATTTCCAATTAAGTAATATTCTTCTGCAAGCTAACAGAGTGACAGAAACAAGCACGTCATTCTGTCTTTTTTAACCTACCATGGTCATCATCAGTGGCACAAAAAATACCTGTTGAATGTTATGATTAATTGGTATTTTTTAAATTACTTTTCGTTTTTAAATTTTGTGTCACTGAATTCTGGGAAATACCCCATCCTGCTCTGTATCTGCATCCTTCTCCCCTGACTTCTCTGTCCCTATAAATGATTGTATTCATATTTGTTCTCATGAGCCAGAACTGATTATTTTCGCTGATGGTAACCTGAAATTACTTTGTAAGTGGTTCTGGACAAGGCAAATGCCAAAAAATGTAATAATATAACAGACATAACAGATAATTAATGACCAAAATTGATAGAAGGTAATATATATAATTGTCAAGGCCAACAGTGAGAGCAGCAGTGGTTGTGCTACTACTGTGGTGGACAGAACCACTCCAGCCCACCAGAGGGAGCAAGATCAACCGAGGAGACAGCGACCCGGAAGCGGAAGTGAGAGCGGGCAGCACCCAGTTTAAAGACGCTAGCCTTCTTTCCAAAAGCCTGATTGATTCTTCCTTTTGAACACAGTTTCCACTCCCACTCCACCTCCATGCACTTCCACCCCCGTGGGTCCCGTCCCACCCTCACTTTACAATGGTCATCCCAGTGGTTGTCAGGACTTCATAATGCAATGCCATCTTCTTCTCCACCTCCAAGCCGCCCACCTCCACGATGAAGAAACGGTGGTCACCTACATTTTCACCCGGCTGTCGGGGCGCACATTGGAGTGGGTCACTCCACTTGTGGAGCAGTTCGACCCGATCTGTCTGTCTCCGCCTTCCTGGATCGCCTCTGAACCGTATTCCAGGGGGAGGCCGGGTGACAGGCGGCGTCACTGCGACTCATGACTTTACGCCAGGGGAATCGGAGCGTGAGTGATTACGCCACTGAACTCCGTACTCTGGCGAATGACACTGGGTGGACTGACGCCGCCCTCCCTGCCGCGTTCTACCAAGACCTCCGGGAGGCGGTGAAAGATGACATGGTAAACTGTGATTGGGGCAACACGCTGGACAGTATCATCACATTGGCCTCGTCCATAGACCGACGTCTCACCGAGCGGAGTCAAGAACGGCATCAGCACGCACCTCTCCACCGTGCCACCGCAGCACGCCTGCCTGATGGCCCTAGGGCTCCACCCCCCCTTGTAACTGACCAACCCATTCAGATGGGTCGAGCCCGACCCCCAGGAGCGAGGTCGACGAGAGCAGCAGTGGTTGTGCTACTACTGTGGTGGACAGAACCACTTCAGAGCCTACTGACCTAACCGCCGACCCAGACCACGACCATCAGAAAATGCCCCCGCTCGGCAGAGGTCCGGAGCCCCCAGGTGAGCACTAAATCCTGCCACCCACTGCATGCTCCCATTCACAATCTGCTGGAAGAAACCCATGCCTGGCCAACATCAGGGGCGAGCACTAGTGGACTCCAGAGCGGCCATGAGTCTGACTGGCATCGATCTGGCCACCCGGCTTCATCTCCCTATAACCCGGAGTGATCCGCCACTCACAGTCATAGGACTGGACCGCTGGGCTCGGGTTGGGTACTTTTTCCAGACTGAATACTTACTCATCTGCTTTGAACCTAACTATATTGAAACCAAAGTATTTTATCTCACCACGACTCCACATGACCGCATTGTATTAGGACAACCATGGTTGACCATCCACGATAAAGTCAAGTCAAGTCAGCTTTATTGTCAATTCTGCCACATGTACAGGACATGCAGAGAATTTAAATTACGTTACTCTCTGACCCATACAAGTAACATTAAATACAAAAACAGTAACAGTAACATTGAATACAAAATATAAATACAATAAAAAAATATATATATATATACAATTTTAAAAACACCATATACAAATAAGGGCACATGGTGGAGAGTGCAAAACCATGTAGTGCAACAGAGGTAAGTTTAAAGTGACAAAGTGACAAGTGAGGTAGTTGGCAGACCAAAGCTGCACAGAGTGACTGGTGCATGGTCAGTTTGTGTGTGTTAGGGTTCAGAAATTTTGTGGAGCAGAAGAGGGGAGTGAGGGGAGTGGGGGCAGAGCCGGGAGGGAGTTGAGTTTCCTGACAGCCTGATGGGTGAAGCTGTCCTTCAGTCTGCTGGTCCTGGCCTGGAGACTCCGCAGTCTCCTCCCTGATGGCAGCAGGCTGAAGAAGGTTTGCATTGGGTGGATGGGATCAGCTGCTATGCTTTCTTGGTGAGGCGTGTGCTGTAGATGTCTTGGAGGGAGGGGAGAGGGACACCGATGATTCTCTCAGCTGCCCTGACTATGCTTTGGAGAGTTTTTTGGCAGGACGCATTGCAGGCTCCAAAACACACAGTGATGCAGCTAGACAGGATGCTCTCGATGGTTCCTCGGTAGAATGTGTACATGATGGGGGCTGGTGCTCTTGCTCTTCTAAGTTTGCGGAGGAAGTAGAGATGCTGCTGTGCTTTCTTGGCCAGTGCAGTGGTGTTATTTGTCCAGGAGAGATCCTCAGTAATGTGCACACCCAGGAACTTGGTGCTGCTCACTCTCTCCACAGATGCACTGTTGATGGTCAGAGGAGCATGCTGAGTGTTTCCTCTCCTGAAATAAAGACAAAGCGGCGGATCTGCCCCCCCATAGACCCTACGAATTAATGATTGAACTGCTCCCACCGGGCCTTCTGTACTCACTCTCGCTTCCAGAACGAAGGGCAATGGACAAATAAATCACATCATCCCCAGCTAGGGGCATAATCCATCCACCTTTCTTTATTTTCATGACCATTTACATTAAAGTGAACTGATTGTCATACACAGCAGCACAGCACACAAAGTAAAATTTGTCCTCTGCATTTAACCATCACCCTGAGTGAGCAGTGGGCAGCCATGACAGGCGCCCGGGGAGCAGTGTGTGGGGACGGTGCTTTGCTCAGTGGCACCTTGGGGATTCGGGATTCGAACTGGCAAACTTCTGATTATGGGGATTATTGGTAGAGTCTCACTGAAGCCATCAAAACTATGAATGAACACATGTGGTTTTATATTCTAGTTTCTTCTTCAAGTGGTGCTGTAGATTGATTGAAGGTCAGGGGGCTTGGTCCAGATGATGCGTTCAGCTGATTGAACCACCCTCTGTAGGGATCGCCTGTCCTGCATGGTGCTGTTCCTGGACCAGGTTGAGATGTTTCACCATCAGGATGCTCTCTATGATGCAGAAGTAGAAGTTGCTAAGCACCTTGGAGGGCAGTCTAAAGTCTCTCAGGTTTCTGAGGCGGTAGAGACGCTGCCGGTCATCACCACGGTATTGAGGTGACAGGACCATGACAGGTCCTGCGTAATGTGGACACCAAGATATCAGAAGCTGTCCACTCTCTCCACTGGGCTCCTGTTGATGACAGGGGTCTGATAGGTCCTCTCCTGCTTGGTAATAAAAGTCCACTATTAACTCGTTGTCCTGCTGAATATTCAGGTGGAGATTGTTCCTTTCGCACCAATTCTCCAGAGTTCCAACCTCCTCCAGGTAGGCCGTCTCGTCGTTGTCAGAGATCAGGCCCACCACGACAGTGTTGTCAGCAAACTGGTGGTGGAGTTTGTAGTGGCTGCACAGTCGTAGGTGTACAGAGAAGGGTCTCAAAACACAGCCCTGGGGGGCTCCAGTGCTGAGAGTGTTGGTGGCTGAGATATGTCCACCCATCTTTACTGATCTCCCAGTTATGAAGTTGGAGATCCACTGACACAGAGATGAGTCCCAGGTGCACGAGATTGGTGTTGAGTATGGAAGGGATTATCGTGTTAAATGCTGAACTGTTGTCCATGAAAAGCATTTTAAAATATTTTCCCTTCCGAGTGTCCAGGTGGGTGAGTGCTGTGTGGAGGAGATGGGAGATGGCGTCATCTTTGGATTGATTGGGACGGTGGGGAAACTGTAGTGGGTCTAGTGTGTCCGGTAATGAAGAAATGATGAAGTCTCTGACCAGCCGTTCAAAGATGTTCATCACTACTGAGGTGAGGGCTACAGGGCGGTAGTCGTTGAGGGAGGCAGGATGGGGTTTCTTTGGGACCAGAACAATGATGGGTTCCTTGAAGCATGTGGGGATCACCGACTGAGATAAAGAGAGGCTGAATACCTCTGTGAACACAGGTGCTTGCTGGTCTGTAGAGGATTCTCCCCGAGATGCCATATGGTCCTGCTGCTTTCCTGATGTTCACTCTCCTGAAGGCTCTCCTCACGTCATGCTCGGTGACGATGAACGTGCTGTCAGTGTCTTCCTGTCTGCAGCTGTAGGCGCCGCAAGCCGTATCATCACTAGCTTCTTTAGCTGCAGGCTCGAAGCGAGCATAGAATGTGTTCAGCTCGTCTGCCAGAGACACGTCCACGTTCGTCATACCAGATGATCGTTCTTAGTCCCTGCCACAGGCTCCTAGAGTCACTCTGTTCGAGTTGTGATTCTAGTTTCTTCCCAAAGCGCTGCATCGCCTCCTTCACTGGTTTCCTGACATTGTATGACGCAGCCTTATACGATTCCATGTCCCCGGATGCAAGCCCCACTTTATAGGTAGCGGTGCGAGATTTCCAACCATGGCTTCTGATTGGGAAACGTTCTGACGATCGTTTTCTGCACAGTATCATCCGTTAGCTTTCCAATGAAACTCAGAAAAAACGTATCATCCAGTGCATCCTGAAGAGCGGACACCGATTGGTCCGTCCAGCGTGCCACCTCCCTCTGAACCGGAACTTCCTGTTTGAGCCTTTGTTTGTATTTAGGCATGAGGAAGATTGCGGCGTGGTCGGATTTCCCAAATGGTGGACGAGATTGTGCCTTGTAACTGTCTTTAATTGTTGCGTAACAATGGTCCAATGTCCTATCGCCCCTGGTGGGGCAGGTGACGTGCTGATGAAAGTTTGGCGCAGCGTGTTTGAGGCTGGCATTATTGAAATCCCCTGCCATAATAAGCACAGCGTCCCGGTGCTGTGTTTGGTGCTGTGTGAGTGCCTCATGCAGCTCGCATAGGGCAGTGTCCGTGTCCGTGTCCGTGTCTGATTTTGGTGGAAAGTAAGTGCCGCTGATGATGACCGATGTGAACTCCCGTGGAAGATAAAAAGGACGACATTTGACGGTCAGTAGCTCCAGGTTGGGTGTGCAGGAGCGTGCAAGAGGAACAACGCACCAGCTGTTGTTTACCATCAAGCACATGCCGCCTCCCCTGGACTTCCCCGAGCCCCGTGTCCTGTCCATGTGGTGAACCGAGAAGAACTCGGCCAGCTGGATGGTGTGGTCCGGCACCGCTGGGTGAAGCAGAGGAGAAAATTAAAAAAATTATGTTGTGAGTGCATTGTATACTAATAGAAACAAGAGTGTTTCTATTGTATTTAATGCGCTCAATTGTGGTGGATTTGCCGGTGAAGGGTTGTTCAAAATAAACTTAAACGACAAAAACAAACAAGGTCACCTTGCGCCATCTTGGATCCTCCAGAATCCAGGACAGTAAAGGAAAACTAGAATATGGTTCAGCAATTAACAAGACAACCAAGACCATTTGCGAGACCACCTCTTTTCACCCCTTCTGAGCTGTAATAATAAACTTTACCAACAGAGGTCAGACCAGGACAATAGTCATCAACACACAGATCCTGATGCCTGTCACAATGGCCCCTCAGTTCATTTGTTTTATGCAAATTTACCTGTGACATATTTGTTTTTGCCTGTGATCCTTTTAGTTTTAGTCTACTCTCTGCGTTAAGCTGTCATTTTAGTTTTTATTAGTCTTAGTTATGGCTGGAACTATCGAATCTTTTTGTATTTGAGTACTAAGCGAGTACTCGGATAAATAACATTTGTACACAACTATATCAGAAGTGTGTTACGCAACATGAAAGGCCTCTTAAAATTAGCAAGCAATTTGCTGCTATTCTTAGCAAAAAAGGTTTTAATTCAAACTCAACACTTTCATTAGATCAAAGCTTAAAACCTTTGGCATATTTGCTCCAGAATTGAGCCCATTTAATCAACCTTTCTGTGAAACATTTATGATGTACATGAAAAAAATATGAAATACAGCTTCACACACATAGGTTAATCTATTTGTCATTGGTTTTATTTTAATAAAAAAGAAAAAGTTGTGTACCTTGTGCTAAAGCTCATCAGTACAAATTGAGAAAATACGAATAAACAATTCAAGTTTTACTAATGATCCAATTTAAACAGTTCAATTTGCAACTGTATCCAATTTCAATCAGATTTCAATACCAAATAAAAAATATCTGAATATTTTGCTTCTACAAATTTACTGTAAATAAGTTCAGTGTATAATTTCCAATGCCAATAAGCAAGAAAATGTTAAATAATATTATTCAGCTTCAGTAGAAGCTCCGAGTCCACTTGGAGATGTGCAGTTCACGTCAGGATGCTTTCGATTCAGGTTTGTTTTAAACCTTTTAAGCAGAACATTGTCTTAGAACTTTAAAATGTGCTTCAGTTTAAACAGTAGTCTACAAAGCAGGAGTGACACCATAATAGAATTTGGTGACTAATTAAACAAAGCCTCGATGCAAATAATTTACGTCAAATATTTGTTTCAACCATAGTCTTGCTCATTTTAGTATTATTTTAGTCAGAATTATAAATGACTACTTTTGTTTATTTTTAGTTAACGAAACAGTTACATTTTAGTCTATTTTTAGTCCTTTAATGCTCAAAGAGACATTTAGAAACATTTTACACAAAGGAGAAAGTACCGGGAGCTGCAAATTATTTTGAAGATAACACCGGATATTATTTTTACTTTTATGCGATGTGAAAAAGTACTAGGCTAGTGTGTTGCTTGTGAAAATAGTTGCGAGGCTGGTGGGTTCGTGGGGGAATGAAAGCTGCCAGAACAGCTTTTTTTTTTACCAGCACAAAAATGCGTGTAGAACACGATGAGGTGACGATCACCCAGACAAGATTAATCACCTTATCACACAACTTATCAACTTAACGTTGACGGGGACTGAAGCGCAGAGGCGGGACATACTGGGAAAAAAGATTTATTGATACAAGGAAACAAAACCAGGCTTGATGGCCAAAAACAGGGAAAACAAGAAGAACTCAGCCAGCTGGATGGTGTGGCTGAGCTCTTCTGCATTGTTCTCCTCTGCCTTTTTGCTCTGCGCTTCTTTTGTGGGCTGCAACATTCTGTCTGACATTCTGAGGCGGGATATACAGCAAACAATGACTTATTAAAGACAAAAACCAAACTGGCGCAAGGGCCAAAAGCAGGGAAAACAAAAGGGGAGAACATAAAGAAACCCGCAGGCATGTGGCGATTGCCAGAACTGAAAACAAGACACACACACGTAAGTCGTACAGTCCACATAAAATGTTGCAGCCTCGATGGGCTGCTCAACAAGTCCTTATCCAGCCATGTCTACCTAATTAAGCACACCTGTTCCATGACTGGAGCCCTGATGTCAAGCAGATTGGTGCCAGGTGCACCCAATCGTGACACTTTTTCATATTTTGGATTACAATAAACTACTTTGTCTACCATGGTTTACTGTTGCTTGAGTTTATTGATCCGATCTTCAGCAAAATCCTCCACAACACTAGCAACTGCATACAAAAAGTTTCAATGAGTGTCATCCACTTTCTTTATCTTCAGGCATCTTTATTTTAATAAAGTTTTTGTGATTCCTTTTGACCCTAAAAGAACAGAAAGTATGCAAAAGCATGAAAGGGGACCATTGGAGCAGCTGATGTTTGACAGTGAAGCAACTGGATTCTGCAACAGAGATGGTGTGAGTGTGTGTGTGTGTGTGTGTGTGTGTGTGTGTGTAAAATCTGTATGTCTGTACACTTCTTTTCAGCCCTTCACATAATTGACACTCCCTCCTAACTCATACATGCACATACATGTAAAATAGGTATAGCTGCACACACTCACACATTCCACTGATGCCTGATATCACAAAAACTTTACAAAAAAAATTCTGACATGAATTCTGTGCATGAAAGAGATTACAAAAGACAGAATATTTTCTGCCATGCAGTTGTCTGCCATCAGTGTGGACACAGTTTATCTGTGTAAATGGACCCAGGGGTGTGTCTGTTTGACTGATTTTATTTTTCTTGTACACACAGAAATGTCCTTAATGATTTAGTGTAGGGAGGCAACAGACAGGCCCCAAGCAGCATAACTTGGGGACGTGTACATGATTCAACATCACTGTGTATTTCATACTGTCACGTGCATCTGCCAGCCCATGACGCAGTGGGCTATCAACTCTCACTTCGAAAGACAGCTTCTGCCTTTCTCTGACCTTGTGCATGAAGGTCTTTCCTAGAAAGTGCAGATATGCAGAATGTGCTTACACAGGCAGAGAGAGTTAAATTCATAATACAGCAAGGTCTACAGTGACGAAAATAATGTAAAAATATAATTCCTATATTTGTTTGAGTATTTAAATCTAATCTTTTGTGTCAATATTTTATGCATTTAGTTACATGCTTCGCAAGTTCTTCCACACCAACCTACTACTACAATCTTTCCACTGGCTTTCTTTTAGTTGCTTTCATCAGAATAAAAAAAAATTGTCTACAAATCTAAAGTACATGGAAGACATGCATCTTGAGTGTTCCTTGTTGAAGTCACAGTTAAAGTACAAGGCTGTCACGCCAGCGAGCTGACGGGGGAGGGAAGTGCAGAGGTGGGACATTCAGGAAATTCAGGATTTTATTACAAACAACATAAGAAAACACAAATAAACACAGCTCGGTGGCCGCAAAGGGGAGAACATAAATGAGCCCGCAGGCATGTGGCGATTGCCAGAACTCAAACCATACACATACACATACATAAAGTATCAGGTTCACCAAAGAGTTCACTAAAATGTCGCTGCTGCAGAGGGGCGGAGCCACAGGCTTTTAATAGCTGTCCGGATTGGCCCCAGCTGGCAAGCTCACCTGGAGCCAATCCTGACAAAGGCACAAGAGGATGACATTGTGAAGGTTTAAAAAAAATGAAACAAACAGAGCATAAAATAGTCACGATGGCCAAAAATAAAGACACAAGGATATAACACCACTTGGTAGGCAAGATGCAGAAGGACATTACAATTGAACTGTCAGTACACTGGTTGGCTCTAGGGTTGGCAACCGTCCCGTATAGTCTGGGACATCCCCAAATATAACTCGTCGCTGTGAGTTATAGACTGTTTCAGGTGTGTCAAACTCGCAGAGTGTGGGCCATATCCTGCGACATCACTTTATATAGGTTGATTATTATGACCCAGCGATATGAAAAAATGATATCATAAAACTACAGATACCATTATTCACTGCAGCACTTGCCATGCCAAACGTGATCTTTACACTGCAGCTGAAACTGCACAGGAGCAGTTTACACTAGGGATGTGCTATACCCCAGATTTTATTTTTGATCAGATTCTAAGTAAAATTCAGGTTGGTATCTGCGATACTGAAAACTGATGCAAAAACTAAATGTGTTTAGAAAATCTAAATAAAAAGTGCACTGTGGTGCCATGTGTGTTTCTAGCACCTGCAAGAAAGTGATCCGAGAAAGTCGGCTTCCCTAGTTGGCTATGCCACTTCTTACTGTTGGTCCATCTGTGTTTAAGTGTGTGTATGCGGCGTGCTGTTTTAAGTGTTATTATTGTGTAAGTACACCTTTTTGTATATTTATGAGTGTCAGGGTTTTGCCCCCATGTCATTCTGACTTTGACCTCATTATTGAGTGATGGGTGTGTGGTCACTGCAATCAATCATGACAGTAACACTGTCTGCATAGTAATCCAAACTGACTACTAGTACTTCTGGTTTGAAGTATGAGTAACTTTCATAGTTGCAGTGTATTTGCCCAATATGAGGTTTGCACAACCCACAGTCAAAACAGACTTGTCTAAATCCCTGGGTCAGACTGGACTGTGCTTCTCATTAGGGATTCAGCGGGATAGGTTTAGCTTTTCAGCCCTCAGCGTTTTTTTTGTGTCCTTTATTGCGGAAACGCGTGACATGTTGACATTGCAAGGCAACACAGGTGACATTCTGTATGTGAATGCTGAATTCCTATGAGATTGACTCAAAGTCTTTAAATCAAAGAGTCAATATCTTTGGAATGAACCATTTTGCGTTACCTTATGCTTCCACCTGTCAGTTATAAGGTTATTTCACAGGTGACAGTCCCATACACAAAACAATATTTTCTCATTTTTACATTGATATGCAGTTTCTACAAAGTATACAATCTAAACAACTCACCAAAAATGTATTTTACATAAATATTAATTGTATTTAATTATTTATTAAATAATTTAATCCTATTTAAAATGTTCATTGCTCAATGACAAGGCTTTGAACACCTCTAGGGACATCTAGCATGTAGCTGTTCAGATCATTATGAACTCTCATGCTCTGATGCAATAATTAATGAGCTAAATAGACATTCTAGCCATGCAGAAATGAACTGACAACTCTAAAAACTCATCATGTTACAGAACTGTGAGATCATTGCAGTTACCTAATGGCCAGTGAACTCCACTATCAATCAGCTTTCACACAGGTGACAAATCCTTTCAAATCCTGTTACTAATACAATGAGCCCTGAGTGGGGGTCATGAATGGAAGGAAAACACATATGATATAGGCAGCAAGTTGCCATGATGACAAGTTCATGAAGCGTGATTCTATTTGGAGACAGTTCTCCATAGGATGAAGCTAAATTGAGCTAATAATCAATATCTTGCTGGCTCATATCATCCATGTACGTAACACATGCTTCGTAAGAATGGAATTTATGTCCTGGATGGTTAAGGAATCCTGCATTTTTAATGATAAAATCTGTGCCTATACACCCATAAATATATGGGTTATATATGTTATATATCATGCAATAACACATCAAATTGTGTGTTATTTCTATTTATCTGCTCTGTCTATGATAGCTTAGAGCACTATTGTGTAAGTGTAAGAAAGTCAGCATATTCTGACAAATAAAAACTACAGCAGCCAAAAGTTTAAACCCATCAACCTCTGCCTTGACCTCACGCGAGGCTCGTCCCTTTTCACCCCCTCCTTGCTTTGTCTGTCTCAGCTCTGCACGTTCCTCCAGTCTCCTCAGTTTTCATTTATTCCCTTATTGTCTCTGTCCTCCAGGCTGAATCTTGCCACATTCCTCCCTTCTTCCTTGTGACAGTATCTATCCGCTGAATCTCTTAATCAGGAACATTCCTAGCTGAGTACTGTGACTGGCTCTGAGCTTCTGTGCAGCTGGCATACCACATATGACAGGCCACTTGACAGGATAATTTCAATGGTGTTGAAGCAAACGAACTTGTTTCAGATTCATGGCCCTTTCCCACCAGGCGAGTTTGGAGACCATGAAAGATTCTTTGTCTAGTTGACTCCCAAAAACTGGGATATACACAAAATATACACAACTGGTACAATATGAAGATCTTGGTACAGGACTATCTTGCTTTTATCATGGAAATCTAATTTTAAACCAATTTATGTACATGTAAATATGCATGCCCAGGTTACAGCATCATAATTTTAAAAAGGCTGTATAGCAACAACATCAACAACATTTATTTCTTATATAGCCCATAACCACATACAGTATGTCTCAATGGGCTTTGACAAGCCCTACATTGGGACCCCCTTCCAGTGAGGAGTGAGCCTGCAATTGGTGTCAGTGACAGGGATTGTGATGATTTGCCCAAGAAAAAGTCCTACAGTTGTAGTGGTGGAAAAGTCCAAAGTGCAGTTTAATGTCCATGTTTGGAGGTACTGGTCTAGTGGTTAGGATTTGGCACTTTCACCACCGCGGCCCGGGTGGGGGAAGCAGTGGCCTAGCGGTTAAGGAAGCGGCCCCGTAATCAGAAGGCTGGCGGTGCGAATCCCGATCTGCCAAGTAGCCACTGAGGTACCACTGAGCAAAGCACTGTCCCCACACACTGCTCCCCGGGTGCCTGTCATGGCTGCCCACTGCTCCCACTGATCAGGGTGATGGTTAAAAGCAGAGGACACATTTCGGTGTGTCACCGTGTGCTGTGCTGTGTATCACAATGACAATCACTTCACTTTCACTTCAGAGTAGGTTTTAGAGTTTTATCATAGTCTGTACTGTGTGTCCATTTGAAGATTCCATTTGTAGTCAATCCTAAATTTGATGGGTAGCCAGTGCAGTGATTGTAAGACTTGGGTGATGTGGTCGAATTTTCTAGTTCTACTTAGAACTCTGGCTGCAGAGCTGGAGTTTTCCAATGCACCTACTAGAAAATCCAGACAGTAAAGCGTTGCAGTAATCTAACCTTGATGGTATTAAGGCGTGGACCAACTTTTCTGAATCATGCATTGAGATCATGTTTCTTATCTTTGCAATATTTCTAGGGTGAAAGAATGCTATCCTAGTGATATTATCTACATGCGAATTGAATGAGAGACCTGCATCAATGAGGACACCTAGATCCTTTACTTCTGTACTTGGTGAGATAGAACATATGTCTGGCTGCTTGAGGTCCACGTACAAGAGCTATATAGTCAAAGGTCTGGGGCTTATTTTCAAAAGTGTTTGATTTTGAGCCCCGAATTTACTGTTGTTGTGCAAACACAGTTTGTGGGTTGGCCTGTAACGGAGTTAGGATTCATGAAAGAATAGTGCAATTGCATACAAAAGTTGCCTTCAGCCATTTCTATGTGCCACCTGGTGTGGCCCACCAGGTGGCACAAATTCTCTATGTGCAGGTAATGATTACACACAGGTCTATTATGTTTGCCTTTGTCCTCACTCCCCTATCGTACTTTAAAGGTCCCCTATTATGAAATTTTCTTTGCTTTTGTATTGGTCTTTGTGGTCCTCTGTGTTCTTCTGTTGTGTCTAGTCCTGTTTTGCTTTTGAGTTTTTGGATGCCATTTTGTAGTCATTTAGTAAAAAGAAAAGGATGTTTGCATCATGTTGTGCGCCTGTGCCTCATCATTCACTTGACATGGCATTACAGAGTTTGTTAAAGAAGGATTCATTGCCCATTGTTGTTGTTTGTTGTTGTTGTTGTTGTTTTCTACTCTGTACTTGAGAGACACCATCTACCGGAATCAAATTCCTTGTATGTGCTTGCACTTACTTGGCCAATAAATACGATTCCGATTCTGATTCTGAATGCAGCTAATGACTTGTCCCATCAATATTGGCTACTCCATGCATTAACACTCCGAGGATCATGGACTTCATTTTCTGGGGAAGATACCACAGATGCCCAATCAGTCTGAGCTGTGGTGAATTTGGAGGAAAATGCTGTGTGGCAAGGGGCAAGCTCCTGCTGAAAACAAGCCAAACGTGTTTACACGTAGGACTGTATATAGTTTGCATAAATATTTCGGTTGCTGGTAAAAATCTATCATTACCCTCCTTCTAACACATCAGCTTCTAAAACCGACTGAATATATAAAATACTCCCCCTTAAAGGGTGTCACTATAGCATAAAAAATGTTGTTCACTGTTTTTTTGACCGGAACATGAGGCATGTGGCAAAGCTGCAGTGGCAAGTCAGACCAGGAACCAGAATATGCACAAATGGAAGGAATCACATAATGGATCAATGGTTCTCAGATGACTAGGCTAGACCTCCCTTCACTGTACCTATTTTTAAAGTGTACCAGTTTATGAGTGGCAAAATTTAAGAACAGCAGTACAGGATTATTATAATTTGCAGCAATGATTTCCAGCCTTAAAAGTGATGGATGCCTCTCTCCTGTATGTCAGCAGCGCTTTGGGACCAGGACCTCATATGGCAGGGCTAGACTGTCATATTATTTTTTGTTACGATTCCAGGAATGTAAAGTGCTGTGGGAAAGAGCAACGTTTCATTCTTCTTTTCATTTTGCACCATATCCCTGAGGAGACAAAAGCATACTGGAGTAAATAAGTACATTTCAAAAATGAATTTAAAGGTTTTGATCTCTTGATTTTCAGCCAGGGGAATATTTAACGGGATTTGTATGCCCCCCTTGGTTTCAAAGGTCAGACAGACAGACATACTGGCCTTGTCATTGTTAGAACTGGTTTCCTTTGGGATCTCAGGTCCTCTGTGGTCTACAAGCTCATTTCTAATCCTGAAAGCAAGCGGTGATTTTAAAACTTTTACATTTACATTTATGGCATTTGTCAGATGCCCTTATCCAGAGCGACTTTACAATTCATTACAGGGACAGTCCCCCAGGAGACACTCAAGTGTCTTGCTCAGGCAAGACACACTCTACTTACAACTGTCAATATTATAAACTATTAAACAAAAATATGAACATTGCATGGCATTGTGGCCAGTGCAAAAAAAGAAAGTGTCTTCTTGTTTATATAAGTAAATGCACACTAATAAGACAGGACTGGTTTGTAGGACAACTTCACATATGTTGCTCCCCTGCTTTGATTTCTGATAATGTGGAAGACATACTGGGGGCAGTGGTGGCCTGGGAAGCAGCCCCGTAATCAGAAGGTTGCCGGTTCAAATCCTGATCCGCCAAGGTGCCACTGAAGTCCCACTGAGCAAAGCACCATCCCCACACACTGCTCCCCGGGCACCTGTCATGACTGCCCACTGCTCACCAAGGGTAATGGTTAAAGCCAGAGGACACATTTCGATGTGTGCACCATGTGCTGTGGTGCAGTGTATCACAATGACACTCACAATCACTTCATTTTCACAAATGGAGGTGAGGCTGCAGTTATTCATACTAATTTCAGTCATGTCCATTAGTTATGGTCCCACAAAGGTACTTGCTAAATCAGGCACAGAAGTCATGAGGTGCGAGTCATTAGATGTCACATTTCATTTCCATTGACCTGGAGTGAATCCATATGGTTTCATATGGAGAACTAGTGTATTAATATAACATGCTGTTGTGCCCACGATGACAGCGGAGCACTGATGAGACAGGTGGACACAGGGTTGGGGGCTAATTTTAAACATTTATTCTGAAACCCCAGTGCACACATCAGCCTGATGCATGACTTTAGTTACCATGACTAAGGGGACAAGGCTTAGTTTTTTCTTCATTCCATCTGCCACGTGCATCTTGAGTTTGTTGATGACCATCTGAGCCTAATTAAAGGAAGTGGGCATGGAAAAAATGCAAGGAAACTGGTGAAAAGACCACAGCACATAACCTTGGAAGGTTATATGCTAAATGTCTTTTTATTTAGAAAAAAATATTGTTATGGGTCATGAAATGCAATATGTGAAGTATCCTTATAATGATTTTATTTCAAATGTATTGTTCATTTCAGTACACTGTATATGTACAATAACAGTAAAGGTATTTAAACAAATGTGTCTCCACATCAGCAGATCTGATAATTTCCCTTTGCTACGTAAGCATTTATGTCTTTGACTTTCCTTGTTCCTATCCCCCGTTCCATTTGTTTGAGTTTTATTTGACACTTCAAGTAAGGCAAACAGTAAAGGGCACCATTGTGGACTATCAACACGGAAAAGCAATGAACAAACTGTGCTACCTGGCCTGCATTTAGAAGATGAGAGGTTGTGCCGTCCAACATGAATTCATCTCAAATGCCACCCATTCTGGATCCCTGGTGGACAGACGTCAACAAGAGGTCAACACTGGACACATACACGCACACGTGTCTTTTTTTAATGTGTCAGATGACACCCTGACAGTCTGGTGACTAACACTGCTGACCGTTAATCAGTCCATATATCTGAACGTTCACTGTTTTTTTGTGGTTGTTTAAAGTCAGATGCTGCACAATATAAACCCAACATCCCCACTTTGCCCTCCAGGCTGTTTATGAGAGATTTCATTACTGACATGGAAAAAATTAGCTTCTGAGTAACAGACATGTTGTACCTGGCAACTACAACTATGTAATCTACCCACAACACATGCAAACAGCTATCATTTCATAACCAGTACTTGGTGTCTGTACACATGGCGGTCTGATTTAGACATGAACATTGGGTACAAATTCTATTTCACTGTGGACAACCAGAGCATGAAAAATCATTGCCTGTGAGTGTAATTCCAAGTGGGTTGTGGAGACCTAGCGGGTAGAAGAAGCAGACCCATAATTGGAAGGTTGCCAATTTGAATCCCGATCCGCCAATGTGCCACTGAGAAAAGCACCGTCCCCACACACTGCTCCCCGGGTGCCTGTCATGGCTGCCCACTGCTCACCAAGGGTGATGGTTAAAAGCAGAGGACACATTTTGTTGTGGCACCGTGTGCTGTGCTGCAGTGTGTCACCATGACAATCACTTCACTTTCACTAATTCATCCAAGCTGAACTCACCATAGTATGAAAAACATTCATTATAGGGTTAAAAGGGTTGGAGGTGTCGGGTTTCGTCCTGTAAGAAAAGCAACACGTCGCATTTGTACGCACACATACAATTACATTTGTGTCATGGATGTAACTCATTTCTTTGCATCTGGGCCCTTCCCTAATTTTTCATTTTCTAAAAAAAAAAACCTGTAGGAAAAAGAGGGGTGGAAGGAGACAGAGAAGGGGGAGGGTAATGGGGAAAGTTTAGATCATGTATCATGAGGAACAGTGGGTGTGACATGGAGGGCGTGTTTGTATCAGCCAATCAGAATCCTTCCTGCCCTAGCAGCGCTGAAGATTTCCATTGGGAAACTTGAGTTCCAGAATGTAGGTTTTTTTTTCTTGGCAGAAACCAGTTGTGCTCACTCTTATTTTTGCATAATAGAACCGTTGCCTTCGTTTTTCTGTCGAACAGTGTGTTCAAACTGCTGCTTATTTTGTGAGTATGTGAAAAGTGACGCTTGATGGCTTGGCGTAAACAGTAATTCAGTGGTTTAACCAACTGGTTTAGTGACTAAATGAAACAATACTTGTAGAAAACAGTGGAATTGTTGCTATGACTATTATTAGTTAGTTATTATTAGTTATGTGACTGGTTTAATCATGCATTATGCCATGCATTTTGGACATGAACTTAAACGCTCTACAATATCCTAGCAAAAAAGTTATATAGAGCTAATTTGAAAATATTTTATTGAGCCCTATTGTGAACTGTACAATAAGAGCTCTGGACCTGGAGTCCTCTGGCCGTTCTCTTTACATTTCTAGAAGGTCAGACGACCTCTGATCAAGTTTTTTTTTACCCTTACAGCAAGAGAAAGAGAGGTGGAGAGGAGAAAGGGAAGAGGCTTTATGAACGCATTTCAAATCAAATATATAAATTAAATATTTTACACCATACCTATGGTATGGTGAGACCAACTTATGTGACTGCACAAAAGCAGGAAATATCTACACTGATTTCAGTTTGGAAAAAGTGTATTGATTAGGACTGTTTGATCAACCGGTAATAACAACACAAACACACCAATTCTGTCACTCTCACCTAAACACACACACCTGGATGACTGACGGTACAAATGTCACCTTGCCAGGGAAACAACGGTGTGACCTTCATCAGGTAAATTAATCACCCGACTGTGACGAAGGGCACTCACCGTAAGAGCTGGCTTCTTTGAGTACAGTGAGAATATGGTATGTGCACAGTCCTCTTCCCTTTGTGATACACATTACATCTCAAAACGGATTTCCCAGCGAGTACTATGCAATCTTTCCCACTGGCGTTACCATTTCACCGCTGTCCATGCATAGGGAACATCCACATTCCTGCTCAATTATTACAAGTCCCCTTGGCTGTGTTTACAGTGTTTGGCATCATCAGCTGCTGTTTGTTTCAAAGTGCAGGCCTGTGGACCATCGGCCTGGCAAAAAGAATCAATTCAGCAGAAAAAAAAAAAAAAGATGTAGCTTTTAATGAAAAACCATGTTCGGTGAACATTGTTCAAATATTAACTGGATCGCCCTCTTGTTGCTGTCCCTGTATTGACATGATAACAGATGTTCGGTAGTCTGTTTTGGTTCACTGGTGGAGGAACGAGCTGACATCTCCCACCAAGACGCACCACCACCCGGCATACCGCTCTATTCCTAGAAATCAGAAATTCCGCTGTGTCGGCAGCTCTTCAGGTCTCTGCGTCCTTCGGGTGGAGATGCAACAGGACGTGGGACATTGCAGCAGCAGACATGAACACTCTGTGTATGGGTGTGTGGGTGTGTGTGTGTGGCACCTTGCTGTGCCACCGTATAACCCAGCCAGATGTGTTTCTGTTCAATGGGCAGCACATATAGATTCTAGAACACATGCAGGCTGTTAACTTGGCAGGGGAGCAGAGAGGGCGCGTGAAGAGGTTTGAAAAACAAACTTCGTAGCAGACACGCCGTGCTGTCACTGATATGTGTTTGTCTTGACCCGTGAAGAATTTCTTTCCTGAACACTAAAGCCTCAGGTCCAAAATTATAGCTATGGTCTCACAAACACATTCCGCTTCTGAGAAGGAAAGTAAACAACACAAGCACACAAGGTCTCTGTCTTTCTTAAGTTAAAAAGAACTTCTTACGACGTACGATTTGTACAATTTGACCTGGTTGCAAATTCGGTTCCGACTGGTTTAATGTTCAGAATGAATGTGATGGTATTATGTAACCATGAAGCCTGGGTGTGTGAGAAGAAAAGAAAAGAGTGAATGGCCTTAGGCCACGTGACCACCTTATAAAGGAGATAATCTCATCTGAGGTGAATCATAGCCGCAGTTCTTTTTGTTACAGAGACTGACCTCTGACCTCTTGTAGTACGGAAAGAATCAGACAAAATGTGAAGTTTCAAAGCTGATTAATGTTACTTAATTTTACAAACCTATCACATCTCAGTCACATTGGTATCTGTTATATACTAACTAAAAAAAAAGAAGCTGTGAGATATATTAAGGACACATCCGCTCCAGCTATTAGTTTCTTACTCGTATAAGGATGTCAAGATTGTTCATACATACACAAGTCTAAATATGCCTCAAATGATTCCATGTTTAAAAAAACCGATTACATTCATTTTAAAATTGATTTGTGCAACGCGGAACATGTTTCTCCATCCTTGCATTCAGTAGGTGACCTTCGACTCAGATCATTAACTCCTGGTAAGCAAAACACGGTTATGGTGACATGCAACATGTACCTCATTACAGAGTAATGGTTTTATAACTTTTGCCTAAGCCTTGGTCTGAGAAGCCTGAGAAACCCTATCACCTTCTGCAGTCTGGAAGGCCATTTCAGAGCATGTAAAACGTGGGCCGCGCCTGTGGCTCATTCAGAAGACCAACCATCAGCTCTGGGCTTCTGATGGAAGCAACCATGTTCAGGTGACCTGATGTTACCTTGAAGCCGAAAGCATGCAACAAGTGCTAAATCCAGCCAAACGCTGACTCCACTGCCGTCTTTTATGCCGTCTGTCAAGCAGACCAGCTTGTCCTCTGCAAACTGCTTGTTTAGGCATTGCATGCCCATGCCCGTCTGTACTCACCTAAGCCCTTCCGGACCGTTATACGCTGTACTGAGCCTCCCTATCTGCAACGTGTTCAGACTTTTACTTAGGCTCCCTTTTTAGAAGTTAGGGCTTGGTGGGTGATTCGGGTTACTTGGTGTAAATGTGTTGATGCTCAGAGAAGCCATTTTGTCACACAGGGCTCTCGGAGATCAAAAAGGGCTTTACATGATCCTGAGTGAGCGTGCCACATTTACCCTCCCTGTACGGGAATGCAGCGCATGGTGCGTTGCTCTCCCCTAGGTCTGACTGTGTGAAAGCGGCTCGAACAGTGCAGACCGGATTAATGCTGAATGGTGCATGACAGCGAGAAGCTACAGACCACAGAGTGACTCAGCACACTGCTCAACACTAATGGTGCTGTACATTTGCAGCTAAGTGAGGTTCACAGTTCAAGCTTCAATTTAGTTCCTTTTATTGCCTGAAGAACAGAGAAAACGGATTTACACGAGGAGAGAGGAGGAGAATAATAATAATAATAATAATAATAATAATAAAAAAACAGCCCCCTGACTGTCCTCCAGTGATGATTTGCATCTGAGGTATGCATCCATCTTCTAGCCAGGTCAGCACTGGTTATGGGTGTGTGTATTTTGCAATGGATTCTCCCGTGGACCTTCTTACCTGCCCTTCCCATGCCACCGAGGGCACGCTGCATTGTGTTCCGCCGCTTTCGGTGCCCCAGGCTGCAGCGGGGGGAGCACATGACGCCAGTGTCATGTTTCCGCTGCCTTTTGTTCCCTCAATCATGTGCTCCCAGAATCGCTTTACGCAGGTGCACCAAGGACACCGTGCTTTGTACAAGCATGCACACTCAAAAAAGTGATTTGTCGGGTTAACTTAATTCAATTATGAAGGGTGCCATTTGCCTGCTTTAGTTTCAAATAGCATAATTCAAATGTGTGGGAAAAGGTGTCATAATTGAACAAATCATTTTTTTGAGTGTAGGGACTTTTGAGTGTAGGCGGCCCCAAAAAAGGCGACAACCCGTCTCACAGCAGGCTCTGCACGTTTTGAGAGCCCAGCCTGACGAAATATTCTCAGTTCAGCTTCCCCTCATGCTGCCATCCATGCCGGAATGGCGTCTCTTCCATCATAAGGTGATGTATCACACTTTTAAACTTTGGTGTCAACGAGTCCAGAACGTCCAGCAGAATGTCCAGCTCTGGGGCGACTGAGGTTCTCAGGGGCACCCAGAAGGTCGGCTTTGCAAAACATACACAGCAGGGTGCCCAGTGGCGTGTGATCTGATGCATTCACCCCATACGTCTGTGTTTTCAAGACAGGGGCCTCTTGCGTCCCCCCGGTGCGGCTTTGATTTCCTAATGCGGCCGTCTCTGTCCCACAAACTCTCTGGCCTTCTCACGGCGGCAAGGTTAGCCTGTGTAACTCTGCCTGCATGGAATGAAGAAACAAAGATGAGCCCTGACAAAACAAAATGGCGAGGCGAAAGACAGGTCCCCCGTCCAGGGAAAATGCTGGGACGGTATTCCCAGCGTGAGAAATATACGTTTGCTGTAAATCCAGACCCTTCTTCTCCTGGACCACAAAATATCACGTGGAGAGGAATGTTTTCAGTAAACCTCTCTGCTCCTCTACACATTAGCTAACAGCCTGGGTTACGGATTGAACATCCATGGAGTCTTCTGGATAAACTGTAACGAACAGTCTTCCCTAGCTTTTGACCTAAATTAGTTCCGAAACTTTGGTTGGAAGGATGGCGAAAGTTGCCGCACTTGTCGAGAGATTATTGTGCTGCCTTATCTCTCGAACACATATACGTACGAACGTGGAATGGCTTGACCTGGCTGCGCTTCGGCTCGGATTGGGTTCATTCGCCTCTCTTTATCACGGCGGCCTGCTCCCTGCAGTCCTGTTGGGCTTTGAGCTTTACCTTCTCAAGCTCCCTTTGTGGATGTCACTGTCAGTGAATTGATTTTACCACTCGTTTCCTGACATGAGCGGGTTAAAATAAAACGACCCAGTCCATTCCCTTACGCTCAATTCATTTTTCATCAATCAACGTGACGTGGAAGTCGTTTTTTTGACTGGAATACGACGGGCAGCCTCCTTCAACCCTGAACTCTATTGATTACAGAAACAGTGAACTAAAGCGGGGTATTTTTGTTCTTACAGTAAAAAAAGTAACTCTCTTAATGACTTTATGGCCACGCTGCAGGAATTGCATTGTTACAGCAGGCCCTTTCCGCTGCTACCTATGGTCATGTGGGACGATATGACTGTATAAGCCCAATGTCCAATGATGTGAGAGTTCCTAAAGCACTCCCCCTGGAAGCAGGAGGGCTTGACTGTGGCAAGTGTGGACAAGGGAAAAGGATGCAAGATTAAATGTTTTGATCAGCCACAGCCTTTAATTATGCAGAGCAGCCCTGACCCGCTGAGGGAAGACTTTGATCTGGGGAATTTGAGGGCCAAGTCAATTGCTTGACCTCTTTGTCATATTTGTCAGCCATTGACGAGCAATTTCTGCAACGTGCCATTTTGCGAATGCCGTTGCCATATGTGTTCTGACAGCTTTATGACCTCTGGGAACATCAATTTATCCTTAATTGTCTAATAGTGATAATCTGGCCTGGGGTGAAAACATTCAAAAGGTATTTTATTCCCCTCTGATTTGCTTTAAAATTGTGTCACTTTCGATAATTTCAAATGATATCCAAATTATGTTTTATATAATGATCATCTACTGTTTTTACACAGCACAATTCAAATTGTGAATGAACTTCACTACTGCAAACCAAAGGCTCAAACCCCAATTATTTTTATTTCACTTTAAATATGACCTTTTAAAATAAAGAGAACACACTGAATGAGAAGGTGTGTCCAAACTTTGGCCGGTACTGTCTGTACGTTATAATGTGTTCAGTTTTGAATTTGAACGCACTCTGTGCAGCGCTGTGGATTAAGTAGATACTGGAGACGCCCCGCCCCCCCGCCATCTGACCACGCCCCGCGTGACGTCACGCCGGCAACTAATCTCCTATTTCTGCGGGCTTTGCGCTCAGGATGTACATGTGCTTCAGACTCGTACGGCGGCGCCTCGTCGTGAGCGCGTCCTATTCGGCTTTTTAATAAGCGGCAAAACCAATTTTTGTTGTATTTATTTATCTTTTCCCCGACCCGGTGCGCCATGGCCGAGAAGATAACGATAGAGGAGGGTAAGCCTTCCAACGGAGACGCGCATTCGGACGAGCCCGCGATGGCTTACGGACTGGGCGACCTCAAGAAGTCCCCCCCGACGCTGGGGCAGAGGCTGAAGAAGTTGGCCATGGCCAACTTGCTGGTGATCCTCACGGTGGCCGGCGTGATCGTCGGGGTTTTCATCGGACTGGCCGTGCGCTCCGCGGGTCTGAGCGCCGTCCAGATCATCTACTTCGGCTTCCCGGGCGAGCTGCTGATCCGCCTGCTGAAGATGATCATCATCCCCCTGGTCGTGTGCAGCCTGGTCTCGGGGGCGGCGAGCATCGACCCCAAAGCCCTGGGCAAGCTCGGCGGATGGGCGATGCTCTTCTTCCTGGTGACCACCCTCATCTCGTCGGCCATCGGCGTGGTCATGGCCTTCATCATCCGGCCCGGGGCGGTGAGCGGCGACGGCTTCAAACCCGCCGGCCTGGGCGACGCCGCCGACGTGCCTCAGTCCAAGGAGGTGGTGGACTCCTTCCTGGACCTGGTCAGGTAAATTCAGAAGAGCCGGGTTCAAACCCCACTTACTACCATTGTGTCCCTGAGCAGGACACGTAACCCTGAGTGTCTCCAGGGGGGGACTGTCCCCTGTTTTCACATAATTAACATCTCAATGCAGTTAAATTCAGAGTTGATGGTCTTTGGCGATAAAGGTCAACCCGTGACCCCGCGCTAATTCCACGAAGACCCCGACCACGTCGAAACTACGACACATTGTCGCCCCGCTGATGAGGTGACCCCCCTGCCCTCGGCGGCGCGCACTGAAATCGCCCCGCGCGGTTGCGTCATGTCCCGACGCGCGCGTCCGTTTCCGCCGCGCGTTTTCTGTGCGAACGGTCGTTCGGACCCGAGTTCGAGTCTAAGCAGCTGAGCCGCCTGGTGCGTGGTGAAATTGCGAGAGATATATATATATATATATATTTTTTTTTTCAGCCTCCCTTTTGTGTTATTTATTCATGATGTACACGTGTGGTTTATTTCCCTCTCCCGGTGTCATGTTGTGTGTTGCGCCTGTGCAGTACAGCGTCACTTCCTGGATGTTGCGGGTTCGACAGCTCAGGCCGCATCCCCGCCACAGAACGAAGCGTGTCCCGTGGGCAGGCGCTCGCCCTGGGTGGCCACCGGTCGCTAAATAAGCCGCCGTGGCTGTGACTTGCCGGGCGGCGGTTGTGGTGCTCCATCTGGAAGGCGGGCGTGTTTTTACGCGCTTCCTGTGGAGCGAGACACTTTGCTGACTGTGCTGGCACCAGCCGCCCCAAAGCCGTGACTGACTAGTGGAAAAATGTTCCGTTCCGGATCTGGGAACATTACATTCCTTCCGTTTTCTTAACAAGACCCCTTAGTCATCAGCCAGGAGTTTTTGGCTTCTTCGTGTCCCACAGGCCAAGATGGCGTGGCTCCCGTTCATGTGGAACAGTAAAGGGAAAACGTGGCACATTCCAAGCGTCGTTTTACAGTCATGTGTATGTATAAAACACCAACTTGCCATGGCTGCTTTATAGGGATGGATTCATAAAAAAAAGCAAGGATCACCCCATATTTGTTGGGGGGTGGTAGTAGCCTAGTGGGTAAGACACTCGTCTGTGAACCAGGAGACCCAGGTTCAAATCCCACTTACTACCATTGTGTCCCTGAGCAAGACACTTAACCCTAAGTGTCTCCAGGGGGGGACTGTCCCTGTAACTACTGATCGTAAGTCGCTCTGGATAAGGGCGTCTGGTAAATGCTGTAAATGTAAATTTCATTCTTTTCCAGTCCTGTTCCAGCGAACCTTAAATAAGACCACGCGGCTCTTAATGGGCAAGTCCCGAGCGTGATGTCCACAGTGTGGGTTGGAAACATTCCACCGCACACCTAATCATTATACAAGCATGTGACCGGGCTATTCGTCCTTTTCCCCGACCCGCGTTCGGCCCTTTGAGTCGTTATGCAGAGGTGGTCTGGACTTAGAACCGGTCCCAACCCACATCTTTTCTCAAGAAAACGGCCTTTCTTCTGTTTCAGCACTGAGCGTTGTTTGATCGGCGTTGTAGATTATGTGAAATTGTAAGGCTGCTTTCATTAGTCCCATTAAGACTTGGCTAATGCCGCTTCAGATTTATGCGTGCCCTCGGTCAACTTTGACTCTGGTTTCTCAAAGGCTCCATTGAAATCGGATCACCTGAACCGGCAAGGACTCGGTTCTCAGAACTTCCCCCGCGGGCCGATAATGGGTTTGGTTTAAACACTGGTCCTTTATACCATCGAGCCACGATGGACTGGCACTCTTCAATTCCGACCTCTCGTGATCCTCCTCAATTTTTCGTTTCTTCTGTCTTCACTCACAATACCCACTTCTGCCAAAGAATAGGAGTCAAGTGGCCCTAGAAGGTTCTTTTTGGAAACGAAATATGTTCCGTAGCTATAATAAATGTCATTTCCTCTGAGATGTGAGTAATCTATTACTAAACTAGTGCAGCACAAGACATTACAAGAATGCGTTTAACCCACGACGTGTGACGTCATGGCGTTCAGCTTACGTTTGGTGTATGTTGTATCAGCGTTGTCGTTCGACAGTTTTTTTTTTTTTTTTTTTTTATATGCATGCCAGCTCATACAGTCCCCGTCGCCACCCTCCCGGGCGTCGGCCTTCTCTCAACTTCACTTGACGGCACAAAAGCAAACACGTCACGTTTTGTGTACCCTTCACTTGCGATAAATGGCACTTAAAGCTTGTCACCTTCAAGTCGGCGAGGGCTGAATACGCGAGTTGGGTTGGACTTTAAAATCCGGTTAGGCACGTGGAAAAACTCGTATATGCTCGGCCTGGTTGCTCTCGTCATGCAACTTTTATTATCTGGGATGTTTGGAAGCAGAATCATTGCCAATTCGATTTCTTACATGGACACTCTGTTATGAACCACCATTAATGAAGATTCTCAGGAATGTCACAAAATTCACATGTCTGTGAGTGTATGTATATGTATGTAGCTATAAAAATTACGCACACACCTCTGCGTTGAAGGGCAGCTCAACCCATAAACGCCCACCCCAGGGGCGAACGTTCACTTGCAGTCTGCTGAAGAATGCAGGAAAGTGGCTGAGCTCTAACTTTGCGTTTCGAATCCAGCAATAAAGTGAGTTTTACAGTTGTGGCCCATATTCAGTGGTGTGCGTGTTCGAAGATCGCATTCAACCAGCCCGCGTGTCCCCTACGCTGCCATTAGGTTTTTTTTTTTGACTCTTATGTGACTTCACTGAATAGCAGATGAGGGGATGGGGTCACCCTCTCACCCCTTTTTACCAAGAGCCCTGACGTGAAGTTGTTCCTTGAGGTGCATACGCACAGGACACGTCACTTCTGTCTTTATATTATGAATCGTTGGGAATTTTTCTTTTGTAAGTCACTTCCTCCTGTTACTTTTTAATGAATGGTTGGACCTGGCAACCAAAAGCGTTCCTCTTCTGAACGAGGACCTTAATGTCCACACATCCATGCCGACAAGCTCATCACAACGCCTTGGTCCTCGAAGCAGATCGAGCAGACCACCCACTCGTTATTCCCCTAATCCCGTATTACTCCCATTTCCCTGAGTGCGCGCGGACCAAAAAGGCATTCCGAACTACTGACCCTCCTGGAAGCACCGGGTGCTGAAATCCCTAAAGCCCCACGGCCTTCCCTCATGGCTGAGCGGAGTCGGGTTCGAGTGGAGAGGCCCAGCGCTAATCTTTCTTCTTTTTTTAATGTAATTACATAATTCCAACAATTCCATAATTCTACATTGTCCTGGTGAAAGGGCAACATGTCCGCTGTATGTCAGATTGTTGAATTGAGACATGACAGCCAAAAATGTACTGTTTTACACAGTTAAATTGGCAACTAACTATGTTAATGAAATCTTGTACGTTATTAGAAATAAAAGGTGAAAAATGTAACATCTTAACATCAAATCAGAACAAAATGTTCTCGCCACGGTTATTAGGTAAAATAAATCCAATTGTTTAGTTAATATCTTAATAACTCAATACAATATTATCTCAGTTTTGTGCTTCTGCGCTGTATGTAATAAAATTCATTTTATACTTTTTTTTTGGCCCGACAGGAACATTTTTCCCGCCAACCTGGTTTCCGCAGCATTTCAGTCAGTAAGTGAATAATAAGAATAATCCATTCGGATCTCACCGAGCTGGCTATTTACGGAATTGTCCCCTGTTCACAGTATGCCACTCAGTACAAACTGAAGGAGGTGAACGGGACCAGCAACTTCACCGTCGAGAAGGTAGGTGGGGGGCGAAGCGGCTCTCTCTCTGCGGCGAGACGCACACGCCGACGCTGTTGCCGTGTGTTTGCAGATACCGTTTGGGAAAGAGGTGGAAGGGATGAACATTCTGGGCCTGGTGGTGTTTGCCATCGTCTTTGGCGTGGCCCTGCGGAAGCTGGGGGAGGAGGGGGAAATCCTCATCAGGTTTTTCAACTCCTTCAACGAAGCCACGATGGTGCTGGTTTCCTGGATCATGTGGTAAGAGGCTCCGGATGCAGCTTTACAGCTTGAACGTGGCGACCCGAGCAAATTGGTTTAATGGCAGTCCTGACCGGGGCCGTTATTATCAGTTGTCATTACTGACTGTTTCACCTTCCTGCTCTTTATTTATTGATGGTTCAGTACACAGATTATACAGCACAATGTTGGCTGGAGGTCACCAGGAACATGAGTTTGCACATGAAGATGCGTTCGTGGTCCACGTGTCCATGAATGACAACGTTTTTAACCGCTCTGCCCTCTGCAGGTACGCTCCTCTGGGTATCATGTTCTTGGTGGCGAGTAAGATTGTGGAGATGGATGACGTCGGGATGCTGTTTGCCAGCCTGGGGAAGTACATTGCCTGCTGCATGGTGGGCCACGCCATCCACGGCCTGCTGGTCCTCCCCCTGATCTACTTCGTCATCACGCGCAAGAACCCCTACACCTTCCTGCTGGGGCTGGTCACTGCGCTGGCGACAGCCTTCGGCACGTCCTCAAGGTGCGTTTCAAGCCTTCCATGCGCCTTTTTTCTACGACATCTCCCTCATGGTATTGCGGATGTATTTTTCGAGTTATTTCTGCCTTTGCAGCGTAACTGTTTATGACACAGTCTCTTGCATTCGTCTCTTGAACCTTGATCGTTGCAAATGGAGTTTTTTGGAAAGTCTGGTATCTTTACACCTCCTCTGTACACTAAACGTTGTTGCCATGATAACGGGTGTGACCCCCTGGAGGGTCTTTGTAAGGGATTGTGGAGTACAGAGGGCGCCATTGCGGCACAATTAATTGATCTATATAAAGTGTTCAGAGAGATCACTTTATATGGATCTATGATTATGGCCCTGCGATATGAAGCGCTGATAATACAAAAAACTACAGATCCCATAATGCAATGCCTCAGTTGCCTTGCCCAACACTATCTGCACACTGCAGCTTCAAAGTCACCAAAGCAGCGTGCGAACTCAGTACATAGGGAGCAGCAAAGTGCGCACTGCATTATGGGATCTGGAGTTTGTGTGTTATCAGCGCGTCATGTCACCGGGCCATAATAACAGATCTCGCGGCATGTGGCCCAGTTTGACACGTGTTATAGAGCCTCATCTTTGTTGTGTTTGTGTTCAGCTCAGCCACACTGCCCCTTATGATGCGCTGTGTGGAGGAGAGGGGCGTGTCCAAACACATCAGCCGATTCATCCTCCCAATCGGGGCCACGGTGAACATGGACGGCGCCGCCTGCTTCCAGTGTGTGGCGGCGGTGTTCATCGCTCAGCTGAACAACATCCCTCTGAACTTCATCCAGGTCATCACCATCCTGTGAGGTTTTTCTTCTTCAAACCGCAAAAAAATGTCATGCAGCGTGATGAAAGCGTTGGAACTAAAGCTCCGCCCTGCTTCCAGAGTGACCGCGACCGCGTCCAGTGTGGGAGCAGCAGGCATCCCGGCAGGAGGGGTTCTGACACTCGCCATCATCCTGGAAGCGGTGGGGCTGCCCACCAGCGACATCTCCCTCATCCTGGCCGTGGACTGGCTTGTGTAAGTGATTGGGGGGCGTCGCGCGTTTTCTGCTACTGAGACGATGACGCCGGGGGGGAAGAATGTGACGTATGGATCTAGATGCTGATGGTGGACTTGTCCGGATACGTTTCCAGACGGGTTTGTGCTGATGTGGTGTCTTCTCCCGTCTCCCTTGCTTCCTGCAGCGACCGAACCTGCACAGTCATCAACGTGGAGGGCGACGCCTTTGGCGCAGGGCTGCTGCAGTACTTTGTGGACCGCACGGCCAAAGGGGAGCCAGCGGCCGAGCTGTCCGAGGTTACGGCGGCCGAAAAAGACATACACGAGCACTCGCCCCTCATGGAGAGACGAGGACACGAACAGGAAGTGTCCAGGCCCAGCGAAAAAGAGTCAGCCATGTAAAGCTGCTACCCCCTCCCCCAAATCCTCCCCACCCCTGGTCCACCAACTGTACTCTGCTTATCCCTGACAATGAGGGGATAAATGTCGTATGCTTCCACCCGGTCCCCGTCCTTGACCGTATCGCAATGCTCCGATCACTCTTAATCCAGTACGTTAAAGAGCTGGAAGGCTGAAGGTTCTTTTTTTTTTTTTTTTTTGTATTTATTAGAGGCCAGTATGGAATCATTTTTATTAATTATATCAAGGTTGTTTATGTTTTGAAGTCTTTTTAATTTAAGTCATTTAAGGAGCTTTTATGTTTCCAACTTTGAAAAGTTGAACCCTCCGTTTGCTTTTTTTTTTTTTTTTTGTAAATCTTTGTAAAGCCATATTCTGTCTCGAGTTACCCACAGTAGGATCTTGCAAAGCCAAAGCCGTTTAATTTCACAAGGTCTTCTTTGTTTCCTATAGGCTGCTGCTTGATTGTGTGTAATGGAGATTTTATTTCTTTTTTTCTTTTTTTTTAACTCAAGACTTCATTTGTGGACCAGGCTTAATTCTGCACAAGAACCCTCGACCCAAAGCTTTTACAGTGTTGGGCCTGCAGCCAGTTGTATGGCTTTTTATATCTGTGTCTGGAAGTGAGACTGAAGTGGTTAACCCATACATTTCCTTTACTGCTCTCTCTGCTGGGCCGGTGGAACACTGAGACACTAGGCCCTGTCCAGCCTGTGACCTCAAACTGACCAGGGGTACCATAAAGGGGCTGCGGACAGCAGGTACCGTTAACAGATACAGAGCAGATGAGGTCTGAAATGTTGAGGGGCGACCAGTTAACCCCAAACATTTTCATTTATATTTGCTGGTCAACAGCGTATTTTGATGTATAAAAAAAAAAAAAAAAAAGTTAAGAATTTGAGTTGGACTTCTAGTATCATGACAGGACCCTGCGTTTGACAAATCTGCACAGTTACTGGAATGCTCAGTAGCACAGGCAAGGGTTTTTTTTTTTTTATAGCAATTTATATGATATTTTCAGTACATGATTTCAGATGAACTCTGCTCGCTTTTGCAGCTGCAGACACCTCTGCACATTTAAAAAAAAAAAAAAAACGCTTATCTGTTATACAATGTTATACTGCTGCATGTTTTTCTGTTGTCCAGAAGTCGGTAGTGCAATATGTGTAATTGTCAAGATTGTTCTTACCAAAGTTGAAGAGCTGGGCTTCCTAAGTCTTGAATAGCACAGTGTGTGCGAGTACGTGTTGATTTTGTTCCTGCTGTGGGTGAAGATCACGCACCGTGGGAAGAAGGGTCCAGTAAGTCCGAATTCGCCAAGAATAAAACATTTCCCAGCAGGCTCTGGGCCCTTCGGTCAGGCGCGCTCTTTGGGGGCGTTTTCTACATTCTCAGTCCTGCGACAGACTAATCATTCCATCACTTATCAGGGTGACTTGAGTGCTTGCATGTGAGGTGTTTGTTTTTTTTTTTTGTTTTTTTTCCAGTGGTCATGAGACCCGCCAATCTCTGTCAGAGCCAAAGACAACCGCTGGTACTACAAATACCTTCAGAATGTACTCCTCACCATTTGTTCCATTAAAACAGGAGACTTTCTTTCTTTTTTTTACAAATCCTTTGAGTTTGACATTTTCTTAATTTTTTTGGGGGGTGGTGGTAAATTGGCATAGTTCAAAATGAGCATTGTGTTGTATTTTTTGGGGTGGGGCAATCTGTTCTAGATTACAGGAACCTCAATTTAAGAAAGCACCCTGCTCGCCTTACCGTGCAGCGGAATAATCTATGAAGGAAAAATCTCCTGTTTCACAGTCAGTAAACGTGTGGCTACTGAAAGAGGAAGGAAACCGGACCCGTCCCCGGGAAACACACCACCGCGGACTTTGCACACCCTACAACGCACGTAGGCCCTTACTGGGTTTAATTATTCAGCTCCAAGTGACTCCTATGCACACACACAATCCCTCGTGTGTGTACCCTGGGTGAGTCTGGCAGCCGTGACCCCCCGAGTGGTCATGGAGACCGAAATCAGCTGTATTGGCTTCTGGTTTAAATGGCTGCAGCGCCTCCTGGTGGTTGGGATTGCAGTACAATTTTGCAAAAAAAAACGAATTTTCTAGTAAAGTAAGGCATTCAAATCATGATGTGCTTTTCCAACGTTCATCCTGGAAAAGGTATTATTCTCAGACAGGGCAATAATAAGGTACAGATGGCACTGAATGGGTCCAGTGTAGCTGCAAACAGGAACCCCGAGGAAAATTCCAGTGGTTCATTCTCAGCAGGTGACGACAAAATATTAACACGTAGTAAAACAATAAACTGTGCAAACAATTGTTAATAAAGTGAACCTATGCCACACACCGTAAGGTGTTCTCACGGACAGTAGTCTCGCTGGTTGACTCAGGGCTTGTGCTGCCACAATAATTAAAGCAGTAAAGTGGGGGTTTGGCCTGAATTTTTCCCCCCCAGTTAAATAGTTTCTTTAAATAATAATAATAATCGGATATTTGTCCTATAGAGTCGTGTTTCCACGTCCCTGTGAAAGACTTGAAATCATCCAACCATCTGTAATACTAGTCCAATTCGTCTTGAAGACTCCAACACCAGCCAAAATGTCCTGGGAAGGCGCGGCCCTGCTCAGGGAAAAGCCGTGGAGGAGAGTGTAACCCGGAACTCCACCAAAACTCCTCTCTTCCGCTCGAGAGAAAAAAACACAAGGAAGCTGCCTGGTCAGAACTTTCGTTCGTTTAGAGCGGTTTGTCGCTGGGCTTTTTGGCAACATAATGCCGCCATCTCCTTGGCGTGATGCTACTGCCGACCCTTGTCCAGCCTCTTCTTGGCCGGGTTGGGGTACTGCGGGTTCTCGACGACGCCCTCGCCGAACTTGAGCTCCAGGAAGGCGCGGTGGTTGTTGGGGCCGTAGGCAGTGATGCCGGCAAAGGGCATGGGCACAAGGGGCTGCAGGAAGTGCTCCGGGAATTCCACGTCCTGCTTGTGCTCGGTCCACGTGTCCTTGGTCATGACGCCGTTGCGGGCGTAGAAGGGCCACAGGTCCACGTGCAGGTGGTTGACCTCGCTGTACTGCACGCGGTAGAAGTCGCCCTCCACGGCGCGCTCCCACACGTAGCCGTTGGCGTCCACCAGCGAGCCCGCGTCCAGGTTCTTCAGGTAGTCGCAGTTGGGCACGTCCTCCAGGTAGATGCCCAGGTCCACGTCGTAGTCCCAGGGGATGATGTCCTGGTGACGGGCCGCGCCCAGCAGGGTGCCGCCTTCCAGCCAGTAACGGACGCTGGAGCTCTCCAGGATGCTGATGACGTATTTGGCCGTCTCGCGGAGCGCGCGCAGGCAGCAGGGCGGGGTCCAGCGCTCCAGGTACAGGTAATCCGGGGTGTCGTCCCGCACGGTTCCGAAGCACCGCGGCGTCTCCTTGCTGCACCCGAACCACTGCTCCTTCCCGTCGTACTGCACGAGGTGCTTGATCCCGAACGCGCGCATGAGCTTCGCCGTGGCCTCCTTCTGACCACTCTCTGCCTTCCACTGGTTGTGGGCGGAGCTGAAAAGCGGGCGTCGACTGGTGGCAAAACAGGGCCCCTCCAGCAGCTTGACCCTCCACCCTCGCAAGGCAGTCTGCACAAAGAGCGAGTTGAAGAGGGGTCTCGCCAGCGGGGTGGAGAGGTTGAAGAGGTCCTCCGAGCGCAGCAGCAGCACGGCGTCGCCGTGCAGCGCGGCGCAGACGCTGCCGCTGCTGCCCGTGGCCCCCGGCCTGTAGGAGGCCGTCCACTCGCGCAGGCTGACGCGCAGCTGCAGGCACTGCACCGCCGCGCGGCTCAGCACCGGCGAGGCCACCATCCGCACGGCGCCTCCGCCCTCGCCCTCCAGCTCCCGGATCAGCCGCTCCACCTGCGCATATTAATAATAAAGTCAAGCGATTGCCATTGCGATACACGGCAGCACAGCACGCGGTGCACACATCGAAAAGTGTCCTCTGCTTTTAACCATCCCCCTTAGTGAACAGTGGGCAGCCATGACAAATTTACATTCACGGCATTTACATTTACGGCACAAAGGGACAGTCCCCCCCCCCCGGAGCAACTCAGGGTTAAGTGTCTTGCTCAGGGACAAGTAAGTAGTAAGTGGGGTTTGAACCTGGGTCTTCTGGTTCATAGGCGAGTGTGTCACCCATTAGGCTACTACCACCACATGTAATGTAAATGTACGGTGATTTGCTCAGTGGCACCCTGGCGGATCGGGATTCGAACCGAATACCTTCTGATTACGGGGCCTCTTCATTAACCGCTAGGCCACCGCTGTTCATTCACAATGAACAACAGAACAAATCCAGAGTGAAGAACCCCATGACCAGTAATCCGTCAGTACAGTAAATCCCAGTCAATAATGCACTGAGATTGTTGTCAAGGGAGAGAAAGAGCACGAGGAGCAATAAATAGGGGTACAAGCCAGACATTGGCTACAAGGAATAAAAAAAAAAAACGAGAGCTTCCAGTTTAACCGTGCATTTCGTGCCATGGGGGTGCACTTGATCGACCCTCCAAATGGAGTCAGCCTTCTAAAGCCCCAAAAGTTACATCTGTTCCCATCCGTCTCCCAAAGTGAGACTCAATACGCCGCTTCTGACAGCAGCTTAACAAACGTGGTTAATGAGCACAAATGTTCGTTTTACTGCAGTGTGAGGTGATGTGGGGTTTTTTTTGTCAATTAAGCCTTTCGGACTTTTCACGTTGCAGAGAGGTTGGGCTGCTATCCGGCTAGTAGGAAACCCATCCTATTCCGCGAGAGCCAATAATGAGCCCCTTCAGGAGAAGCTCGTATTCCGCCACTGGATTCGGTCATCAGTGACATTCCTGGCGCATTCGCATAACGTAATGGCCGGCGGGCAGCTCGTTGTAGCGATGTTAAATGACGTCTGGAACGTGTGCACTGGAGCAAAAGTATGTGCACCGAAAGTCTGTCTGTAGGTTGGGTGGGGGTGGCATTTGTTTTGTCACGAGGAACGCTGCAAAGTGATGTGATCTTTGGTGATAAACCTTCCCAAACCCACACACATTTACATTTACAGCATTTACCAGACGCCCTTATCCAGAGCAACAGGGACAGTCCCCCCCCTGGAGCAACTCAGGGTTAAGTGTCTTGCTCAGGGACACAATGGTAGTAAGTGGGGTTTGAACCTGGGTCTTCTGGTTCATAGGCGAGTGTGTTACCCACTAGGCTACTGCCACCCTACACATTGTGCCGTGAACAGAAGCCTCTACCTGTCGGCCGTGCTCGAGCTCCACTCCGTCAGGAACAAGCAGCACAAACTCCGTCTGCACGTGGAACTCCGGTCGGTGGGCCTGCGGGGGCTGGTCCGGGGCGGGAACGAGCGGCAGGAGGCGCGCCCCCTCCGGCAGAGCCAGGGGCGGATACGGTGGGGCGTCGGCCACCGCCAGGAAGGGCAGGTCCGGCCTCTGCCGCAAGAACGAGCGCGCCACCTCGCCCACGTAGTTCTCGAAGTCCTCGAACTCCCGGACCAGCACCGTCACGCGGGGCCCTCTGGCCTCCACGCCGCCCGCCGCCTTGACCCCTACGAGGCCGGCGGCCGCCCCGCCCGAGCCCTTCTTGGACGCCTTGCCGTGCTGCTCCCTCCGCTTCTCCATCATCTGCTGCTGGGCGCGGGAAACGTAATACAGGATCAGCAGGTTCAGCGCGATGGCCCCCGCGAGCAGGGCCTGGCAGAAACTCACGCGCATGCTGGTCCTGGGGGGAGAAACCGGATTAGGTGCCATATAATCGGACGCTGATGTCCTAACTGATGTCCTAACGTGGTGCTCATCCTGGACGCCCTTTTTTTTTTGCTCATAATTGTGTGGTGAGGACGAGGCTGAATTAGATGAACTGTCTGGGCAGCCTGGCCGCCGGCGTGAACTGAAATACCCGTTTTAAACGCGCTCGTCTGGTCTCTAGCGGTCAAGATGAAAACCTACTGCGCTGTGCAAAGGTTTTAGGCGAAACGAATTTCAGTAGCTCTCAAATTGTTCTGGGAGAGACTACCTAAAAGTATAGACACGATACGGGCAATAATGATTTGCAAAAATCAATGATATCTAGTGATGTGCTAGAAGAACTGGGGTTTGGTCGCCCTTATCCAGAGCGACTTACAATCAGTAGTCACAGGGACAGTCCCCCCTGGAGCAACTCAGGCTTGCTCAGGGACACAGTGGTAGTAAGTGGGGTTTGAACCTGGCTCTTCTGGATCATAGGCGAGTGTGTTACAACTCAGCATACATGCTTTATAAGAAGCTGCTGTTAAAAAAATACATTAGTACATAAAAAATTGAGTCCTATTATCCGAGCCAGGGGACCTTATGTTTAACATGCGAGTCAATTACGACTCTCCCACCTGATCTGACTTCACACGCATGTTACAGCGTGCATCAACTGTGCACCAACTGTGAGGTGTGCAGCAACTGTGCACCATGCAGCAACAGTGAGGCATGCAAGAACTATGTAACGTGCAGCGTGTAGCAACTGTGCAGCAGACTCGACTTTTTCTTGTTGATGTTATCATGCACTGAAACGGAAACTTCACTCCCATGCTGCAATGAATTGGATCGTTAAGTCACTGACCCCCCCATTAAAACATTACAGTATCCTGCCGGGGCATTTCAATGGTGCAACGTACCTGGGTCCAGCAATGCCTTTCTGCACCAGTGCTAGCTGCTGAAACTGCTTGGGTAATACATCATAATGTCATCCTTGAGTTTTATAGCATGCTTTTTTCTTTCGCTAAAGCGTCACTGCGACTAATATTCACCGCATCGGTGAGATGCATGCGAACAGCGACATCTCGTAATGGGATCATTTCCATAGACTATGTACTTGATAAAAAAAATTGCGATTCCCGATTCTTTCTTTTCCCAGGAATTCCCCGCGATGCAACCAGTCAGAGAGCCGCATCCTCGCCAGTGTCGTTCCGCATTTGTGATACAGGAAACTCCGCGGCGATCACTATGTGGCAGGAAGTTTCCTCTGGGTTTCCACTACTGCCAGGTTCGCCTACTTTAAGCCTCTTTGCTCTTGCGCTTTCGTGGGTCGCGTATAAACCTTGGTACACGCAGCTTGATATGCAGTTAAATGGATTTCGTGACTCAGCAAATGAAACCAATAACAAAATATAGTCTAACTAATGGTGGCTATATTGAGCCAGAAACTCGAAATTCATTTACACTTTGCGTTTCTATCTGTATGACAAACATTCTCCTTCCATCACCCAACCCTTTACCAAATAAGCCACAATCACTCTTTTACGTTAATTAAATTTTCTACACTACATTCGTTGTTAGTTATCCTTGTGTTTTGTTAAGCCTGGTTACACGTGTCTCTGTCGAGATCTGGCAACACCAGCCTTTTTTTGGCAGACGGCTACACGCCGTCCGGAAGCCGCGAACACGCTGGTATCACTATTTGGCAGCGGCTCACTCCGAGAGCCAGCGTCGACGAGAAAGTAAAGCGATACAACCGTGTGTGTGTGAGAGAGAGCGAGAGAGAGAGAGAGAGGTTGAGAGAGAGAGGGAGTGTGTGTGAGAGAGAGAGAGAGAGAGAGGGAGGGTGTGTGAAAGAGAGAGAGGAAGTGTGTGTGTGTGTGAGAGAGAGAGAGGGGGGGAGCTAGAGAGGGAGTGTATGTGAGAGAGATTGAGGTAGAGAGGGAGTGTATGTGAGTGAGAGAGGGCGTGTGTGTGAGCGAGAGAGAGAGGAGCGCTTGAGAGGGAGTGTATGTGAGTGAGAGAGAGAGAGAGGGAGTGTGTGTGAGTGAGAGAGGGTGTGTGTGTGTGTGTGAGAGAGAGAGAGGGACGGAGGGAGTGTGTGTGAGCGAGAGAGAGAGGAGCGCTTGAGAGGGAGTGTGTGTGAGTGAGAGAGAGAGGGAGTGTGTGTGTGTGTGAGAGAGAGAGAGAGAGGGACGGAGGGAGTGTGTGTGAGTGAGAGAGAGAGAGGGAGGGTGTGTGAAAGAGAGAGAGGAAGTGTGTGTGTGTGTGAGAGAGAGAGAGAGAGAGGGAGGGTGTGTGAAAGAGAGAGAGGAAGTGTGTGTGTGTGTGAGAGAGAGAGAGGGGGGGAGCTAGAGAGGGAGTGTATGTGAGAGAGATTGAGGTAGAGAGGGAGTGTATGTGAGTGAGAGAGGGCGTGTGTGTGAGCGAGAGAGAGAGGAGCGCTTGAGAGGGAGTGTATGTGAGTGAGAGAGAGAGAGAGGGAGTGTGTGTGTGTGAGAGAGAGAGAGGGACGGAGGGAGTGTGTGTGAGCGAGAGAGAGAGGAGCGCTTGAGAGGGAGTGTGTGTGAGTGAGAGAGAGAGGGAGTGTGTGTGTGAGAGAGAGAGAGAGAGAGAGGGACGGAGGGAGTGTATGTGAGTGAGAGAGAGAGGGAGTGTGTGTGTATGTGAGAGAGAGAGAGAGAGGGACGGAGGGAGTGTGTGTGAGTGAGAGAGAGAGAGGGAGTGTGTGTGTATGTGAGAGAGAGAGAGAGAGAGGGACGGAGGGAGTGTATGTGAGTGAGAGAGAGAGGGAGTGTGTGTGTATGTGAGAGAGAGAGAGAGAGGGACGGAGGGAGTGTGTGTGAGTGAGAGAGAGAGAGGGAGTGTGTGTGTGTGTGAGAGAGAGAGAGAGAGGGACGGAGGGAGTGTGTGTGAGTGAGAGAGAGAGAGGGAGTGTGTGTGTGTGTGTGTGTTGGGGGGGCGATATTATTATCGCTCTCGCCGCTTTTTTCACCTCCCTGTGCTGCCCGCAGCCCCGACGAATCCATGGAGGCGGAAAGATCCGGTGGAGTAACGGGGGGAGCGAACCCCACCACGGGCGGCAGCGGCGCGGGGCGCAACCCGAACGGGCCCAGATCGCTGCTCGGACCCGCCGCGGCCATGTCCGCCGCGTCCCAGCCCCGGGAGCCGCAGGACGGCGAGCCGGGCCTGTCGCTCCCCGGGATCCTGCATTTCATCCAGTTCGAGTGGGGCCGCTTCCAGGCCGAGAAATGTCGCTGGGAGGCGGAGCGGGAGGAACTCCGGGTAAGCCGCGGGAAGCGGGACCGTGCGCGGCCGCCACAAAGGACGAGGACACGACAATAAAACGCGGCCGTCCGTAATAACTCGGAATTAATGTACAGAACGGCGCGCGTCGTAACTTATTACGGCCGGTGTTCGCGGTGCAGCCTGTTGTTGTTTTGGCGTCTTTGTGTGATTCCGGGACGGGGGACGGGGGACGGTGTCTTGACTCTCGTTTTACTCTCCCGCCGCGGGCTTCCTTCGGGCCGGTTTGACGGTCCAGGCCCTGAAGGTAAACAGCGAGCTGGCGGCGGCGGGTTCGGCCTTTATCGTGTTTGTCTGTCGGTGCTTCTGGCTTCTGGTCGTCACGTGACCGTTTGTAAATCCAGCGGCCACATGGCGACGGGCGATGACGTCGCGCCGTCTGCCAGCGTTGGGATTCTTTTTGTCCCTGTCTGTCCCTCAGTCTGGCTCCACGGGGCCGAAATGTCATCTTAAACCTCGAATCTTTATGTGAAAACATCGATTCAAGTTCGTTTCAGGTCGTCACCAAGCAGCTTCGTAAGGGACATAAATCCCACTTACTGCCATGTGTCCCTGAGCAAGACACTTAATCCTGAGTGTCTCCAGGGGGGGGGGGACTGTCCCTATAACTACTGATTGTAAGTCGCTCTGGATAAGGGCCTCTGGTAAATGCAGTAAAAAGTCACCAACGTCCTCATGGGGTATGAGCTTCTTTGCTTGTGTCCGTCTCTGCGAACGGCGAGCTGGTGCCACCAGAGGATGGGGAATTTGTAAGATGATGCCAGGGCCCAGTGGCCAGCGAGGACGGATGCTTTGATTTTTTTCCACTGCAGCCTTGGTTCCAGCGGAAATGTGCCGCTGAGCGCAGTTGGCTCGTCTGTGCCTTGGGCTAGGACACATGTGGGGGACGTGTATTTACTTATATAAATAATTCTCTTTGTCTTACACATTGACACACACACTTATGTGGTGCCATACAAGGTCTAATAATAGAAGCGTGAGTGACATGTGGCATCCAGGCGGACTTGCTGTTATGGGTGGTGACAGAGGGACTGGTCGTAAAATGAAGACACCTGTGGCTGTGTGTCCCTGTCCCCTGTACATTACTTTCTCATGACCAGGGGTGTCAGAAAATATCGGTACAGTAATATATTGCGATATTTTACGTGGTGATATTGTATCAATACGCAGACATCAAATGTTGATCTTTTTGTCTAGCGTTTTCTGTAGTGTGGTCAGCAGAGATGAGAAGTATGACCTCCACTCCTGTAGATGGCGCTGTACCGATGGGTAGTTTAATTTACCGCTTGGCACTTCAGGCAACGTGCAATCGCAAAACATGACCGGTCGATCTCACCATCTTGTATTTCTGGTAAATTGTAGAATTTCATAATATGTACAGAATCACAATATATACTCATGACCCATGCTTTGCTCAGTGGCACCTTGGCGGTTCAGGATTTGAACCGGCAACCTTCCCATTATGGGTTCACTTCCTTACCCGCTAGGCCAATCACTGCCCCAACGATTGGCGAAGCAGGGATTTGAACCCAGACGGCTGCGCTAAAGATGGTATAAAAAATTAGCAAAATGAAGATTGTATAATATATATTCTCGTTAATAATTGAAGCGTGAGAATTTTGAACTTAAAAGTGAAAAAAAATTCCGATGGAATTGTGTGCTTCCATGTCACGTAGATGGACTCTCATGGGGTCTCGTACCTTTAATCACTAGGCTCGAACTCCGCCCTAATTGAAACCTCTGCTCGCTTAAGCATGACGTGCTGCAGTTTACTTCACTTGCACGGACATCATGCACACTCTCTTGCAGCGTAAACGCCCGGTTCCTTGCCTTTTGGGTTCTAAACTAAACACACCCTACAGTTGGTTCCTCTGTTCTTCAGGTCCCGGATTCGCTTTCCCCTAAACTCACAGCATCTGCAAACACGCCGCATTCAGCACGAAGTTGGGCTGAACCGTCCTGTGCACCTCGGGTCCTTTTACTTGTTGGTGTAGCTGATTCATTCACCAAACTGATTATTGATTGGACTGCATACCGGTATTTTATATACTGTGTTTGTGTGTATATAAAAAAAAAAGTGAAGTGATTGTCACATGTGATACACAGCAGCACAGCACACGGTGCACCTCAGTGGCACCTTGGTGGATCGGGAATCGAACCGGCAACCTTCTGATTATGGGGCCGCTTCCTTAACCGCCAGGCCATCACTGCCCCATATAGATACCTACCCTCCTCCACACGACTAGCCGAGACTATCACCACTTTTAAGAAGAAGGTGAAAACCCTCTTATTCCAAAAATATTACAGATAAATTTAACACATACACATGCATACACATTTAACAAACAAATACAAGATGTATAAATACATTATAATTTTTCTTAGTCTAGCACCCAACACTCTCCGAGCATGTTCTTCAATGACAAGTCTAAGCCTTATCAGGGCTCTTAGTTTGTATACTTGATATTCTATAGAAATCGAACGAGAATTGCTGGTGTCTTCCCATTGTAAGTCGCTTTGGATAAAAGCGTCTGCCAAATAAAGTAAAGTAAAGTAAAGTAAAGTAAAGATATATAGATATATGTCATGGTCATATGGATAAAAAGATTTGATCGCTGTCTGAATCAGTGTGGAGTGGCCCACTAACAAGATGCACTGACATTTGACTAATATGCTTCAAATATAATGTTAGAAAATGCTGCTTGAATGTGAATTGCACCGTAAAAGAGTGTAATAAAAATTACAGCTCATGCATATTTCGGATTAGGCCGATTGTAGCCGGGCAGTCTGACGTTCCTCGTTGCGCACGCCAGCGTATTGACCGGACCATTTAATTCTCACTCGTTTTAGTTAGGTATGTTACTAACCTTTTAAATAAATAAAATACTTTAAAAAGCCCCACGTTAGAAAATGCCTCGATCAGACGATGGTCCGCGCCGGTTTTAACGCGAGAAAGCAGCAGGCTGTTCGTGTCCGCGTGAGGTGGAATATTCCGAGGAATAAATTGCTCCGTGTTGCGACAGCCTGATATTTACTCCTGTGTAATGAACGTGGTTGATAAAGTTTCACTCTACTCATCCCAAAAAAATCGTCTGTTATTCCGTGATTTTTGACTTTAGCTTGTCCAGGTACTTAAAAATAAAAATGAAAGTCAGCACTGACTTGCGGGGGGGGATACGCAAACTTCAAAAGTGCTTTTGACACACAAACCCACATAGAGCCGGCAGGCCGCTCGTCCCAGAAAAGTCTGTTCTACTTGTTGAAGTGACTCTCGGGGGGCTCTGAGGAGAGTGGGCGGCTGCCCTTGACCCTGTTCTTAAACACCGGAGAGCGCAATACGCCGGCACGTCCGAGAGACAACTAATGCACATAGTTTACTCCAGTTATTCGTTTTCACGGGACACGTATTGTGAATTGAATACAGGTGCACGCTGGGACCTTTTGTTCCATCCGGAAGAGTCGTATACCGGTGTCTGTTATATTTGGAAGCAAGACATTTTATTTTTTTTTTTTAAACGTTTTTTTTTGCTCCTTATCGAAATGTCACCGGCCAACAGGAAGTGGCCTTTTGTGCACGTACGCCTGAGGAAGCGGAGCCGGACCTTTTTTCTTCCCCATATTGATAGTTAGATATTTAGGACTCCGAAAAGTCTGGAGGTGTCTACGGGAAGAGCGGCGCCCGTCTTGATGCACGGTCCGACGAGCTTCGGCTCGAATCCGGTTTAACCCGACGTGTTCGTGCAAGTGTGGTTTGGGCACGTCCTCGCCGCTGTCCTACCCAGCAGTAGGAGACAGAGCAAGAGCGCATGTGAAGTTGTCACGCACGGTCCCGGCAGGAAGACGCTTTTCAAAAGGGTCTGGTGACAGGGGGGAGGGCCCGGCCCAGCTGAGGAAGGGGACGAAACGAGGACGCGGAATATCTCCCGATATTGCCGGCGTCTTGACATGTCGCACTTTACATCTGGTTGCCGTCGGCCTGCAGATTTAATCTAAATCTAAAAATATGCAAATGACCCAGATGCTCATGTTTTAATGGTATTTATTGGACTTTATCTGAGCCTGGATCGGTGTCTCGCCGTATCGCACAGTGTGTAAGTGTGTGTAATTGGTGTGAACGGAGGTGAGAATGAGATTATTTCATCCCCGGGCTTGGGTTGTATTCCTGCCACGACGCTATTCGGGTGTATTTTTAACCCGCAAAGCAGCGACATTGTGACGTTCCTCTTTCTTTTTGAGTGAGTGAGTGAGGTGAGTGAGGTGAGTGAGTGAGTGAGTGAGTGAGAAAAAAATATGGGCGCATAAAGCAGGGATCTAGTTCTCAACTAAAAAAAAAAAAAAAACGGAGGTCACGTCGATACAACCAGCTGTTTGGGGGAGGGGGGTCTCTGTTAACGCCCAAACATACATACTAAGAACATATTTTATTCTGAACCAATCAGAGATGGTGAAGGGCGGGGCCTGCCTCTGATTGGTCACGGGCCAGATATTCCTGTACGTTTGAAAGCGTGCGTGCTGCAGTGAGTGGATGTGGCCACTGATTAGAGATTTAACCAGGCCTTAAAAGTTGGACCTGAGCCCGACAAGTACAGCTTCTTTAAAACCCCACATTTAGTTTTTGGCGGCGGGTGTGGATTACGAGCCATTTATACATTTTTCTTTTAACACAATTTCTCCTCAGACTTTGCTTTTGTTGCCAGTGCAGCCAGAACGTAATCGGCAGAAGCTAGCATCCATTTTTGCGTTAATCGGAATGAATCACCAGACCGCTCATTTACCGCCTGAGCCCAAGCCAAATGGTGCTGAAAAGGCATGATGCAACTCCACTGGCCGCGTGTCATCATCAGGCCGAGATGATGATCACGTTCAAGCCCTTGAAACACTTGCACTGTTCATTTAGATTTTCTTTTTATTCCATCTATCGTGTTTTAATTTCAGCTCAGTGAAGCACTTCAGGCACCAACACGTTACCTTTTTTGGTAAATCGTGCTTCAAATAAAGAACTTTCTGTTAACCAGACTGTCCATTAATGCTATATTCACAGCGTTTTAAACCAAAAAACAAAAATAACAATGAACCTGTAAAACTGCAATATTAAATGCAATGCCGTCAAAAAAATTGGTGCTCCTGAGAAAGTAAGTTAGACGCACCGTTGCAACAAGCTAGTCTGGGATCCTGTAAAGGATGTATGAGGTTCTTAAAATAAGTAAATAAATAAAAGAACTCCCATCATCCTTTGTCCAGATGTGTCCCAGTTGTTGTATCTCTCTGATTGATGTGGTTTTATGCTCGGTAGGACACCATGGTGCGCTGATGAGAGGCCGGCGAGTGAAATCGCTGCCTGCGGCCGCTCCTTCCCCCGGGCTTCACATTCAATCGTGTTTCGGTCGGGCCTGAATATAAACACACTGTGCCATTTTACAGCGTCTACTTAAGTGTTTTATTTCTGTCTGTGAGAACAGAAAAAAGCCAAACGTTGTGGTGTGGGTCTGGAACGGATCCCTTTCTACGTGTCGCCTTGAGGTTTTTTGTTTGTGGACATGCACATTTGTGAAAGGTTTGTGTGTGTGTGTGTTTACAGGCACAAGTGACCTTCCTGCAGGGGGAGAGGAAAGGGCAGGAAAATATGAAGCAGGACTTGGTGCGGCGGATCAAGATGCTGGAGTACGCCCTCAAACAGGAGAGGTGAGAAATCAAACCTAGACCTCAGGTCAAAGCCTCATCCCGAATGTCGAATTTTACCTAATGAATTGCGATATTACAGGTGATTTGGAAAATGCACATTTAAATCTGTCTGATAATCAGTGTTGTTGATAGTGATAGGCTGTGTCTTCTGTTTAATTTTTTTTTATAAATTTGAAAATCAGGTTTTTTTTTCACATTATGGGGTGTTATGTGTAGAATCCTGAGGAAAAACATTTATTTAATCCATTTTGCAATAAGGCTGTAACATATCAAAATGTGGGAAAAAGTGAGGTGATATTAAGAATGTCTACAAAATTAACAAATTGTGTAAATGATAATGATGTAATTTAATGGTTTTTAAATTTGTAAGCATATTGGTCTCTTGTAAGCATTTAGGGTCTCTGCTCTTATGTAACCAATAGGGTTTTTAGAAAGTATCAATACAGCAATATATTGCGATATTTTTACGTGGTGATATTGTATCAATACAGGGACATCAAATATCGATTTTTTTTTTTTTGTATACAAATTTGGCCCAGCAGGTGGTGCTGTCGAGCGTTTTCTTTACTGAGGTCAATAGAGATGAGAATCTGACCTCCACTCCTGTAGATGGCGCTGTACAGCTGGATACTTTGAATCACTGCTTGGCATTTCAGCTCGTTTTTTACATTTTCATTGAACTGTAGAATTTCACAATATATTGTGATAAAATCATATCGTGACCTGTGTACTATGATGCCGTATCGTATCGTGAGATCCTTGCCTATTCACACCCCTAGTAATCAGGATATTTATTGACTGAATGAAACCTCACTCCCTAGGCTGCTTCAAATTATGCTTGTCAGACTGCTGTTCTGACTTTTTTATTTCTCTCTAATGCTGCCACCATCAGGGCCAAGCACCAGAAGCTGAAGAGTGGAAATGACCAGAGTCCAGGAGAGAAGAAGCCAGAGACTGAGTCTGATCTTGGTAGTGTAGCAGTGCTCTCTCACACACACAAACTATTCTGTAAGGACCAAATCTTTCACTCAACGGTTATCTTGTCACATAGCATTTTGCAGATAAACCAAAGCAACTTAAAGACAAGACGATGTGTTAGTTCATGCTTTTATCCAGAGTGACTTAGAATAATCACTAACAGGTACAGTCACCCTGCACTGGAGCAATTCATGAATAACTCATGGTAAATATTGCTTAATGACACCAGGTTACTGCCTGCCATTGAAAACAGGCATTTTCCTGACCCCACTTGTACTGAAATTTCATATTTTCCTCTGTGAGTACATTTGGTCCTCTTAGCTATAATACACCCATCAGCACATTCTAGCATCAAATGTCACCACATGGCCCTGTTCTGTAAAAAAATACTACACACAAGCTCAAACTCCAAGAAACTTTGCCAAAAACTGGTGGCATCATTTTAAAATGTCTGCTTTTCTGAACCAGTCTCCAATGGGCCAGCGGACCCAGAGCCAGAAACAGCCAATCAGATGTCCTGGAAAGAAGGACGCCAATTGTTGCATAAGTCAGTGTTTCTCCAATTTGGACATTTAATAATTAGTAATTACGCTGCCTGCACTACATGGACTAAATAGTTTGCGCGTGTGTGTCTAAGTAGGTACTTGGAGGAAGTGGGCTACTCAGACACCATCCTGGACATGCGTTCTAAGCGTGTTCGTTCGCTGCTGGGGCGCAACAGCCCAGAAGCCAATGTACCTCCAACCAATGAGCCACCCCCTGATCCAGAGCTCCCGGCAGGCGGAGAATCCCTGCTGGTCAGGCAAATCGAGGAGCAGATAAAGAGGTCAGTTGCTCTTGGTCAAAAATGAGGAGGTCAGATATTTTTTTATGTGGGACTGTCCCAGCACAACATTGACATCCATACGGTAGTCTGACGTTAGTTCTGTGTGGTTTCACGTGGTACAACTTTCTTGTACTTTTCCTCTGCTATTATTGCAATGGTTTGAATGCTACTGTTTAAACATTTAGGGTCATTTAGAAACGTCCTCATTTTTGATAGGGTGAAAAGGGTGAAAAATCTGCATGGGATGATGGAATATCTGCATACAGGAACCCTCGTGAATTTTTAGAAGAACCTTTTCAATTACTTTGAGTCTTAAAACATCTGCACTGATTAAAGCATCAATAAAACTGGCCACACTAGTACTAGTGCAAACAGATTAGATTAGACTACATCATAATTTGTTATTCTTTTTTGTAATTTTTCATATTTCAACCCATTTTATTTTTTCATGGAAATTAATGGCCCTAAAATTTTTAGTTTATTTCTTTAATCTGCTTTTGCACTGCACTGCAGGAATGCTGGTAAAGAGAGCTCTAGGGAGCGTGTTGGAGGATCGGTGTTAGATAAGATCCCCTTCCTGCGAGGCTGCGAGGATGATGACGAGGATGACAGTGATGAGGAAGATGACTTCCAGGGTTTGCCAGCAGACTGCATGGATGGACCTCGAAAGAACAAGAAGTCGCGGAGCAAGGTGCTCACCTGAATGCATGAACTGCACCTTTTCTATTCTGAATGTGTAACCAGACTGTAACGTGTAGGCTGCTTGTGACTGTGTTACAAATTGCACATGTTCAAACAGATTGGAGAGCCCCTGACCCCTGACCTGGACCCTGAGGATGATGATGATGATGAAGATGACTCAGAAGATGCTTTAGGCGAGTTTGACTTCCTGGGTTCAGGAGAAGAGGGGGAAGGGGCTGGAGAGGCCCGCATCTCTGGGGATGGACGAGAACTTGGTATAGTAACACACACACTCTGAACAACACACGCTTTGCTGTGTTTCTTTTGAACTGTTTACTGTCAATCTCTGTCATACAATTATTTTTTTTTCTTTATTCATGTGAAATTAAATTTTATCTTTTGGTAACAATGAAATATCTGCTGTGGTCTCATGTATTATGTGTCCTTTCTTCAGTATCTTTTCCATATCTTTTTTTCTGATAGGGACATTACACATAATTTTTTTTTATTTACATTCTTTTATTTGCATATTTCACACCCAGGAAAAAGAAAAATTAGACCTATAAAATCAAAACATTTATCATCCATGTCCCAATTATTCTAGGTTCGTTTACTTGCTAAAACTATTAGCATTAGCTCAGCTTGTATTCATGCACACAGAGTGTCAGTGCTTCAAAAAATGTTGCCATTTATTTCAATTAACTAAAAAAGAATATCAAATGAATATGAAGAAACTGTTTTGACACTGTCCAACATCTGTGTGTTGTGCCTCAAAGATATTTACTGAGGTTAGCATGCTAACCGGCTAGCGGCACATGACCTTTCTTGTAATACCTCTGTGGTCCTCAGGGGGCGAGAGTGAGCAGCACTCAGTCCCACCAAAGTTAGAACAAGTTTGGCTCTTCGTATCCGTTACTCAGTCCGCCATTTATATCTTCCCAGTCACTGAACAGCTATTTTTCTCAGATGTCGTTCACCTGGCGGCAAAAATCTTGTTTGTTGTCCTTTTAAAAAATATTACTCAACCTGCTCATTTGCGTCCATGCGTCATGTACTCTGCTAAATACAACTCAGAAATGGCTGGTGTTATTTTTTATTTATCAAATTATATATTATTGTGCAAATTTTGTTTGTTGGTTTTACCTGAAGCATCTTACTGAAAAGAGTTCATTTTAAGACATTTCCCATTTGCAGTTTCATCCACACAATGACTTCAGTTTGAATGAAATCTGAATGATTTCTTAAAATCCTTTCCAGATTCAAGATATTCTGCACAATGTAAATAGCACAATGACTTCATTTAGTTATGGATGGCCATTATAAGTTTGTAGACCAAACCTTTCCCTTCCAAAATGTTCCAAAATTAAAACCTTTTGAGAAAATAAATATATCAATTGTTAAGTCTGTGTGTGTGTGTGGTTGTGTTTGTGTGTGAAACCTCTGTTGGTAATTCATGAATCTCCGAGTCATAAATGATTAATTGATTTTATTGCTCCGTAATAGAAAAAACAGGGACAAGACGGACTCTTTCTTGGGGTGCCCAGCCAAATTAGCCTCCTGTGAAACGTCTTTGTGTGGTCAACGTATCACAAATGCCCTTTTAAACTTTTTTTCTTTACCTCTTCATTAGAGAACCTTAAAAAGGCCTTCTTCCTTTGTAAAGTTTTATGAATGAGATGTGTTTGCCTGTGTTTCCATGATTGTGGTCTTGTGTGGGTATAGAGAACCGGAGGAACAAGTTGCAGGGCATTATGTCGGACTTCCCCTCCAAACCCTCACCACCACCCTCTATGCCAGGCCAGGCTCGAGGTGAAGGTATGTCTCCATTTTATTCATTTATAGAGCACTTTTAAATGACCTTAGTCAACCAATGTGCTGTGTAAGGTAAAAGGACAGAGCAATGAAACATCAAAAAGCATTTTTCCTTACTCTTTATGCTCTCCTCATCTCTATTTCCGTGGCTTTTGAATTAACATTTGTAAACCTAAAGGTTTGTCAATGTGGAGTACTATTAATTAAAACTGAGGATGAATCAATTTTACTACTGTCTGCTGTTTCTCTGATCAGAACACTGAACCCTAAAATTCTGTCCTGCTCTGTAATTGCTGCAAAGTTTTATACCTCCCATCCTTCAGGGGGCGCTCTGGGCTTCTCATCTGATGTCTTCATCCTCGATGCGGTTGGTGGGGGTGACATGAACCTGGGAGAGCTGGCAGACCTCACTGTTGCTAATGACAACGACCTCACCATCGACGTGAGTCTCCCCACTTAATGTGATGCTCAAACTGTTCCGATTCTTGGCTCTTCAGACTGTTGGCTTGTACTGCTTGGCTTCGTTAGCTGCTTTAAATGATGTCATGTTCACACTTGTAGAGGTTCCCTGGAAGTCTGGAGTGGGTTTGTGGACGATGAGCTCAGCTCTGTGACTGCGTATGCAGTATGTTACTGGGGCTGGGAAATTTCACAGTTTTTTCCCGACAGGCCGCTGAATATGTGAATAATAGGACCTGTGCCTTCATGGCTGTCAACACAAAGCCATCAGTTTCACTTCGAGTGTTTATTGACTGTAGAGGACCAGATGCCCATCGCACGCTTGCTGTTACCGGGTGTCGTCTAGCTTCTGCCCAGTATATTTGTTCCTACTTCACTTGCTGTCAATCCCCAGACCCGTGTTATGCATAGCTCAGCGTTCACCAGTCCATATCATATCACGCCTTTTTCTACGAAAGTTCACCAAATGTTCTCTGAACAAAACAACTTGCATTCTTTTATTTCGTCCATAACTAAATCCCGGACTGCTAATACATGTTGTGCACATGCATGTTGGTGGACTGCTGTAGGTGTCTTAGGACCACACCCACAATGAAAAACAAGTGTGTAGATAGATACCAAGATAATTTCTGATTTGTGATCAAGCAGGCATGACACATGCAAAAACTTTCCACACTGTTTGCCTCATGTTGTGCCACAAAAATAGCCCTGAATAAAACTGATGTACATATGTATGTTAATTATGAAATGATGAATGATTTGGTAAAACAACGATTGGGTGCAGCAGTGGGTTGGGGACATCCTGGCATGAGATCAAGGACTTTTCGATCACATTTTTGGTCTCAGTTCAGTTTTCACCTAAGAATCTTGTGTTTTAACAAGTACATGAAACTGAATTCTTTATTGACATCAGTTTCTGCTGAACTTCTTCCCAGCAGAGCTTTAATCTGAACCTCCTTATCCTTCCTGAGGAACAAATTGGTTACATTCACAGAGACAGACTACCTATTAAATGCTTCAATTTTCGCCGGGTTTTGGGTAATTCTCTTTTAAGTGCACTTTTCGTGCACAGCTGTGGAATCCAATTGAATCCATTTATTTGAAAATCTGCATAGGACAAATTATTCATGAAGAACATTGTATTGGAAAATTGGTGACTGGTGGCGTCCTGAAACTGGAGATGATGCCACAAGTGTTGGTCTTGTATTTGTATTTAGAGACTATATCCCAGATTGCGACTGACTGTCCATCTGATTCCGTCCAGCTTCAGGACAGCCGGGAGGATTTAAAGAAGACCTGGAGCCCCCGCTTCACGCTGCGTAGCCACTTTGACGCCATCCGTGCGCTGACCTTTCACCCCAGCCAGGCAGTGCTGCTCACAGGCTCTGAGGACGGGACGCTGAAGCTTTGGAACCTCAACAAGGCCATGCACTCCAAAAAGTATGAAATTGGCCCTTACCAGGTTCTTCCTCCCAGAGAAAATTCACATTTTATAACTGCTTATGCTCTTGGGGGTTTATTTGAATTTTTTTTGTAGATTGTGTGAAAGTGCTGTGTTTGGTGCTGTGCTCTTCCAGTTAGAGTAAATAATTAAGATTAAATGCTGGAAACTGGTTATAAAGCAAGATTTGTGGCATTTAAAACACTGTTTTACACACGCTTTTTTAGGTTTCTGACAGCCTTGTCCAGTGGCAAACCACTTGGATGTAGAATATTAACATTACATTCAGTAATGTTCTGTTTTTAGATTAATTTTACAGTATTTTGAGAGTAGTGGCCTACTAGCCAATCACATTCATTAAATCACCATTCTGAAGGAATGTTCTATGAAGGGGTCAAAGAACAGATGGATACCCTTTTTTGGGTGTTTATGACAATGGTAGATGCTTCATATTGGTGGTTATTATTGTCAGTTTCTTGATTGAGATTCGTTAATAATACATTAAAATATTCTGTGGAACCATCCACCCTGGATATGGTCACCATCTGGCATCAGGTTGTTTCCATAGGAACGGACTGGTTATTAACATGCCAACTGGCAGATGTGTCGTCATCTGCGTGCTACGACATGTGGCGTGAGAAGGGCCCGAAGGCCCTGTGTTTCTGAACGTGTCCCTGTGTTTTTTTGCAGGAATGCGGCGCTGGATGTGGAACCCATCTACACCTTCAGAGCTCACAGGTGAGCGAGGAGCCATCGGCCAGCCAGACAACCTGTAGTCACCGCTTCTCTTTCAACAACGTGGCAGCCTACATACATCTGTTGCTGCGTGTGTCGCATGGCTACAATGTTGTGTGATTGTGTGTGTGTGTGCACAGTGGAGCGGTTCTGTCACTGGCAATGGGGGAGGAGGGGGAGTCGTGCTACAGTGGTGGGCTGGACGGCATTGTGCGCTGTTGGAAGATTCCGGACCTGAATGTGGATCCCTATGACAATTACGGCAAGTTTCTCTCTCTCTCTCAACACACAACAGAATCACAAACACTATTCTATCGGTATATTATGATGCTCGTGTCTAAAGCATGGTGATGTATTTTTAGATCCATTTTGGAATGTAATTATTTACCATTACTAATAAAAAATCTTCGTAAAGAGCTGCTGGAAACTTTTACGGTGCAGTGACCTTATATTTGAACACAGGAAACTCGATACATCTGCATTAAAATGCTTTTTTAGGGGTTTTATTGAACAGACAAAACCTTTGCTAAACGGACCACATAAAACATAGAAATAGAGGAATACATATAACACTGTGACATACATTCATTCATTCATTCATTCACTCACACCTAATCATGGTACTAGTTATAAGGGTAAGTTGCTAGCTCACATTTAACTAGACACCAGGTTAAAGCTTTATACCAGCAGAATGGTGTTGCAGATAACTTAGCGCATCTTTGGTCCAAACCCTCATGTAAGCAGACAGGCGAGATGCAACGAATCTGGTAATTCCCCCATTATTTAGCGTGTGTGTGTGTGTGTGTGTGTGTGTGTGTGTGTGAGAGAGAGGTTAGCTGGGTTTCTGTGTGGTCGGCTGGCGGAGCAGCGGCTGTCTCTGGTCTCTGGTCATAAATTGAGGAATGTGATAAAGGAAGGTCTGATTTCAGACGCTTGTTCTCTTAATGCAGAACCAGACTGTATGGGCGTGGGGTGGGTGTGTTCCCTACAGATTATACCTCTCAGTAAACTCGCCTACATTCCCACTCTTGCCCTGTAGTCCACAGTATCTTGTCTCGTGCAGTCACAGTAAATCACACTCATCTGCAGTCGTCCTGCCGCCTCCTGATGTGTGATAGGCCTGTGCTTCAGTAGAGGCTGAGCAGAAGATTTATTCAGCCTTTAGCGTGCCGCAACCATCTGTCAGAGTGCTTTACAACCTGCTGTCACTCATCGTCACACTCACACTCACACACCTGCTCACGGGAGCAGCCAGTCGCACTCTCTCAGGAGGTGTGTGTGTGTGTGTGTGTGTGTGTGTGTGTGTGTAGATAAAGGATGATGTGAGGTTTTCACTCTGGATATATTATGTTGCATATTTGCATATTAGCCTGCTGCATTTCTCTGACCAGTATGCTGGATTTATTGGCACACATTTTTCTAAATGAGTCTTTATTTTATTGAATATTTTAATATATAAAATGTAAATATAAGTTTATAGCTTGAAGTGGTTTGAGTGTGCAAGGATCTTTTTTTTTTTTTTCCTTTCTTTTCGTTCAGGGTTGCCACATGGTTGTTGATCAGCATTCCAGGAGGAAACCGCACCGCTTAAGCCACACCTCTTTTCTTGTAGCATGACTAGTTTTTTTACTCCTACATCATTACGTGCATGCAACTATCGTGATGATGTAGGATTTAACTCCTACATCGTTAACCGTTTAACTCCAGGGCCATAATGCTCTGCTCCATAATGAGGTCATAGAGTAATGTTACTCACATTATTATATTTCATATTTTTCCTTTGGATCAATTTCTCTCCACATTTGCCCACTTTTAACGAGATGTGCACATTAAGGAGTGTGTGTGTGTATAACATAAAGCTGTGAAGTCATTTTACTACAATGAAACACATTAAGGAAGATGTTAGTATTTTATTATAATAATCATTGTCAGTTTTAAATGAATCAAAACAACATACCCTGTTTAAAAATCTGTGCTGACCCTGGGAAAAACTCAGATCACACAGCCACACCCTATTTTAATCTTTTTTTCCCCATTTTTCAAAATTGTGCAGAGGGGGGATTTCTGAACTTGGGAGAGCATTAAAGTGTAATTCTCATTCTCCAACACTAGAGGTCATCTCTGTTCTTTCCTTTTTGCAGGACGGGCATCTGCATAGGTTCAGGCGCCTTCTGATGCAGCAGTGGTATTATTATTATTATAATTATTATAGTTATTTTTTGTGATTTAGATCCCGGTATAGAGAGCAGCGTGTTGTCTGGACATGAGGATTCGGTGTGGGGTCTGGCCTACTCGGCCTCTCTCCGACGCCTGGCATCCTGTTCAGCAGACGGCACTGTGAGAATCTGGGACCCTCACAACTCTGCCCCCTGTCAGTCTGTCTTCAACAAGGAGAAAGGTGTGTGCTTGTGTACATGCCTGCATTTCTGTGCTTATTGTGGTGTATGTATATACTTTATATATATATGTGTGTGTGTGTGTGTGTGTGTGTGTGTGTGTGTGTGTATGTATATATATATATATATATATAATATATATTTTGCATCTTCTCTCTCAGAGCACGGCACACCCACATCCGTGGCCTTTGTGAACTCCGACCCTTCTCAAGTGGTGGTCTCTTTTGATGGGGGTGAGACGTTACTCTATGACCTCAACACGGAGCAGAGCATTATGGCCCTGGAGAGCCAGACGAAGGATGGTAAGCTCCACATGCATCTGAGTGATAATGTAACTCCACATCCAAAAATAGCAATTACAACTGATTATTGACATAATAAAATTTGAATGGTCTATGGACATTATTTAACAGCATGGAGAATGAGAGCAAGAGTGTGCCTCAAGACCATCAGTGTATGTTGCCTGGGTTTAACCTGGGTGTCCTTTTTTTTTTTTTTTTTTTTTTTTTTTTTTTTTTTTTTAAAACAAGATTAGGCTTGCATCAAGTTTGCTGGCCTTGGGTTTGTTTTGGCTCCTTTGTCTCAGTCTCAACATACATCTGAACCATCCATAGCTCACTTATCACCCTTAGTGAGTTGTGGGCAGCCATGACAGGCGCCCGGGGAGCAGTGTGTGGGGACGGTGCTCAGTGGCACCTTAGCGGATTCAAACCAGCAACCTTCTGATTACGGGGCCGCTTCCTTAACCGCTTTGCCGCCACTGCCCCTAATCTTCTGATGTTGCTGTCTGTGCTTACACTTCAATATGGATGAAAAAAACGTGTTTTACAGACCAAAATACATTCCAGTGGTCATTAAGAATACCAGGGAGACGTTTTACCAAAGCAACTAAAAGGGAAGAATATGTGTTGGGATCAGCATATGTCACTTATTTGCATTAAGAATTCCAGTAATCACAAGCATTAACGTGTTACCTTTTACAGCACAATGTCAAGAGTGATCAATTAACAAGGCAGTCCTGTTATAAATTAGGTGAAAAATGAGTGTTTTTGTGACTAGTTTTATCTGTTTGTTAATCTCCATACAGGCAGTGAGCTGATTAACTGTGTGGTCAGCCACCCCTCCACACCCGTTTCTATCACTGCACATGAGAACCGTACCATCCGCTTCCTGGACAACAAATCAGGTGTGTGCATGTCTTTTTGTGCTTGTTTTTTATGTGAATTGTTTTGTTTTTTTTTCTGTACATTTTAGTCTCTGTTCACCCAAATCACCCCTTGAGGCTAAATGGAGCTGTTGAATGATTGTGCAGGTAAAGTGGTTCACTCCATGGTCGCTCACCTGGACGCTGTCACCTGCCTGACCACAGACCCCAAGGGCACATACCTCATCTCGGGCAGTAAGTAGTGCACACTTTCCCAACTGCGCTCTGCATCTCAAACCAGACACTGTACTTTCATGGAATGGAATTTTCAATGGAACGTGCAACCCCTGAGGTTGGGTTAGATATATATACAGTACAGGCCAAAAGTTTGGACACACCTTCTCATTCAATGTGTTTTCATGACCATTTACGTTGGTAGATTCTCACTGAAGGCATCAAAACTATGAATGAACACATGTGGAGTTATGTACTTAAAAAAAAAAAAAAAAGGTGAAATAACTAAAAACATGTTTTATATTCTAGTTTCTTTGCTCTGATTACTGCTTTGCACACTCTTGGCATTCTCTCCATGAGCTTCAAGAGGTCGTCACCTGAAATGCTTTTCCAACAGTCTTGAAGGAGTTCCCAGAGGTATTTAGCACTTGTTGGCCCCTTTGCCTTCACTCTGCGGTCCAGCTCACCCCAAACCATCTGGATTGGGTTCAGGTCCGGTGACTGTGGAGACCAGGTCTCCACTTTTTGTTAAGTACGTAACTCCACATGTGTTCATTCATAGTTTTGATGCCTTCAGTGAGAATGTACTAATGTAAATGGTCATGACAATAAAGAAAACACATTGAATGAGAAGGTGTGTCCAAACATTTGGCCTGTGTATGTGTATATATGAATGAATGACAAAAAAATTGTAATAAAAGTGCCCAAAGACTGCTGTGTTTGTAACAGACATCTGTAGTGGTTTGCTGCAGCAGCACTGAACTGAATATCCCCTCTTCTTTGGTTAACCGATGGAAGTGAAAGTAATGAAGTTCTGAGAACTGCTGCTTGACACATGTGCAGTGGTGAGAAAAGCATAGCTGCAAATCAAGAGTATGGGCCTTGACCAAGTGAAGTTCTTTTTTCCTTTAGTACGGTCCTTCCTCAAATGTACACATATTTTTAATTGCCCATTTTCAATTGCATTCATAACTCTGACCACTGATTGATATCGTAACACAGAGGTCAGAATCAGCATTTCATTTTAGGCATGTGGCTTGTTCTGTAGTTATTTAGAAAAAACAGTATCCTTTGGGTAGTGGTCACATCCAATTATGTGAATGTGCACATTTGGTTTGGTTAGTGGTATATCCAACAGGCATGCACCAAAATGCAAATCCAGTCTGAAGTGACCTTTTATGAGACATGATTTCTGTTTAAATGACACTCTCTGATGGCTAATAATCAGGGCTAGGGGCTCTGGTGCTTGGTTGGGCAGCTATCTCGCAAGTTAAAATATATTCTAATATGATTGAGCACAGCCCCAAGGCCCATTGCACACAGTTTCACCTGAGGACCTGAAAATATCTACTTTTCTTCTGTTTAAGTATTTCCGTATCCACAAACTTTCCCATTAAAAATAGGTATTAAAAAATATTTGTATAAAACAAATTTTATAATGCGTCTAGCAAGACCTTTGTATGTAAGGTTTGAAATGTGTTTGATTCTGTAGTATTTTATATTTCAATTAGAAATTCTGATGCAACCGTTCCTTAGGTAGTCTGAAGAAGACCAGTTATCAGAGTCTTTAATCAGCTGTTCTAAGATTATGAATTAACTTTTCAAAAAGACAGACCTGCGTTAGTGAATACATCATTCCGTTGGATCTCGAGATGAATTGTTGCTGATAATGAGCCTCTCCATGTGCATGCAGCTATTTTATTCATTGTACAGCCTTTTCCAACTATGGTAGTTATTTATGACATTTTACTATATCTGTGCCGGATCTTTGGTTCATTTGATGTTATTGTAACGGACAGAACGGTTCTTAGAATTGAGGAGCATGTCTAAATGACCCTGAACTTTTGTGTGGTAGTGTATGTTGATTGTGATGATAAGCAGAAGTGGTCATGTTAGTGCTCCTGTATTTGTGTCTCCTGCCGAGTTTGAATAATGAAGCGTAGCAGATTCGCAACCACACTCTACTTCTTGTGCAATTGGAACACAAATTATTCAATTAACCGCGCAGCAGACATTGGGTTCGAATTTAAGTAGCCATCCCATCTTCTCAAGAACTTTGCAGTGCAGGGACACTGTGGTCACGTTGCAGGGTCCTTCACGCCGGTGATGAAAAGTCGCCCTGCCATCAGGGTGTTCTCATTAGAGTTCTGTAGAGTACATCGCAGTCCTTCTCATTAAAAGAGGTCTTTGCTAATGTCTATGACACAATCATTTTTGCCCAGGCAAATAGTGCACAGGACAGATTATTAACTAGTATTATGTGAATGAGATAAACTGGATTGGTTGTGTTCTACATTTACCTCCGATCACTTTTTTGTCAGGTGCTAGCAGCAGTGGTTTGTATTATTTATTTTTAATATTTTTTTACATTTTCAAGCTGAGTTTCTGGTGTTTGTTCCCCGGGCATCCCTTGTAATTTCAAATAGCTACCTTCCCTTCTGTACATGCCTGAAGACCTTCTTCTGTTTCCACTTCTTCCTTCTCACTTCTGTTCTTCCTATTGACCTCCTCTGCCATCCTCATACCCTTCACCTCTGTTGAACAATGACACACTGTCTCTCTGGGTAATTCCTGGCTCTGATTCTCGATATTTCTCAGTACGAGGTTCTGCCCTAATTAGATACTTGTTGATGTACACTGTAAGTGGCTTATCTTCCTTCTTCTGCTATTTCACGGACAAATGTTTCTAGGGGAGAAATTGTGCCGTGTACGAGATGCTCTGGCTCGTAATAACCAGGACTAACTGTTCATATCCAGATGGTTTTATTTTTCTGTTTCACGTTTGAGCCTAACATCACCTACCGGCAGCGTGTGTTGAGGAGAGAAGTAAAACCTGACCTGTTCCTCGTAATTTTTAAACATGTATATTAAAAATATAAATTTATATGAATTAATATAAAAATCTGTCTTGGTGATCCGATTTGAAGCTATGAAAGCTTTCTGTAAAAGAATGTTTCCATTCAGTCAACCAGCAAGCTAAGAATGCAAGTGCATACTTTGATTTGATTTACAGATTTGATTAGCTTTAATGATTGCAAGCCAGGAGTTTGTTCCATCTGAGCTCTTCAGGACACAAATATCATGGAGCTCCTTATGAACATCTTGTCCCCTCCACTTTTCTTTTTAAGGATTCCATAGGCACTCTGGATACACTGATTCGCGTTGACACTGACTGTACTGGAAAAACTGATTTAATCATACCTCTCATCTTCCATTATAAGATGTCAGTAGAAGATCTGAAACTAAACAAAAAGCACTTTCCTGTCCTTGTCCGCACAGCAGTGGGAGGGTTCCTCACGAGAAGATCACAAGGTCTAGTTTTACCAGAAAATGTCCATTAGCTTCTGAACTATGGAGCAAGATGTGAGTTGTAGATGTACATGGTGTATGATCGTGTACGTCCGACCTATACTGTACCTGTAGTAGTCTTGTTGTTTTTGACTGGGACCTCAACCTGGATCAAGCACAACTGGCCTTTCATGACAAATCCATGTCTGGTACCCTGGGTGTCAATTTGCTTTCTTCTGGTTTGAACAGAATCGTGAATCATTTTTACCTTCAAATGTTTCTTTCCAAAACCCACGTTACATCTGTTTTCTTTCTCACTTTTGCACATATTTGCATAGGATTATTGCACACTGTTATCACATAAGACCTGGATCACTACAGTGCTTTGTTTTGTGTTGAAGTTCAAGAGGCTTAGATTGCAACAGGCAAATCTAAAATCCAAATCTTTTGGGACCAAATCTTTGTTGATGGGCTTGCATAATGTGGACTGTGGACTGTTACAACAGCTCAAAACATTTGAATAGGTTTTAAAAAAACAAGTTTCTCAGACCCTAAAATTAAACCACGGCAAACCCAAAAGCTCGTATTTCCCTTGACCCTGTAGATTTTATTTAACTATTTAAAGAACGATTTATCTGAAAATGTCTCATAATCTCCAGGATCCTCCCTCAATGGCTTTATCCATTCTGTAGGCACTGACATGTACGACATTATTCCAGAAAGTGATGATCAGTGTGTAGCGGGTGACGAGTGCAACACACACTGTTGGCTTCAGAGTGTGATTGGGAAGTAATTAGTCGACGATTGACTGTAATAAGCACGCGCCTCTCCCGATGCAGGCCACGACTGCTCTGTGCGCCTGTGGATGCTGGAGAGCCGCACCTGCGTGCAGGAGATAACGGCGCACAGGAAGAAGCACGACGAGGCCATCCACGACGTGGCCTTCCACCCCTCACAGCCCTTCATCGGCAGCGCCGGGGCAGACGCTCTCGCCAAAATCTTTGTCTGAGCAGAGATCCCCTCGGACTGGTGAGAAGGAGGCACTTGGAAGTGTGCGAATTTGTGCGCATTTTATTTATTTATTTATTTATTTATTTTAACTTTTCCTTCTCTTTCAGGAGATCCACCTCTACTGCTGGACCAGACAAACCTCTCATCCTACATAAACGCTCATTCACATATACGCTGCAGAGAGGAAACCATTTCCTGCTTCCTCCTACCCGATCTCTTATGCTCCTCGGAAACTTGATCTTATCGGAATTGCATCACTTCCGTTTTTTTTTTCTCCCCAGTTTTTTGGGACACATTTGGACACGTTCAGTGAAATATCAAGCTTTTGTTTTTTTATACCGCTGAATGCCGCACACGTTATAACACACACAAACAGATACACTTCAGCTTGCAAAAACTCCTACTCCTATAGACAGCACAGTACGTTTTCAGACTTTTGACTTGTGATTTTGTCAGCGACAGCAAGCCGACGCATTTCATCCCAAAGACGCCGCACTGTTGCTGCTCTCCAGCCGAGTAGGCAAATCAGCTTTAATTTCACTCTCGCCCTCCTGCACAAAGCCTTAGTGTGTGTGTGTGTGTGTGTGTGTGTGTGTGTCTCACCACTGACCACCCCTCTGTTACATAACTTACGAGACATCCCACCCAGAGCTTGTGTCTTCACATATCCGCGGCACTCTGTGCATATGTGCACATTTTAATGTGTGTGAGGGTAGCGCATGAACGTTTCTGATTGTGGCCTCCGTTTAAGTGCCGTTTTTATCATCGTCATCAACTTCATTGCCACAGTCGTCATCATGATCGTCTCCTTTGCAATCATGGATCTTTTCAGCTGTGCCGCACACACCCTCATCCTCATCCAGGTCTCATCAGTAGCGGATTTTAACCCCTCGACTCCAAAGGGGTGAGAGAGCACAAAGCCAGAAAAAAAAAAAACATGCTATGTTCATACATCCGATCTCTTTACCGTGGTGCTAAGATATCTTCTGATTCAGGGACCTGTTGGTGGTGTTTGTTCATTTTTTTTTTTTTACAAAAGAAAATAAAACGAGGGCAGTGAAGTACAGGGTGCAAAGTTTTCCAATTTTTGGTAACACTACTGTGTACTGCAGGTTGCGTTGCATTTTCTTCAAATGATTTCTGATTTTGTGGCCCGGTTTTATACCTGTATATAAACAACTGTTTTAAGGTGGGGATCAAATGGCTGGATGTTTCTTTAAGGGTTAAACGGATAGGTGCCATAGGACCTTAAATTTAAAGCCAATTTACTGTAAATTGGCCACAAATACAGGGTGTTTCAGGCAGCCAACCTTTCCATAAGAAGTCCAGTATGTGGCATACGAGTGCTGGGGCCATCGTGACTAAACCGTGTGCAGAAACAGCTTTTTATGTCGTAACACTTCTGTAAAACGGCTAGTTTGTGTACAAACTGTTTCTAGTGACAGTTTTGCACACATTTCTGTTTATGGACCATGGTTCAGAGAACACTTGCCCCTCCCACAGGGAAAAAGAAAAATAGCGTGGGAACGTGAAAGGGAGAGGAGCCAGAACAGTGGCTGAAATTATTATACGGTTGTTACCAAACCAGTAGCGGCTGGTTGGGAGGTTCTTGTTCCTGGAATAGGAGGAATAATGAGAGAGAGGGAGGGAGGGGCTTTTCTCTCACTCAGTCTGCAGGACTGGTCCCTTGTGTTCAAGGAGGTCAGGGGTCGTCCCACGCGCTGGTTTCCGCTTGGCTGCTAAATTTGTGTTCTGCGTTCCTGCAGGCCAGTGTGGAACTGTGGAAAGCGTGTGATGCGGTGATGGTGACCGTGGTGCGCGGTCAATCAGTAACCGATTCAACCGGGCAAAAACGTGCGCATTAAAAGCGCTCCAGGCCATCACCTAAGCCTGGGATTCGAAACGCTAACCAGCGAAGCTAAGCCGGCTAATGGGATCCTGTGCACGCCCCGCCGGGTGTTGCCATTTGTGGTTGTAGCCAAATAAGCGTTGGGATGGATGGCAGATTTTTTTTTAGCTGTTTAAAATGGAGCTGCCAAAAATGCTGGATGTTGGCGACGGACTCCTTTTTTGGAGTTTTTTTTTTTTTTTCCCCTCTTTCCTTAGACACACTAACAGTTAGCTCTTTGGCACACTACCTGAGCTTTCACTTTCACAGGGTGTTGCATCATTTCAGATTGCATGGGTGCATTAAACATACTCTGTTACTCTCCTTTTTTTTCCATTTTGTAATTTTGATGACAATTTCTGTAAATTCCCTAATTATGAAGTAAACGGGTGTGTGGGTGGGAGGGGTAGAAAAGCATTCCTTTAATATAATGAGACAAATCAATCTTTGTGCATAAAAAGAAAGGGGAAAAAATGTCGAGAAGATGAGCTGCCATTGTGTGATGTAAATGTCCATTGTTTTCAGCCCTGTTCATTGCCTTTCTAGAATTATTTACTGAGATGTATGAATACTGTAGTACCACAAGTGGATCATTTTTGATCTTGCTTAGAACTTGCTTGTGATTTTGAAAATTGCAATGAGGAAAAAAATGCTTAGAATGGAAATAGGACAAAAGAGCAAAAAAAATTAAAATAAAAAACATTAACAGTCCAACGCCAAGGTAAAGGACTTTTTTTTTTTTTTTTTGTAATAACAATTTATCACTGTGTGATATTTTGTACATCATATTAAGCTGTATTCAAACAATATCCTCTACCTTCAAGGGATAAGAGACCTGCCTTGTATTTATTTCGACTTCTTTACATAGTTTAATGCATTCTAGCTGACATTTATTTTTCCTTCTTTCTGTAGTTTTCTTTTCTTTTTTTTTTTACAGGTCCTGTGTTGTATGTCACTTAAAACACAAATAAAAGATACAATTTTGTATATAGACGTCTGAAGTCCTGCCTTGTCTTGCTGTGTTCGTATTGAGGACGTGGCCAGAATTTCTAGAAAATAACCATCTTCCTTCGTTTGTATGAAGCCTAAATAACAATGCGTCTGCTTTTAAGCAGTCACTGGTTCAATCCCCACTTACTACCATTGTGTCCCTGAGCAAGACACGTAACCCTGAGTGTCTCCAAGGGGGGACTGTCCCTGTAACTACTGACTGTAAGTCTGGATAAGGGCGTCTGATAAATGCTGCAAGTGCAAATGCTATGACTGATCTGTAATGGGTGACCTATAACTCATTCAAGACAAAGTGCTTAAAAAAGAAGAATCACCCATTTGAACGTTTTCCCTGGTTTTGTTCTGTATGAAAGAGTAATGCATAACAAGAGAATTTTGTTCTGCTGTTTTTGTTTATTTCAGAATTAATCATTCGATTCCAATGGAGATTAATTGCTTTGTGTTTCTGAATTTAACCTGATCTGACGAGAAGCAAACATGATGTTGTTCAGACAGAAAGCCCATTTAGATCTGGGATCTAAAGGCCCATTTATATCTGGGACGCTTCTCCCTTATAAGGTGATGCGTGGACAGTGGGCTTTTTAAATTTTTTTTTTTTTTTAACAACACCCCAAAAATGGCGCGTTTGTGACGTCACGCACAGAAAACCCACGTGACTGACCGACAGAAACTAGAGATACAAGTTAATTACGCTTACATATAATATTTCAGAAACTTAAAACTACTTATATAAGGTAACTGGTCTAAAAAGGTGCCATTGAGTTGATGACAATGCGAGTTCTCTATGCAGTTTTTTTATAGTGGAAGAATATAATGTGTGAATTATATAAAATTGTACAGAACAAAAGAAGTTCTTACAATTCGTTGCAAACAGGTTAAGAAAACACAACCTTAGTTTACTCTGTACACGATAAAAGAAATCAGATTATGAAATCTGCTGGTGTAAATTTAGTCGAAACTCATTCCGACTCCTAAAACTATTACACTAAAACTACCGACATCTGTGTTATTCCTTGTTTTAAGTGCAATATTCTGCAGATGCTGTTTATTGAAGAAACACCCAGAGCCAGCCACGCCCGAGAAGCTAATCGAACACCACGGAATAATCCCCAATGCCCCGCACCGGCCAGGCCGGTCTCTTGCGATCCGCCGTGTCCCCGGAGAACCGAATTTAGCAGGTATGCGGCTGTCCTGACGGGAAAATGGGCTTTTTAATGAGCCCAGCAAGTTTACATGGCAAGAAAAAACTGTAACAGAAGCAAATAAAAAAAAAAAAGAAATAATCTGCGCGCGGAAGGCGAGCAAACAAGTCAAGCGGGAGAGGAGGGGGAGGGGCCGAGCTGAAACTCGAGGAGGGTGAGTGGGCGGGGCTAACAGAGGCCACTGGCTCCCGCGTGCCCATTGGCTGATGGACCTGCCGATCATTGCACTTCTTTCTGGCCTTCACGGAGTCCGCCGCCGACAGGGGCGGGGCTGTGGGGAGAAGGCGTGGCCGTTGCGGAGCGTCTCCCTCTCCGAACATCAAGCCGACTTACCTCGGCAAGAAACTGAAACAGAGGTCGACTCGTAAAGCAAGACCGACCGGGCGCTCTCGCTCACTGTCCTGAGGAAGGAGGCCATTTTGTAAGGACCAGCTTACGCCAGAAAACTTTTGCTTGCTTGCTTTTCTGCTCTTCGGTCTTTCGACATTGTCCCCCACCTTCTTGTTATTCTTCTGGCAAGTTTCCTGCTGAAGTTTGGACTTTCTCCGCAGCTTCTGAGAGAAGAGGAACAGGCGGAGGGGAGGAAGAGACAGACGCTGTAAAGCTGAACACTTACTTCATCCCGGGCCGCTGGAACAGAGGGACTCTTGCCTAGTACACAGGGGACATTTTCTGGGGGACGCAACGCCACCATACTGAATGGGAGTGTGTGAGTGAGTGAGTGAGTGTGTGTGAGAGTGTCACTCCCCTCCTCAGGTGTGTGACCGCAACGTCCCAGAGGGCCCGATGGCGAACGCCGGTGGGTGCATCTCATCCGGGCCCCTTTCTCAGGTCTTCTTCCCCCCCGGGGGCTCCTCTCCTCCGGGATCTGTGATTATGCAGCATGGACCCCCGGTGGCGTCCCCGTCCACCTCCATGACCCCAGGATTTCCGCACGTAGACATGGGGGCTCACCAGGGGCCCGGGGGACAGGCGTCCCTGTCCTCGGCGCCCCCAGCTCCGGCCGGAGTGTCCTTCATCATCCAGATCGGTCTGACCCGCGAGTCGGTGCTGCTCCCCCAGTCTGCGGACCTGGCCTACGTCAAGCAGATCGCCTGCTCCATCGTGGACACGAAGGTGAGTGTCCGCTGTCCCCGCCGTCCCCACTGTCCCCACTTCTGGACATTGCTGCCAGTTTTACGAGCTATCAGCTATTTAAAAATTCTTTATTAAAAAAAAAAAATCCACAACTGCACCAATGAGACTGTACCACATTTTTATTTATGCCGTACACTGTGCAGCGTATGTAGATGTAAACAGAAGCAGGTAGGTAGTAGTAGCCTAGCGGGTAACACACTCGCCTATTAACCAGAAGTCCCAGGTTCAAGACACTTAACCCTTTAATTGCTCCAGACTGTCCCTGTAACTACTGATTGTAAGTCGTTCTGGATAAGGGCGTCTGGTAAATGCTGTAAATGTGAGGCAGGTCTGTCGGAATCCACAGTCGTACATAACAGAAGTCATCCTGCGTTTGTCTTTTTTTGGTTTTGTTTTATTCGCACGGTTGTTCTCCCTCCGAGCGAGCCAGTGGAGGAGGAAAGTCTGGGATGGAGTGAGATGGACGCCCTTCTAAATAATCGAAATGGACAGAGCCCACCAAGGCCAGGGCATAACGTCCCTTTTACAAGAGCTCACTCTCTCTATTTAAATCTGGAACGTGGAGGGACAAGGGAAAGGCATGGATGTCCCCCCCTCTTTCTGCCAATAAGACCACACAATAGTTCTGATTTCCAGAACCACGATTTGGACCAGGCCGGATGAGGTCCTCCGAGCTCGCTGTGACCTCATCTCTAAGTCAACACCGTATTGGGGCCACAATCGCGTCTTGCTTGGCGTGCGTGGAGCGGAGCCAATCCGGAGGCGGGCCGGCAAGGCGCCTGTAAGATTTTCTCTCCCCTCCTTCACCGCAGTCGCTGAATAATCTGCAACACAGCTATGCCATTGTGCCCTCCGTCACTCTCCGAGGGGCCCCGGTTTTCATAGGGCGGGTGAGTGGGCGTATCTGTGTACCCAGACACGCTCCTGTTTTCCCAGAAGGCCGCTGGTCGCCCCCCTTCCCGAGACGTTGAGTCACCCCGTTCTCCCCGTTCCACGGTTTTCCTTGTGGCAACATCCTCCCAAAGCAGCCACCCCTCCCTGCATTCAGACCAGTTTGGGCTGGGATTACAGTGCGCCCAGGTTATGCCTCATCGTCATCGAGAAGCTGATGCCGTCGCCAGCGCCGACGCCCGCTCTCTCTTTTCCTTTCTCTCGCTCGCTATTGGCCTGCCATTGTCTGTGGGATAAAGAGGAGGAAATGGGGCTGGCTTCCTCCCAGAGGATCTCGGGGCCATGACACATCCTCCACCACCTCCATCTCGTCCTTCTCTACACTCCTCCCTGGGGGGAAGGGGGGTGTTCCCTCCCTTTCCCATTGGACGCTGAGGTGTGGTGTCTTCAGAGATCCTAAGTAATTGTTGGGACGTTCTGCCCTTGCTACACCGCCCCTTTGGAACTTTGAAGGGTCGCCTGTCCCAGCGTGAGGCTTCTCGGCGCCCCGTGCTGAGCCCCTTAGCCGCTGGGAACATGGGGGGCAGCTTTAGCCGCTGTGAATGGGCGGGAGTCACTTTCAGCGAGCTGGAGATCAAAATGAAGCACCACAGTTGACCAACAGAGCGCGAATCCTGAAAGGTCGCTTTTCCGAACACAATACCCCCCCCCCTTTTTTTTTTGTAGGTTTGGCTGAGCTTTGCTTAATGCGTTTGCCGCTGAGCACGGATGTCCCAGCTCTGCGAGAGAATCCACTGCGGGGCGTGGCGCAGCCTTCTGCGCCCGCGTGTGGAGCGAAATGGTTCAGGTGCCTCGGCGGGCTTTCTGTCGCCGCCTTGATTCAATCATCACGGTCATGGCCGACTTGTGCCAGCAGTGTCACTCTCTGCGACATTCGGGGACTTATTGCCACGCTCTGATTGACATTTCGGGTTTTCAGGATGCACACACCACGGTGTAAGGTGTACACACCAAAATAAAAGTTGTTAAAAGTATACGTAAGCCTTAATAGCGTATTAAACCAATTTATGAACGGGATGAATCTTCATGAGAAAAGGATGAAAAGGATCATGACTGATGACATGTCATATTCTCACGTACGAGAGTAAAAGGTGCTGCGGGTTCGAGGAGGACACGGGTCATGCAGGACAGCCTGTGCAGAAACTTCCGGAGTGTGCATTGTTCCCACGTAGGAGGTGGAATGCACAGATCTTCTATCGTTCTCCCTGAACAGGTCTCATCTCCTGTTTACCAGATGCAGTAATGCTGCAGTGATCCCAAGTGCAGCAGCCATGTTATATATAATAGGACTTCACTACAGGCCAGAGACTTAGTAAATGTCCATTTAAAATGTATTTAATGTAATATGGTAGGTAGTAGCCTAGTGAGTAACACACTCACCTATGAACCAGAAGACCCAGGTTCAAACCTCACTTACTACCATCATTCCCTGAGCGAGACACTTAACCCTGAGTGTCTCCAGGGGGGGACTGTCCCTGTAACTACTGATTGTAAGTCACTATGGATAAGGGCGTCTGATAAATGCTGTAAATGTAATATGCCCAAAGGCCAACCTTCTCCATGATTATCCCATAATGACTGTTTATAGATATTTGTAATTATCTTCAGCAAGGAACATGGTGTAACGCACATTTTTGTCATTTCGCTTGACTCATTAACGGCAAGATGGAGCTGAGAAAGGAAGCTGGATTTGGGCTAATCTTTTTCTGATCGGGAGTGAGAGCATGTGAGTAATAACGTCAGGTTGTCCAGGCCACGTTTGACAGTAAACCCAAAGGCGGCAGCAGCAGCTCTGGCCTTGTCTTGGTGTCATTTATCAGGTGTGGTGGAGGACACGGTGTCCGGTGTCTGCAGGGAAGCCACTAGTGACTGTGTGTGTGTGATCATTTGCCTGAAAGCGGAGTGGCTTTGCATGGCAGCGCAGTATTTCCGGAATGTAGCACTATGCTATGGTAATATTTGACTATTCCAAAACCACTCAATCACCTGGATGTGAGCTGCGAAGATAGACGAAGAGTTTAATCACAGATTAACTATCGTTATCGCTATTGCTTAAAGCTGAAATAACGTCAGATTATATTATATCTAGCAGCGACGACCGGTGACGTCACGGTAACGTGGGGCGCTGAAGAAATTAAAGCTCTTCTAGCTATCTGGACATCCACCAAAATCCAACAACAATTTAAAAAGTGCACTAGAAGGAAGTGTATAAAGAACTAAGGGAAGAACTTCAAGTCGCAGGCTTCACACTAACAACAAAATTGTCAATCAGCTAAACTGAAGAAAGACAAATTCTTACTCCTCTATAAAGTTTGTGTTTTTACTTGCAGTGCTGTGATGAAGGCGTGTCAGAGTGATTGTGGAATCACAGGCCGAGGCCGCTGAGTGTACTGTGTGATCTCAGCATGTTCTGGGGATAATTCAGGCGGCAGCATGTCACATAACAAGGCGGAGGTCCCAAAAGATCTCTAATACGATGTGATGGACTCTGGGGTGCTGGGACTTCTGTTTAGTGTATTATCATGGGGCTTGCACTGGGCTCCGGTCTAGTGTAGACGTTCTCGGTTGGTTCCCAGTTCAGCACCTGGCACCAGCGTGGTGGAAATGAGGGACAGGAGCCTTTATGTGGTGACCAGTGGACCATCGAGAAAGGGCTTGAAGACTCTGGACAGAAACTGTGCACATCACCGGCTGGACTGCGGTCTCTAGATCTACAAGCTGTAGAGTCAGGATGGGTGTCCCTAAAGTAACCAGTGAATGGACATCACAACAAATCTGTAAAGTCGTATTTCGACCTCTCTTATTTACACCAAAACATCCATGTGAAAGTGAAGTAATTGTCATTGTCTGGCCAGTGGTTGCCTAGCGGTTAAGGAAGCAGCCCGGTTCAAATCCCCGTCCGCTAAGGTGCCACTGAGCAGCCACTGAGCAAAGCACCGTCCCCACACACTGCTCCCCGGGCGCCCCGGACAGTTAAAAGCAGAGGACGCATTCCGTTGTGCCACCGTGTGCTGCGCTGCAGTGTTTCACAACGACAATCACTTTCACTTTCAGCACACGGTGACACGACCCATGGTGAGCGCCCGGGGAGCAGTGTGTGGGGACGGTGCTTTGCTCAGTGGCACCTCAGTGGATCGGGATTTGAATCGGGAACCTTCTTATTACTGGGCCGCTTCCTTAACCGCTCGGCCACCACTCTCCAACCTTTTTGTGAGCTTTATATAAAATGCTATATGCTATCCCTCAGAAATGGCTCGCGTCGGGTACAGACCACTTCGCCGACCGCTTGCGTCTGCGTTTAGAATTGCGCGTAGTAGCCCAGTGCGGACTGTGCACAGTTTTACGCCCCTCTGTGTGTGTGTGTGTGTGTTTGTGACTGGTGTAATATACCTGGCCAGGAGGTAATATTCTCTGACTGAGATTGTTTTTTTTTTTTTTAATGAGGTCAGAGATGGCAGCAGCCGTCACGCAACTCACCGGCGCGCAAATATTTGCGTTACCCGATTGCACACATGCAATATTGTGGGTAATTCCCACCGTACGTGTCACGGCACCCTTTGAGCTGTGCAGCACGCGTGCCCGCGCAAACACACGCAGGGGAGGTTTAGGAAGGCCTGCAGGAAGTAAACAAGCCATTAAAGCACCGAATGGAAAAAAGCGAGATGCAGGAAGTTTGTGGGAAGCAGCCTGACCGTGCCTGTCCGGTGGGTTCTGCGCCAACGTTATATTAATGCTCAATAAACCGTACAGGGTTTGTGTTGGTGTCTACAGTCCTACCTAAATGGAATTGTTTGTACCTACATATTACCATCAGTAATAACAATAGTCAAGTGTATTAAAAACGTACTTGATAACCACGGTAGATTTGCAAAAAGCATGGCTTATACATTCTTATTAACAGTTTTTTTGTGTTTTGTACTCTCAGTTATTAACTTGGAAGCAACCAATGAGTTTAATTAGTGTACATTTAATCCTTAAAAGGTATTAATATGAAATAAAAGACTTACTCGTTATTTGAACTTGAAATTAACAGTTAGTTTTTTTTTTTTTTTATCGGAACACATTGCTGTGTGGAAAAAAAAAACTGTATATTGCATTTAATAGTAATTAGTAGTAACGGTTTAAGCCAGACTCGTCCACATCTTTTCCACCTAGGCTTTTGTTGCAGGGTGGTTGCTTGTTTGCGTACGGCGATTAGCCATCGAGTTGAAACCAGTTGGAGAAAACGTGCAGGCCTGCAACTAGAGGCCGTTCTGGATATGGAGCTCAGTGCTGAAGTGTTCCTGGGTGTAACTGGGTGAGCCCTCAGATGGGATGATGAGCCTTTGTGAAGAAGAGGGCAACTGGTGTTATGTGTTGAGTAATAGGAAGAGGGTTCTTTACTGCACACACAGGAACAGGAGTAAACAAAGACAACTGATGGGGAAATGAGGATAAAGCAGAACCCTTTGGCCCTGCAGCGTGATTGAATGGCATTCAGTTTTAGTCACATGAGAACACAAGCTAAAATTCTTACTCCTATATGAAGTGTGTGTTTTTACTTGCAGTGCTGTGATGAAGGCGTGTCAGGCCGAGGCCGCTGAGTGTACTGTGTGAGGAATTAGATTTTATGTAAACTGAGCGTACGTATTTCTGATCTCAGCATGTTCTGGGGATAATTCAGGCGGCAGCTTGTCAACAAGACAGAATGATTTATGAAAGGGACGTGTGAAAGATATTATGAGAAATTCCAGTCGGTAGCTGTGGTATTATAATACATTTTTAAATTGAAGATGTTATAATAATATATGTTCGCTAAGTATTTTATAGTGAATGAGGGCTGTCAAGATCATCAATAAATCACAATCATATTCTAATATTTAATAAATAAAATAATGTATGTAGTTGCGATTCTCTGGAAAATGACACCAAAACGCTTTCGAAAAAATCTGTAATTTTTGCACTTTTACATATCCTAATCTTTAAGATGGGTCCCAGATAATGTGGAACATACTTTAATTTCAATGTATTTAAAAAGAACTGAAGGATTTGCAGAAATTTTACTCTTTTCAATGAGATTCAAAGCAAATTATTATCATAACCCAGACATTCAAAGTCCAGTTTATCTATGTTATATTGAATACTGCATCATGGTCCACATTTTAATTGTTAGGACTGGCTATTATATGTTAAATTTAACAGCACTCGTGTAGCTTTTAGAGCACTGACATTGTTGTCCCGTGACACCCATTATACACTGAAATATTTGGTGTAATAGTTTTGTCTGATCGCTTGTAGAGTTCACAGAATTTTAATGTGGAAATTGTTTTTAACCAGTGAGACTAGTTTTCTGTGTCCCGTGCATCACATGCCAAGTTTTCAAACTGCTTGTATGGCTTTTGTCCTAATTTAACACTAAAATACCCAGCAGTAAGTACTACATACGTGGCACACTTGTTCATAGTTCTGACCACTAGTCATGGGGATAAAGTCACTTGTGTCATCAAAATGTCCCGTTCATCACGTAGAGGATCGTTCATATGATTCTGACTAGACCAGCGCTGTGTGTGTCTTTATTTGGGGTGTGAAAACTTGATGGAGAGGGCAGGGTGGGGCACCACAGTAGGTAAACACATGACCTCAACACTGGGAGGTTGGGCTCGCTTTGTGTGTGTGTGTGTGTCCATGTGTGTGTTTTTGGCAGTTGAGGGGGTAAGAAAGTGAATGTGCCAGGCCTGGGGTGGCGTAGATGTTTCATACGGAGAAAAGGGGCGGTGGGGATTTCTAACAAATGAGGGTGAATGGAGCAATAAAAAGAAGCCAGCATGAGTCACAGTGATCCCATTCTTTCCAACCCCTTCACATCTAGCTGCCGTCTTTCATGCCTTCATTCCCGCCCTTTCTGTCTCCTGTGCCTTTATTACCAGCGTTTGTCCCCTCATCCTCTTATACCGCCAGCTCTTGTCCTCTCTCGCTCTCATTTCTCATGTCATGAATAGACATGGCCTGTGTTTGGACCAGTGCCCTGCGGATCACACAGGCGTCCTCTCAACTTACCCGCGATCCCTGCCTCCTCCTCCCATACCTTGTTATAGCAGCCTGCTTCAGTGGAGCTGAGCGCACGCCCTTCAGACCCCCTTTTTCCCCCCGTCCTCTTCGCTCCTTCGCTCTGCCGGCCTCTCCTCTCACGTTTCCGCTGCCCCTGAACAGGACAAACAGGGCTTTGTTTTTCCTAACCACAGTTCCAGACACTTTTTTTTTTTTTTTAAACATAGGAGAGTCTGTCCGACTCCCGCTAACAAGAATACACCCACAAAGAAAATATATAAATTCATTTCAGGAACATGCGGAAAGGAATATGCCATACTGCAATGCACAAATGCGGACATGTAATTATGTGGTTTTACCAGTACACACCAGCACATCGCATTCACACATCCACATGAATACTGCTACACACTGCTGCATGCAACATTCATAACGAATACATTTTTGAGCTTGACCATTAGTGTCAGTGGTTAGTTTCAAGAGTCGAGAAAGTGTGTGTCTGCGCTGTGCGACAGTATGCAGTAGCTCATTTCATGTGGTCAAAGCCGTACATGATTATGGTAAAATTGTCTTGCTGCATTCGCAGGGAAGATTAAGTTTCCATCGCAAGTGCGCGCGTTTGTTTACTGCGGTTTGCGTGCACACATGCAGCATGTGACTCGCTCACTCTCAGGAATGTGGACAACGACATGAGGAATGTGCATTTGGGACATCCATCGGTTCCATGACGCTCTGCAGCTTTCTTATGTTCCGCTTCTACATATTATCTTACTTTTTATTATAATGATAATCGAATCATGGGAGTTGTCAAGATGGGAGTTGTCTGGATTTTTTTTTCTTCTTCATATCACATCACAGCATTGAGGGCAGCAGAATTTTTAAAAATAAAAAAGTACATTCCCATTTCCTGAACTTTCTGTACCCGTGCTTCACTCGCAATGCATCATACATTCAGACTGAAGAAAACACTGTCAGACCGAATATTTACTGCCATTTGTTAATATACCAATGGGGTAAATTTGACTTTTAAATTGAAATAATAACATGCAAAATGAATATTAAATGTAGCTTAAGATAAATGTATGACTGGGTGGGATCTGGGTGCCCCTGTGCGGCTATAACACACCTTATTTATTGAATTTATTGAATTTCCTCTATGGGAAGTAATTTATTGTGTATGTAGCCCAAGATTAATGGCTGGACTAAACTGGTCCAGTTAGACCAAACAGACACTGTTGGCTTTGTTTGGTGGTTTGGGAACTGCCGGTTAATATAATTTGATGGTCTTGTGGTTTTCTCTGTTACCTGCTGGTTTGGGGAAATGACCCATGTGTACGTTCATCCTATGTCAGACTGGTTACTGGTGTGCTGTCGAAGATAACTGGAACTGGCTCCAGCTTTCCCATAATCCTGCCATGGACAGGCGTGTTGTACATATATACCTTGGAATTTTCTTTTGCTGAGAGGACACAGGGGCGTGACCACATCACACCATCACGTCCCTCTGACGCATCACTGTCATTCCGCCTTGTTGCGTTGTTTACTGACGCTACGTCACGTGACCAACTGCTGGCGGAGTAGTGATGCATGGAAATGGCTAACAGCGACTTGGGATCAGCAGTTACAGGGACAGTTAGTGAGCAGTGTGTGGTTACGGGTCTACTTTTTTTACCTGCTAGGCCACCACTGCCGAAGTGTCTTGCTCAGGGACGCAATGGTAGCATTTGTGGCTTGAACCTGTGACTTTGTGGTCTTCTGGTTCACAGGTGAGGTATTGGCCCTGGTGTGCGCATCTACTGAACTTGCCATTTGACCTTGTGTGAAAAGGGATGTACTGTATTATTTATTGTGTTCTGGTGCACCCTGCACCCCAACGTTGCCTGGTCCATTGTTTGAAAGGTGCAGTGGTCGTGTGCTCATTTCAAAAGGTTTTGATATCCCAGTGATTTTTAGGAGTACCGTTTTGACACTCCATGAATATTTTGTTGAGTTGATGATGATGTTGAAGTTTTTCACCCTTCATATTTGTTTTGTAAGTTTATGCTTATGCTTGCTTGTAATAAAAATAATGTTGTATCAAAATTAGTGCAAAAATGCTGATGGAAAAATGATGTCAGGTCATACCAGTGAGCTGAAAGTCTCTTCTGTCTACCCATGAAACAGCAGTAAGAGAGAACCTGTTTCCGCTCGGCCTGTCACCACCATGTTGGCTTCTGGGCCCTGGGGCCAAACGGGGGAAAAGAAAAGAAAAAACCCGGAATAAAAGAAGTTGGCATTCCTCTCACCTGCTCTGCATCACCATGACCTCACCCGCTCCAAAAATAACATCGGCGTTTGCTGTGACACGCGGTGCAGACAAAAACTGCACAAGTCCCCAACGACACCTCCTCGTCCCGCTTCACCCTCATCCACTAATGAAGCCAGGCCGCTGACGTCTTTTACACCCGGGTCTCCACGGCGATGAGTCATTAAACACCCATCCCTACCCTTTTGGCAGCGAAAGCGGTGCAGCCACCCATATTCACAAGCCAGGATACTCTATCTATAGCCTACGTCATGGTGGGCCTATCAGAGGCGCTCCGCTCTAGTAGGATATTTCCCCAGCCTTGAGACAATGGGGCTTTTAATCATGTGTGTTTGTAGACGCTTTACAGCCCCGCTTTCCCGGGCCATGTTTCCACCGGGGCGGACGTCACCAGCAGGACTACGTCCAGACCTCTGATGCCTTGTGTTTGTGCATTTCCAAAGCAGGGCAGCTGGAGAACACTGGAGTATTGTTGTTCTTCCATTTTCTTCCGCTTTACATTACAATCTGTGCATGTGTGTGTGTCTGTATCTGTAATGATGGCACCCTGGACAACTGATATCTGTGATTTTAATCAGTTTCCACCACTTCCTCTTCTTCACACAGCACACATTGTACCATGACACATCTCAGAAGCTCCTCTCCTTGTATTTTTCCTGGTCCGGTCCTGGCCGTCTTTCCAAAGTTACCTGTGGGCCAGGTGGGAGCTTGACTTCCAACGTGTTAACCTACGAAGGCACAGGCCACGTCCCAGGTCAGGAGGAGCCTGTATTGTGGGATGGGCGCTTTTCAGCTGCAACCTGTGGTACCACAGAACTGGCACTGTGATATTTTTCTTCTAGGGTTACAGGTGCCAGTGCTGTTCGTGGATATAAAGCCACAGAGCATTGGAGCCATTGCTTTATCTTCTAGACAGGATCCAGAAAGCAGTTCTGTGAACTGGAGACTGGGCTAGAGATAGTCAGGACCATAAATATTGGGCCATAGACACAATTCTTTTTGACTCAGTACATCACTTTACTTTATTTTGCAGACGCTTTTATCTAAAGTGACTTATAGGAGGAAGACACCAGCAATTCTCGTTCGATTTCTATAGATTTAGAGTTTACAAACTAAGAGCCCTGATAAGGCCTAACTTGTTAGAAAAAGAACATGCTTGGAAATTGTTAAGAAATAAGAAGAAGAAAAAAGGGGTGGTGGGTTTTTTGATGTATTTTGTGCAGTGTGTACGCATGTGCGTGTGTAAGTGTTAGATTTGTCTGAAGTACTTTTTGAATAAGCGGGTTTTCACCTGCTTCTTAAAGGTGGTGGTTGTCTCGGCTAGTCGAATGGAGGAGGGCAAGTTGTTCCACCAGCCAGGGACAACAAAGGAGAACAGAGTTGATTGGAATCGGAGACCCCGTGAAGAGGACATTTTCAGTCTCATTTCATTTGCAGATCTGAGAGAGTGTGCTGGAGTGTAGCTGGCTAGTAGTGTGTTGATGTAGGAGGGCGCAGTTCCTTTTACAGCCCTGTAGGCAGCATCAAGGATTTGAACTCAATGCGAGCAGCTACCGGGAGCCAGTGGAGAGATGTGAGAAGAGGCGTGACATGGGTGTATTTTGGCTGATTGAAGATGAGACGGGCTGCCACATTTTGGACCAAACATGGTCCAACATCACCACAATGGATTTGAAACAATGTGCTTTAAATTCAGGGTATTTACACCCAAATCAGATGAACATTGTAAGAATTACAACAGTTTGTATGTGTACCTTCCATGTTTTAATGGACCAAAAGTAATGCAACAAAATTAGCACTCATAAATAAAGTATGGCTGCAACTAATGATTATTTCAATAATCGATTAATCGTAGAATCGGATTTAAAAAAATAAAAAACATTCATTTCCAAGCCTTTATTTAAAACAGAACTAAAATCTTTAGAAAGTGCACAAACATTTTGCTCCTCTAGCTGTTATAATAATAACATAAAAATGGACTAACACAAAAAACACACACATGTATGCTTTACATCTGCCAAATATAGACTTTTTTTATTTGTATTGTTCAGTGCCATCTGAACAGAAGTGATTGTCACAGTGAAACACGGCAGCACAACGAAACGTGTCCTCTGCTTGTAACCATCTCCCTTGGTGAAACAGCGTGAAAGGGGAGCAGAGTGGGGATGGTGCTTTGCTCAGTGGCACCTTGGCGGTTTCGCGATTCTGTTGTCACGTGGGCTGACGAGCACGCTGTTTTGTGGTGGGAGGAGAAGTGGGCGGGCCGGACCAGACGTCTGCTACAACACCACCACGCTGTGGACCGTGCCTTTCGCCCGTAACGCGTGGTCGTGTTGAGCACGTGCACAGTCCACTGCTTGCTGCCTGCTTCCACTGGTGGCGTCAGGCAACAGGCGTAAAACCACAGGTTAAAATCCAGGCGAATTATGGCTGTTATGACCTTGTATCTTTCCTCTACCGCTGCTTGTTAGTTTTTTTATTTTTTTATTTTTGCTCTGCTAGCACCAGTGCGGAGAAAGACTGAGTATGTTCACTCTGCTCCGCATTTTTTTTTTTGTTTTAATAATCAAATGTCTCCCCATCGTGCGACACAACGAATCGATTATGAAATTCATTGCTGACACTTTTAGTAATCGATTTTTATTGATTCGTTGTTGCACCCCTGAAGTTATGAGTCATGGTTTTCTTAAATTAGAAATTCTCATTATTTGGCTTATTTGGCCAGTAGCCTGAAGTCCACAAAAGTCTGTGCTGAACGTCATTCTCCAAGCATGGGGTGATTTTGGACATTTTGTATAAACCATTTTTTTTTTTGTTTTTTTTATATATATATATATATATATATTTATTTATTTATTTTTTTTTTCAGTGTGAATTAAAGTGCTTATGATGCTTAAATGTATAATGTTTTTGACTGTGAAAAAGAGAACATTAGTGGTTGGCAGACTGTTGGCAGAGAAGAAAATCTTCAGGTCTATTTTCTGTAACCACAACATGACAGAGGCTGAGACGGGAAGTGGTCTTCACAGTCCTACATACACTTATATATACACCTGTCTGTTTCACTAGAGCAGGGTTGTCAAACTCGCGGCCCTCATCTCTCGTCATCACTTTATATAGATGAATTTGGTGACTTTGAAGCACAATAAAAGATTTTTGAGCTGCTTTACAACCCCTTTGATATCGATATTGAATCTGCTCCTGAACAGATTCAGCTGCAGTGTAAAAATTGCGTTTGGCAAGGCAACTGAAGCACTGCATTGTGGGATCTGTAGTTTGTGTGTTGTGATCAGTGCTTTGTTTGACCGAGTAATTTCACAGGATGTTGTCCACAAGCACTTAAACAACACAATGTAACTCCCAAGTCAGTCACACATCTGTGAAATCAATCTGATTTCAACACTGACTGACAATCAATTTCACAGGCTGTTGTGCAAATGGAAAAGACAACATGTGGCAATTATAGGCAATTAGCAAGACGTCCCCAATAAAGGCGTGGTCCTGCAGGTGGTGACCACAGACCACTTCTCAGTTCCTGTGCTTTCTTGCTGATGTTCTGGTCACTTTTGAGCGCTGCTGGTGCTTTCACTCTAGTGGTAACATGAGACAGAGTCTACAAACCACACAAGTGGCTCAGGTAGTGCAGCTCATCCAGAATGGTACATCATGGCGAGCTGTGGCAAGAAGGTTTGCTGTGTCTGTCAGCGTAGTGTCCAGAGCACGGAGGTGCTACCAGGAGACAGGCCAGTACATCAGGAGATGTGGAGGAGGCCGTAGGAGGGCAACAACCCAGCAGCAGGACTCTGCCATTTGCCAGAGAACACCAAGATTGGCAAATCCGCCACTGGTGCCCTGTGCTTTTCACAGATGAAAGGGCAACATCCTCCAGCATGACCGGTTTGGCAGTGGGTCAGTAATGGTGTGGGGTGGCATTTCAGGCGTTGTAGGGAGGTCATACACGCACGTAGCGGCCACACACTACTGAGCCTCATTTTGACTTGTTTTAAGGACATCACATCAAAGTTGGATCAGCCTGTAGTGTGTTTTGCAAATGCAAAGTTCAAGTTGCTTTGTTGTAAGGAGGGAAAATGGGCGGGACTGAATTGTGATCCTTAAATGACTGGATTTTTAAAAATGAACTTTAGTGTTGATTATATGTCTTAAACTAGGAAGATCCTGTCATGTTTAATATCCATTATTAATTAGTCTATAAGGTACCAAAGACATCTATGTACGAAAATCTAGGACTGGTGCCTTTTTTTTTTTTTTTTTTTTTTTAATCTAATTCCATATTTTTTTGCCATGTGACCTTTGTATAAATGGGATGAATAATCCACTCAGAGTTGTGTATCAGATGCAGGGCTTTCAAAGAAAAATTATCTTTTTAAAAGTGAAATGTCTTTCTGTACTGGTGGAAAAAAGTTTCTTTTGTGGTGTATAGATGTTTGCTCATCAGCATCTGTGTGTCAGCGCTGCACGTTCATACTGCACATCCACACATTTTAATGCCATTTTGCCAGGTTGCATGCGGCTCGGCAGGACTCCGCACAACAATAGAGAAGGGGAGCTGTGTCCGTGTTCTCCATTTTTCAGCAAGGACAATATTGAGCTGCCATATCCAAAAGCGCACCGTTCGAAAACCATAATTTCAGGATTCGCCAGGATGTCCTCGCGCAGCTGAAGCTGCCTGTGAACGCAAGGTCTGATCAAATGAGAACAGAAATACACAAAGGAAAATGGATAAAGAAATGAAAAAGATGAGAGGGATTTGTGGACCAGCATTTGTGTTTTCTCTGTGGGACGAGAGATGACACAGAGTGACATCAATGTGTGGGAAGGCATTCCGATTACATGGCCATAGAGTCCCACTGTGTTCTATGCCCGAGGGAGTGTTTGCAGAAGGAGGTTCACAGGTTCTCTGTCTTTTTTCCCCCCCCTTTTTCACATACTGTTTTTGGCATTTTAAGGAAAAGGAAAGCCTTGAGGACAGCATTTTATGCATAGATCATCCTTATATACGCCAATGTCAGGAAAAAAACATACATAGATGCTCACACATACATACACCCACTTCCATTTTTAAACTTTAGGTATTAGAAAGCCACCAAATTTGTATTTTGTTATTTTTTAGCATTTAAGATTTCATACAATCACATTCATGTCTATGGTGAGGGCATGTGTGCTGCTGAAGGAACTGAATACCTCAATTCACCCAAAGCCTGCTTCCTCCTTCCCTCTTCTGCATATTGCAGTTTCTTCTACTTCACAAACACCACTGTAGTCACCACTGTACCACATCCACTTCCCAACCCAATAAGCAGTGATTCATGTCAGTGTTAATTGAAGAATTAGTGGATGTTCCATTGGTGACCATCAACCAGCACACTAGATACAATATTACCGGGCAATAATATCCCGGTCACTCTTCACCCTTGACCTACCTGAAGCTAACTTGTCAGTGACTGGCTACAGAGCTTGTAGAAATTTACGAGGCACATCACACAAGAGAAGTGAAAGTGAAGTGATTGTCATTGTGAAACACTGCAGCACAGCACACGGTGACACAACAAAACGTGTCCTCTGCTTTTAACCCATTAACCCTTAGTGAGCAGTGGGCAGCCATGACAGGTGCCCGGGGAGCAGTGTGTGGGGACGGTGCCTTGCTCAGTGGCACCCGCAACCTTTCGACTATGGGTCCATTTCCTTACCCACTTCCTTACCTGCCTTGCATCAAGACAGAGAGAGAGGTCACTGGGCCTTGTTTTCACGACTCGTGAGCAACACAGACTTTTCCCCCATGCTGAAAAGTACTGTGCTGTCAGCTCCTAAATTGGTTGCTGGCATCCTACATCCTGCAGCATCTGTGGTCAAAGACGAAAAAAGAAAAATAAACTCTAGATTATTGGTTTAGTTTCATCATTAAAATCCAAATAAGCACAGCGCTCGGCCTGGCCGTCTGATTCATGTTGTGTGTATTGTGCTGCACTCCAGCTGCATCATACACACAAACATACACATACAGAGCGCAGTGTACATAGGCCTTGTAATCCAAAACAGAAATAACCAATAACCCGTGACTTATTCTGTTTCCGTATGGAATTTAAAATGTAATTGGAATGGAACTGAAGTAAAATTTTATTTCTAAATACTGTGTCTTCTGTTTATTCATATAAATCATGTCATGTCAATTTCTTGGCGTGTCTGATTTGGTTAAGGCAAGGTCAAAGTCCAGACAAGTTGTTATACAAGGTGTTTGCTGCAGGTGGGGCCCACATGCAGTGCATGATGGGAAACACCTGGTGCTTAGTACAGGCTGACAAGGAAGACCATGGAGGTTGTAGCAGGGAAGCAGGGCTTCATAATTCATAGGAACCGCAAAGGGTGCAGCCGGCCGGGGAACGGGCGAGGAACCCGATCCGCCCGGCGACACAAAGGACCCTTGGAAACGCGACCCTGTCCCCGGGGCAAATGCCTGATTTGATGGCAGCTTTTTTTTTTTTTTTTTTTTTTTATGTGTCCACGGTGCATATATACACACAAACAAACACGGCGAGCCAGACACCCTCCCACCGGTGCTTTCACAGACATTAAACCAGTTCTCACACGGAGAAACTTTTTCTCCAAAGTTGTCATTTGCTTAGACCTCAATGCATTTTCTTAATATTTTGTAGAAGCATCTGTCCTTATGAACAGTCCATTTATAATGGCAGCACTTTGTTAATGGAGTTTGAAGTATGTAGCATGTCTCTCCCTTCAGCTGTTTTGTACCTACTTATGCTTGCCAAAGCTAAATCCAAATTTAGCGACTCTGACATAATGAAAAAATGAGTTTTATAATTTCCCATCAAACCGTCTTTTACGGTACTGCGGTTAATATCCCATCATTACCCAGGTCTGGATGAAGACAGTGAAGGAAGGCTCTGTCGGATTCCTATCTGGCATTTTTCTGCACCAGATTTAGGACAGTAAATGGGTGTGTGGGTGTAAGAAGGAGCCGCTCTGACGGATGAGAGAGGATAATTGGATGTGGCGAGTGGCTGGAGCAGTAGCAGCATGATACACTCGGGCGTGGCCTGTGGTTTTTGGTGGGCAGTCAACCCCCGCTGCAGGACTGTGGTCCCCTTCAAAATTCCACGGAGAGAAATAGAGGGATGTGTTGTGGCCGCGAGGCTCCCCGTTTCCAGTTAACGCAGAAGCTGCCTCCAGATGTTCAGCAAGGACGCTGGGGGATTGTGGGTAGGGAATGGCATGGCCAGGGGACAAAACAGAAGCATGAAGTACAGCTTGGGTCTTTGCTGAGCAGCTGGACGTATAGAAATTCATTATTTGGTTGAGACGCATTAAAGGAAATACTTAGGGCCAAGATAATTATCCAAATAGATACTGGCAGGAGAGGACTGCTTGCTATTTATCTGGAACTTTGAGAGGAGGAACTAAATATCTATCCAGCTCTAATGATTTTCAAAAGATAGAAGATGTACTTTGGTGATTTTGCAAAGCACTGTTGTGCCTACTGTCAAGATCTCACAGGTGGCCGCATCCCTTCTTCTCCTCCTCCTCCTCCATTTCTCTTGGTTCTCTACACTCATAATGGCCCTTGTCTGTGGGAGTGTGTCAGTAGGCATTACAAAATGTCCCTTTCCTACTACAGGCATTGTGTGACCACAGTTGTGCGACATTAGCCAGCATGTCCCCGTTTTACTTATGGCCCTGTGTTACTGAAAGGCCACCAAAGTAGGGCACCTTCCAACATTTAAGTGTATAGGGACACTCATTCAGCACTGCATCATGTTCGGTCCATTTGAGAGACACCTCTTCACTGGGCACATCAATTTGCTTATTTGCCTGTAAGAAAAATAGTGCATCCCATTTAGGTTCCTTTAGTGGTCACCCTTTGGGAGTCATAATCCATAGTGCACCATGCAGGGCACTTCATTATTGCAGCCTTCATGTTTCAAACTAGGCACTCCTCTTTTAATATTTTTTATATTTTTTTTACCCACTCTGAGTAAGGCTTTTCAACTAATGGCCTTCTCACCCAGCTCAGCTCTTCACATCTGTTGACTTAAATGCTCTCTCCTCTCATTTGGCCCAAATTTTCCTAATTTTGGGCTACTGTAACGACAGGAAATTAAACCGAAATGTCAGGATCCACAGTGCCAGAGAAGGTGGTCATTAAAAAAAACAAAAAAAAAAAAACTCATTCTGCACTTCAGTCCATCTGATTTAATATCTGCCTGGGTAACCCACCACCACCACCACCACCGTACCACATGTCTGGCTATTAACATCTCCACACTGGTATCAGACCCCATTTTCACGGCTGATTTCTTCCTCCCTTCACTAATTCCCGCTGCCAGTTCACCACCTGGCCGGCTCCCCGGTCACTTCCCCAGGCCTAATTAGAGCAGGCTGTTTGAGTGACAGCAGATTGAGTTTCTTCTCATCATCTCGAGGGCGGCCAAAAGAACCCCCTCCCTCTCCTTTGCCAATACCACCTTCCATATTAAATACGGTCTTATTTGCTTTTCCGTGTAAATAAATAACTAACGCCCATTCGCCCACCGTTCTTGTTTCCGCCACCGTCTGTCGCAGAGCCTGACCTGGTCAGTCTGACTGAGGCGAATGGGTTTGGACCTGTGTGGTCATTCAATGGCGTCAGATTTGGTCTTGCTACCCCGATGACAGGAAGTGAATGGCGCGGTATGAAAGATTTAGGAGCTTGGGTCTGCCACTATCGACACCATCAGGTGAATTTCTTTTCCCACTTCTTCTTCGTGGTCATTGTTGAGCGTGCTCTGCTGTATCTCTTTACTCTGGATCCGATTCCTCCACTGAATACCGCCGCTGTCAGGCTGGCCCTCCTCCAGAGGTTCGCCAGGTGCTGCTGGCTGCGAGGGTTTTAACCACCAGCGCGTGGACGCGCTCGGCTCTCGCTACACCACGGCTGATTGGGTTCAGTCGGTTCTATTCATTTGCGTTGAAAACGCAGCCCTTTGCCTGGCTTCAGTAAAAGCCTGAATGCAGTCGAGCAGAAACCTGAGCAGAGGGGCTTTCAGACTGTAAAAGAAAAAAGGCGCTCCTGTTTCGGTTCAAATTAGAATGGATTTGCAGAAGAAGCTTCATGAATTACACCCAGCCAACTGGTACCTGGTACCCGTGCAGGACACAAACTTGTTTTTAAGACACATTTTCAATCCAGACATCAATTCTATAATCTCCTGATTATTTAATTTCTCACCAAGCCCTTTAAAGAGATCAGTTTTGATTTCTTACAGTCTCGGTTCTAAAGTTTCAGAGTTTCTTTATAATTCTGTATACAGAATTACATTTTATCTACACCAAGACCACACTTACAGATGGCGCTCATGCTGACATGCTCCATTTTGCCATGGCAACGGCTCAGTGACTGTTGGGGGTCGCCGTGGCTCCCAAGAGAGAACACCTGCATAGGGGGCAGCCATTCATTAAAGTGGCGATGCTTTAGCACCATATGTGTTTCTGTACTCCAGGTGCAAAAGTAAAAGTGAAGTGATTGTCATTGTGATGCACAGCACACTGTGACACAACGAAATGTGTCCTCTGCTTTTAACCATCACCCTTAGTGAGCAGTGGGCAGTTATGACAGGCGCCCGGGGAGCAGTGTGTGGGGACGGTGCTTTGCTCAGTGGCACCTTGGCGGATCGGGATTCGAACCGGCAACCTTCTGATTACGGGGCTGCTTCCTTAACCGCTAGGCCACCACTGCCCCACCACTCTCACCTTTTAAAGACCCAATCACAATTACCTGGCCAGTGGGCGACACCCCTCATCAAAACAGAGTGTTGTTTTTTTCATGTCATTTTGTAAAAGTCATAATTACCAATATATTGTAATGCTCAGCCCTTGGTATGCAAATGATGGTACAAATTAGGCAGTGGTGGCCTAGCGGGTAAGGAAGCGGCCCCTTCCTGCCACTGAGGTGCCACTGAGTTCCCGTAACCAGACAGTGATGTAGCAGCAGAGAACAGTCTCAATGTTCCTTTGGTAGAATGATGTGAGGATGGGAGGAGGAGGGTCGCCTTCTTCAGCTTCCTGAGGAAGTGCGGACGTTGCTGGGCTTTCTCGGTGGTGGAGATGGTGTTGGAGGAGAGGTTGTCTGTCATGGATCCAAAGGAAGTTCATGCTGCTGACGATCTCAGCTGCAGATCCATCGATGTGCAGTGGGGTGTGAACAGTCAGTTTCTTCCTGAAGTTAACAACCGTCTCTTTGGTCTTGGTGACATTGAGAGTCAGGTTGTTGCTGCGGCACCAGTCCTCCAAATGTTCTATCTCCTCTCTGTAGGCAGACTCATCGTTGTTGGTGATGAGCCCCACTACTGTTGTGTCCTCTGTGATGATGTGGTTTGAACTGCGCTGTGCAGCTCAGTCGTGTGTCAGCAGAGTGAACAGCAGTGGGCTGAGCAGCATCCCTGTGTGATATTATCCATTATATCCTCTGTGTAGTACAGTTAATATCTTCATTTCCTGTGTGTTTGCCGTATTGAAATATACTGTCTAATATATATAATATCCATATAATGAATAATGTGGAAAAATTTGGAGGTGATTCTCATTGTGAGTAAGTTTGAGAACACCTGTCCTAAGCAACCCTGGAAGCCCATTTTGGACATAGTTGTCATTTAAAACTGGGAACACATTACACATTACAACCTCATGCACTTTAATGAGGTTGTAACAGGAAGAGTGCAACGTGTGTGTCACCATGGTTTGGCGTCATATAGCATTCATTCTTATGTTATGTTATATTATACAAGTACCTATTTTGCATTATTAAATTATTGCATTATTAATTGCTAGTATGTTACTAATAAAATGTTGTATTTATCTAATGTGCCTTACCATTTTTCTTGGATTGTTTAGCATTTTCTTTCATTGCTTGCCCCACAACCCTAATATATCTATAGGTGGGCTCATGTTTTCCACTTTTTAAATACCTTCATCACCCCTTTGATGATCTTGCTGTGCTCTACATAGGCATTGTTACAGTTTTTACTGTGCCATGCAAGGTTTGGTGTTCCTTTTTTTACTGTACAATTGTATAAAACAAAAATAGTACACAAATCTTGCATAAAATAAATTTAAGGCCTTTTAGTCATCCTTTAAACCACACTATACTATATCAAATTATTGGATTTTTATTGCTTTTCCTCTCCCCTGCAGTTCCCTGAATGCGGCTTCTACGGAATATATGACAAAATTCTCCTGTTCAAGCATGACACATGCAGCAACAACATCCTTCAGCTGGTCAAAGCTGCATCTGATATTCAGGAAGGAGATTTAGTGGAAGTGGTGCTGTCTGGTGAGTTGATCATTTCCCTTGTTCAAAATGGGTGAATCTGGAAATAAAACACAGGCCGGGTGAAAAATGAGAAGTACTGTGTGGCCACCTTTAAGCCACTTCCAGGATGACGATGACACCACCCCGATCCATGATATGCTGTAAATCATATGACATGACCATAATTCATCAGCTCTCTACATACAGTACAGGCCAAAAGTTTGCACACACCTTCCCATTCAATGTGTTTTCTTTATTTTCATGACCAAATTACGTTTGTAGATTCTCACTGAAGGCATCAAAACTATGAATGAACACATGTGGAGTTATGTACTTAACAAAAAAAGGTTAAACTAACTGAAAACATGTTTTATATTCTAGTTTCTTTGCTCTGATTACTGCTTTGCACACTCTTGGCATTCTCTCCATGAGCTTCAAGAGGTCGTCACCTGAAATGCTTTTCCAACAGTCTTGAAGGAGTTCCCAGAGGTGTTTAGCACTTGTTGGTCCAGCTCACCCCAAACCATCTGGATTGGGTTCAGGTCCGGTGACTGTGGAGGTCGGGTCTCCACTTTTTGTTAAGTACATAACTCCACATGTGTTCATTCATAGTTTTGATGCCTTCAGTGAGAATCTACTGGTCATGAAAATAAAGAAAACACATTGAATGAGAAGGTGTGTCCAAACCTTTGCCCTGTACTGTACCTGTGGAAGCAAAGTAGCAGAGAACCTGTTGAGGTCCTCGTTGTGGCCCAGATCCTTGGTTCCAGTTTGTTTCTCCTGTCATTATGTGGTATAGATATACAAATAAAGAAATAAGACTGACGGACTGTGCTGTATGACCATTGTCAAGCACCAGTAATCTCCATGTGCACTGAGCAACAGACAGGCCTTCCTGACAAAGCTTTTATGCTGTTCACACACTTGCACCTGAAACACATTCCGCTGTGCAACCCCTGTGGGGTGTTTTACATAACACGGCCCCTAAAGTGACACCAGTGGAGGACAGATACTGTAAACACATTTCAGAAAGGATGTGCGGTGGCTACAAAGGCAAAGTGTTTATGTGCACTTGCCTGTTTTTTAGTAGAAAAGGGATCCCCTGCTGGTCCAGAACAGAGCTGTTTCCTTTGTTTATTTGTTTATGAATTTATTTTTAAGCTGAGTAATAATAAAGCATCATGATCACATCCAGAAGCTTCCAAATTCGAAATGCCTTTACTATCACTGTACACAATAAAGGAAAAGATTGTTGCAATATTACAACAATAAATTAATAACTAGTGCAAAAAGTCAAATGTAACATATAAACATACAACATATGTACCCAGTAAAAAATAATACATAAATGCACATGCAAAATATATACAGTATATTTAATATATGCTGCTTGTCCAGGGAGATTTCCTGCTGTGTAGCCCCAAATCAGTCTAGCTTCTTCAGCTCCTTTTTACAGGTCTTTATTGAGGGGTGAGAGAACTAAATTCCCACCCCTCAACAAAAAAGTACCTACGATCCATTTTAAATATCAGACCGAAAAGTTTACAAACCAAAGTTTATATTTATTTTACATGGTTTATGGAGATTTTTATTATGGAATCAGGATGGTGAAAAAGTCCAATAAAAGTCCAAACCACCAGCATAATTTTACAGCTGGTGACAAGATGAGATTTTTGTTATTCCCTAGACTCCAATCACAGACAAGAGTTGGAGGTGTCACGTCACAATAAACTCAAATATTTAAAAATATATAGGTATTGTTTGCAAGTAATGCTATTTTACAACATTTCCTTTAGTGTCACATTCACAGAATCTGTTTTTTTATGTTTTGAGAGTTAGATTTCAATCTGTCTTCCTATCAGAAAGGTCACATGCGTGCGTTGTTTTCATTTAAAGGAGGCAGATTTTCTGCTTTTCTGACAATGACAGTCATTCAGTGCAATTTGCACCCCATGCTGCTGCAGAATCCAGGAAGGTTGCAGTTTCTGGAAGATGATGCCACTTGAAGCTAAGGAGTTTGTGCATACTTCCTGTTTAATTCTTCTCAATTGTGGTCAATTTGCATATTCTCTACTCAATTTTTTTTTTTTATCCTTAGTGTATTGACCGTCACAAAAATAGTTGACTTCCCCCAACTTCTCTCTCTCTCTCGTTTTTCCTCCCTCTCCACCGGTCTTGTCTGTCATGATTGTAGTTAAATATATAGAAAAATAATGATATTATATATTTTAAAGCTTGTGAATGAAGGCTGCACAGCTACACATCCACATCTTCATGTGTCATCTGTGTTACTGAAAGGCCGAGATAAAAAAATCTCTTGACTGATCACAACTGCCGTTTCTGTTGTTTTGTCAGGTCTCTCTCTGCCCCATTAGGCAGCATGAAGCAACCTAATAATTATTTTACTCAATTGCAGAACGCACTTTAAGCCACAATAAATCATTTCAGTCACATTGAGATGTTAGCATGAAGATGAATAATGAGGTTCAGTTCAGTTTGGTCATCTTGGAGATGCTGTTTCATTAGAAAACACTCATTCGCAATACACTCACTGACTCACTTTCAGGAGCCACTTAATCCACGCTAGGGTTCCGGGTGCCGGAGCCCATCCCGAATCAGCACGGGCGAGGTGTCATACACGGTCACGGCGATGGCCATTTTACTGAAGTGTCCCCTTTTGGACAATAGAACTGTGGAAAACCACAACGATCCATAGTACCAATGTCTACTAATTATGTACATGGTGATTATCCCAGTCCTCATAAGGGAAGTAAGTAAAGCGTTGCTGTAGAAAGACTTTCAATGGACGCCGTGTATCCTGCAGCATGTTGCATTTGTTCAGCCATTCAGATCCATAGGTGGAAAGAATCATTCTACAGTGTTTGGTTGTGTTTGTGAAGGAAACCGGGAAGCAGAACAGAACGGATACAGGACTGATATGGGGCTTGTACTAATTCTGCTTTGCGGTTGTGATTGTGTGTGCATCCTTTAGCGGCCGCCACTTTTGAGGATTTCCAGATCCGGCCGCATGCCCTGAATGTGCATTCGTACCGCGCCCCGGCGTTCTGTGACCACTGCGGGGAGATGCTGTTTGGCCTGGTGCGCCAAGGCCTGAAATGTGATGGTGAGATTCATTCTGCTGTGTTTGGTTTGAAAGACAGAATGTTTTTTGAACAGTGTGCCAGTATTTGTGCCAGGACCGGTTGTTATCTACAGTAGTTCATGTGCCTTCTTGTCATTTCTCTCATTCCCTTCATTCTATTCCACCTCTCTCTCTCTCTCTTTCAGGCTGTGGGCTGAACTACCACAAGCGCTGTGCATTCAGTATCCCAAATAACTGCAGCGGGGCACGGAAGCGTCGACTGTCCACCACGTCTCTGACCAGCAGCCAGTCGCTGCGCCTGTCCACCACAGACTCCATCAGCAGCTCCTCCACCAGCATCACCGCCGACGACGCCAGCCTCATCCGCTCGCACACACAGATGGTACAGAGGACGCAAATGCACATTCACTCAAACACACATGCGCACACACATAATACTTTATCAAACACAGACACACACACACACACACACACACTCACACATTCAAAACCATGCCAAGCCTCCATTTCCATCTAACTGAATGCTGTAATACCATCTGCAACATAATTATCTGATTGCATGTCACCATATGCCACCTTCTCCAATACACACACACACACACACACACACACACACACACACACAGCCAGACACATAGAGACGATGCAGATGAGTCTGACCGCGTTAAATTGTTCTAGGTCTGGTTGTAGGCTGTGCTCCGAGTTGAATGCTCCTCCCTCTTGCCCTGTAAACCCTACAGCTGCAGCTCTCCGCTCCCTGGTATTCTTTCCAGGGAGTTTAGTGAAGTAGAATTCTAGTCACGAGTCTGTTTACATTCAGCTGGGACCGACGGCTCTAAAGCCCCAACCACGGTGCGGTATGACTCGTGAAGGCTATCAGAGTGGGCCAAGGGACCCTGGCTGTGGACATGCCATGTCCATCACATCACACGTGTCCAGGGATTCTGTGCCACAGCTCCACCTATGTGTTCTCACTCCTGGTCAAATCAAGTTCAGAAGTTCATTTTAAAGTCATATACACACACAGTGTAGAAAGTAACACTAAAGCAGTGGATATTCGGGATTAAATAAAGCCCTTTCTGACACTCCTCACAGCCACGGACTCCCAGTGAGACGCGTCGGTTCTACACGGGCCGGCCTGTGCATTTAGACAAGATGCTGATGAGCAAGGTGAAAGTGCCGCACACATTTGCCGTGCACTCCTACACCCGGCCCACGGTGTGCCAGTACTGCAAACGTCTGCTGCGAGGGCTCTTCCGTCAGGGATTGCAGTGCAAAGGTCAGTCTGGGAGGGTTGGGATTTGTGTGTTTATATTAAAAACGTGGGTCTGATTTTGCAATTAGTGTTGATCTTTCAGCAGCACATCCGGTGTCCCAAAACTCCGGCTTAGATCTGGACCTCAGTTAAGCAGAAACATCAAACTTATTATAAATATGATAACATGTATATATGTCAGTAGCATTCAACGGAAAAGAGTCATGCAGGATCGGGGGCAGACTTGACATTGCAGTAACTCATTTACATTTATGGCATTTATCAGACACTCTTATCCAGAGCGAATTACAATCAGTAGTTACAGGGACAGTCCAACTCCTTCTTAATGGATTTTGACATCCTGGCATCCCTGCTCAAAATTGAATTCACATTAATCAATGTTGTCATCCTTTCTGACAGCTTTAAATAAGAACTAACAGACTTCATAGCTTTTTTTCCCCTCACAGCTCATTCCCTACAGCAGGTAGAACCTGTCATAAAGTGACTGGTGACCAAGCTAAATTAGTCTCTCAGCCTTTTGCCGTTTTCTTTAGAACTGAGAGCAGTTCATAAGGTAAATAAACATGTATTTGTGTTCATCTATTATTGCCACCCCTTGCAAAAATAGTAGAATTGGTTAGAAAAATTACATTTCCTGAAATACCACCATCTTACTCTGGGAGAAAAGTTAGGGAAAAAAGGACTTTTAGTGGGAAGAGAAAACAAATACACAGGGATTTCCCCCAGTATGTTTGGGATGTGTGTTGTGTACACACATTAAGCCCATTGAGACATACTGCATGGGATTTTGGGCTAAATAAGAAATAAATGTTGTATACTCACAGGTCAGTGAGTATGTTCTACACTCGTTGCCTTGAGTGTTCAGTGTTTTATTTTTGCACTTTGAAGGCTTCAATCATTATTTAATAATGCTTTGTTTTTCCCATTTTAGACTGTAAGTTCAACTGCCACAAACGCTGTGCCTACAAGGTTCCCAACGACTGCTTAGGAGACACAATAGGTAGGATAATTTGGCCCTGTGGTTAATGGATGTTGGATGTTACTGTACTGTCTGTGGAGCCGAAGGTCTATTTTCCTACATGCCGTATCCTTCGTGCAGACATGCGGAGCCCCAGCGTGGAAGCCGACGTGCCAATGGACTACAGCAGTGAGTACTCTGACTCGGACAAATCCTCTCTGATGGACGACTCAGACGAGGCCTGCAGTATCCCCGGTTCCTTCTGCCCGGAGAGCAATGAGGGCGGAACAAGTGGAGATCAGAAGTCAGTTAAAGACACGCACACCCTCACACGCGTGTACACAGCTGTTTGTATTTGCATCTTTGTTTTATATATAGAGAAGAGTAATTTGAGGTGGGGTTAGGGCGGTCATGACCCCTGCAAAAGTCAGATCCAGCCAATATAACCCCCCCAATATAATCACATCATTCAGATGAATAAATATATGAATTATCTTGCATTAATAATTTGTTGAGTTTCTTTATAAATTTAATTTGCCAGCAAAGTAATAGCATTTTTAATCATTTGGTAATGTTGATCACCCGCCTTCCAAATACTTGATATTACTCAACCACTTTTTGAGGGATGTCTGGCCAGTTGTTGTTTTTTTGAGGCAATTAAACATTTGACATGTCATGGGCTTCCTACACACCTGATTGCGCTAGTGTATTTTTTTACACAAAAATGGTGTTCTGGCATTTACAGCATTTTATTGATTATATACAATAAAACGTTTGAGAAAAAAATATATAGTTATATATGTATATTTATAGTAAATCTTTTCAGTAAATATATAGTTTTGTGAAACTAAACAACTACTCATCCAGAAATGAAGTCAGATTTGACTGAAGTTGTATTAAATAAAAATAACACACCCAAGTAAAGCAATCTCCTCTGCATGGGTACTGGGACGAGGACTGTAGTCAGATTGTATTGGCCAAGTTAAACCAGGATGTGACAAAATAATGATAGCTCCACTGAACTGCACGGAAACGCACTCACTCCACTTTACAGGGTTGTTTATTATGGTTTGTTTATTGTATTATGTTACCATAATACAAAAAGATGAAATAACTGTTAATCACCTCTCACTCTGTCTGTTCAGTGTGTATATACCCCTGATGAGGGTGGTGCAGTCCGTCCGACAGACCACCCGGCGCTCCAGTACTGCCCTCAAAGAAGGATGGATGGTGCACTACAGTAACAAGGATACCCTGGTACAGTCCCAGATTTCACCATTCTGGGCAGCTCGCGAACATGTTGCTCTTTAGCCGCATAGCAGAGTTGTTAGTGTCATGACGCCTTTTGTATACTGGCATTTGAAACCCAATTCCGGGTGGAGTGCCATTTCTGTTTTAATTTAAAGTGCTAGTTGGCATTTAATACAAACACTTGCTCTGTCTGCCTCTAGAGAATAGATGGCCTGTGTTGTACAACCCTAAATTCTCTTGACAGTGACATTGTCACTAATATTTTTTTAGTGTCCCAATTTCTAATGCTTTTTTCAGCCATTAATTAGTAGTTTTCTCCTCTTTTCCTGACTGATCTTGCTTCTTTTCGGTTTCTGTCCTCTCTTCTCCTCCCTTCTCTTTTCCAAATGCCTCCAGCCTCATATTCTTTTCCTCTGCCTCTGGGACACGCCAGTCTTTGAGAGTGCTCGTTTGTTGACCCTTGACCCCTGACCTCTACCTCCCCCCAACCCCACAGAGGAAACGTCACTACTGGCGCCTGGACTGCAAGTGCATCATCCTTTTCCAGAATGACACCACCAACAAATACTACAAGGTAAAAACACGTGCACACAGCTTTCTATCTTTGAGGGGAGGCCAGGGTAATAAAATCTCTAGACTGCACTCAGCTAAGCAAATATTTCTCTCTTTTATTTTTCCTAAAATGAAATTTCTATCTTTTGTAAATAAGTATTTCCCAGCGAGGAGCCACTTTTACAAAATTTGTGATTGCTGTCTTTAAAATGAGATTTGGACCACAGCAAGATACACTGGTGACACACAAACACACTCACACTCACCCCTGCTCAAATGATTAACTGCAGCAGTCCTCTCTCGCTGCTAAGAAGATATGACAACTTGCAAAAGCATCAAAAGTGCTTTCAGAATGACTTCTTGCTGTTGATCCCTCTCCCTGCTGCTTGACATCCTTCATTCATCACAGTTGAAGGGAATCTGTGTTTTTCAAACAGTTTCTTCATCTGTTAAGTGTTCTTTTCAGAAACGTAATTCAGGGTGCAGTTGTCTTTTTGCTTTTTATGCTAAGTGTGATCGTCCTGATTCTCTTGAAGTATCAAAAGTGTCACTCGCTTTGGTATGTGTAGAGTGACTGAGTGAAGTGAACCCCTCTTTACCCAGAAGTGACACTGGGCTGTCAACGCAACACCAGCAGCCCACTCCCCGTCAGTGTCCCTGCTGTGTTGAGAGTAGTCCAGCATTCTAAATCAGTGCTGGCTTACAGCCTGTATCTGTATCTATTCATAAAACATCATCGACTCTTCCTCTCTCCTTACAGGAGATCCCTCTCTCAGAGATCCTGGAGTTGCGTCCAGCAGGCGACTTCACGCTGGTTCCGACAGGCACCAGCCCCCACTGCTTTGAGATTGTGACGGGGACCATGATCTATTTTGTGGGCGAGGACCCCCACCCCTCCAGCTCTCTGTCATCCAACATGGCCAATCAAACCAGTCCTGCCTCCCCCAGCTGTGTGGCACCCAATAGTGGGGTCGGGCAAGAGGTCGCCAAAGCCTGGGAGAGCGCTATTCGCCAAGCTCTAATGCCAGTCATCTTCCAGGATGCCCCCCTTGTGGAGGGACAAACCCCACACAGTAAGCTGAGGAGATGAAGTCCTATTTTATTGAATCAGTAGTTACAGGGACAGTCCGCCTGGAGACACTATAGGTTAAGTGTCATCCTCAGGGACACAATGGTACGAAGTAAGGTTTAAACCTGGGACTTTGTGGTCTTCTGGTTTATAGGCAAGTGTCTCACCCAATAGGCTACTAGCACCACCATCTTTAACTGGCTAACTAGGTGTGTGTTAAAAAGCATGATGCACATGAAGATCTGGTCAGATGTTTACATACACTGACCCTGAGCACGAGTGGAGTTTAAAACTCCAAAATTAAAATGTTAATTAAAATCAATTTAAAATATTGAAACAAGGTCAAATATAGAGGTAAGACCAATAAAATGATTAATTAAGCTTTAAATAATATATTAAATAAATGAATCCTAGTTTCTATTAATCCACGCTGTGTTAATTTCCTGACATGAGTGCAGAACTGTGTAATTGCTTAATCATTGTGTCATGTTACGTCCTATTTGCAGGACAAGCATCAGTCAGCATCTCTGTGTCCAACAGTCAGATCCAGGAGAATGTGGTGAGTATAATATCTGATGTTATCACATTCATTTTTAGTCTTGAGAATGATTTCATATGCAGGTTCTTGGGCAGTTTAAATGCTATTTACTGGCAGCTTTCAGAGGGCAAAGTGGTACAGCTAGGACTCCGTTTAGCCGTATAATTAAGAAATATTATGCAGGGGGGTGTGTGAGAAATTGTGATTGGTGTGCTACATTATAACGCAACCCCAAGTGTATTATTGCAATTAAGCCACTGTTACCCATTAGTATCTATTTATAGTCCTGAAATTTCACTGAGATTTAGCTTCTGCAATAAAAGAGCTCAATCTGTAATCCAGCTGCTGGTGTTGTTGCTAAGCAACGTCATTCAGACAGCACCTCGTCACATTATATAATGACCATATACATAGTGATAAAGTGAAACAATTTTAAGGAGATGAGTTCAGATATTCAGTAACTTACCGATATTATTTGGGTTAAATTGTAGCATAGATCAGTACGCAAGTCTGGTGATGATTACATTTTTTATGATATGTTGAAGATTAGTTGAAAAGATTACTGGCACACTCACTTGATGGTTAAGGTCTTGTTGCGGATGTTTCTTGTAGGATATTGGGACCGTGTACCAGATCTTTGCTGATGAGGTGCTAGGCTCTGGGCAGTTTGGGGTTGTGTATGGAGGTGAGTATGTGCAAAATGTCCTAACATTTATAATTATGCATAGATCCATAAACAAAGACCAACACTTTCATGTTTGACAGCACTTTTTCCTGATCCTTTGAAGTAGTACTAGCCAGGTTTGATACTAAAATTGAGTCTTGATTTCGATACCAATTCAAACTGGTATCGATACTTAAATTCCAGTTTTGTATCTGCCGGTTTATTTTTCAACAGGCATTGCAGTGAGCAGCCCATTCCCCATAGATACATACATTTGATGTTGTGTTGAATAGGGCCGTCTATGGGAGCGAATGCATCAATAGAGCCGCCCTCTTGGGAGTGTTAGTGCTCCTTTTAAATGAACATCTATCAGGGATAAAGTGGCATACAGAATTAAAGGACCATAAACCGGCAAATTTGAAAGGAGTTTTTTTTTTTCTTGGTTTGTTTCAAATTTCAAACATGTATTTACTTCTGAGGCACAAATAAATTGATAGAGAAGCGTTTTTTTATGATCAAATTGTAATCTGCATATAGGTATTTTTTTCATTCGAAATAAACTTGAACTATACCCCTACTTTAAGCAGAACAAGGTAATACAAACACCACAAAAAAAACCTGTAGCATTACCACTCACACATTTATATTTACGTGTGTATCCAAAACAACAGGCACAATATATTGTGTACAGACAATGAACTACACATTACATACAATACACAATAAAGACGAGGATTTAATACGAAAGATGAACATCCATTAACCTGCTTATTTGAATAAAACTATAGACAGTGCAGGTCCATACACAGAGGCATCTTGTATAGTTTTGTCTAGAACTGCAAATATCCAGGTGTCTTTCCTGTGTGGTGGGGGTAGCTGTAACCCACCAACAGCCTCCTTGTATAACTTTGCAAAGTATAACTTTCCTATGAGGTGGGGGTGGGAAGACACGCTCTTGTCTGTAACATGAACACGTTATATGTCAAACACAATTTTGTAACACACCAGATGACAAAATCTTACTTATGAAATGTTATTCATTGATTCTTTTTTCTTTTTTTTTTAAATGCTATTTTTTTAATAAAATGTTAATTTGATTTGCAATTCTCGGCCACCGTCATCAGGTGATTTGTTTCAATTATTGCAAGAGAGATGCAAAAATGGTGAGGAAGTTGAAGTTGAGCTTTATTGTCATTTCAGCTACATACACGTTAGACAGTACATAGTGGAATGAAGCTGTTGCACAGTCTTGCAGTACCTTTGCTTCTTGACCAGGTGCTAAAGAATGATGGTGTAGAATGTTGAACTGAAGTCTATGAACAGCATTAGTGCGTATGTGTCCATATTGTCCAGGTGGATGAGGGTCAGATGCCGGGTGGTGGTGATGGCATCGATGACGATAGGCGAATTGCAGTGGGTGGAGGGCAGCTGGGTCTTCATATGTTATTCAGCCTCTCAAAGCAATTTGGTGTAAGTGCAATGGGACGTAGTCATTGAGACACGACACTGAGCATCTTCCAGGGATGTTATCTGGTCCAGCGGCCTTTCGGGAGTTAACTCTGATTAGTAGAAGGAGGGTTGGTTTTCCTCGCAGTCACGTTCTTCTGTTTGTCGAATCGTGCAGAGAAGTCATTCAGCGCATCTGGTAGGGAGAACTGACTCGCATTCGCATGGTTGAATTCTCCAGCGACGACGAATGGTCATGTAGGGGTGTACGTTCTTCAGATTGCTAATAGCTCCGTACAGAACCCAGAGCGCCTCCTGGAAGTATAGCCCTGGAAGTATAGCTGGTGAAAGTATAGCTCTAGTAGCTCGCGCAAAGAAAGCCAGGTTTTTCAAATGCCGTTCCTTTTTGGGTTTACTTTTCAGGCCCGATAAAAGCTGTAATTGCTGAACTCGCATATAATTTCAGAATATATAGAAGCGAGGAGTGCTTCACTTTTAGTTTGTCACAAAAACATTAAAAATACATTTCTTTCATTTATGTATTTGTTAATTTGTTATCCATTTGTCAATTTTTTTATTTATTTATTAATTTGTTTATGTAACGGTTTTATGTGTTTGTGTGTCTCCTGACTTTTTATTTATTTATTTATTTTTTTAAAATGTATTTAAAAGTTTCTGTGTTTGTATTTTCTCCCCCTGTTGTATTAAAAATAGTATCGGGTATCAAGTTCCATCCTTAGGTTCCATCCTTAGTTTGAAATTTCAGCATTGTGACATGCCCACTAGGTGCATAATTCACGGTGAATGCACCAAAATGCTGAAATGCAGTTAATTGCAGTTCACATACATGTGTTACTATTTTAATGCAAGTGTAAAATGTGTATACCTTTACCCAGGCAAGCACAGAAAGACTGGCAGAGACGTGGCTGTGAAGGTGATTGACAAGCTGCGTTTCCCAACCAAGCAGGAGAGCCAGTTGAGGAACGAAGTGGCCATCCTGCAGGTGAGCACCCGCAGGGGGCGACAGCGAGTCAGTGCAGATACACAGGCTGCCAGCAAGCCACAGCCGATATTGCATATTTAATCTAATTTAAATTCATATGGTAAATTCAAGCAAACTATACATATACATCCAATCTTTTTATTTATTATGTTTGTAATTAATTTTTATTCCTATTTTCACATCAGATGCTCTACAAGGTCAAAGAGCTCAGTGATGTAAACACAATTCCACGTGGACGTTTTTATTTTTCTTCCTTGGGAAAGCTATCAAAGTGTCTTCATGGGGCTGAGGTCTTGATATTTCTGGGTTGTTTTTCCTATTGACCTCCCTGTATTCCAGACCCTGCAGCAGCTTCAAAACACGACACCATGCACCACACTTCCCTTCAGGGCTGGTGCTCTCAGTTTGAAGTGCTGTGTTTTCTAACATGACCAGAGTGAACAAAATCGCTGCAAATAGACGTTCACTTGCTCCCTGGCTGAGGTGCAGCATGAATGAATCACATGACAGCAGGGGGCCTGGCCAGTCCTGCCTGAAATGGTCTACAGTGACTGCCTTTTCACAGCCTTGAAATACGGCTAACGTACAGACAGGGAAGTGATAATGTTATGTTGTGATGCTGAGTTGCACAGAATTTAAATCAGGATTGAATGTGATATCTGTGATGGTTGAGTACATGCTCTGACTGGAAATCAAGTAGTAGATTTGGTACCCTGGGCTATAATGTCAAAAGCAATATAAAGCATTATATATTATATATTTAGTATAATATTATATATTATGTATTTCATTTATCTCTATTATTAATTTGAAGACCCTTATTCTATATTTAAAGGCAGTCCATGACCTTGCAGTCAAAATATTTTTGATCTCCTTCACATCTTCATACCCTCGACCTCCATTTATCTTCTGACACCTTCTGCCTGCATCACAACTGTCTGGGTTTTAGAGGCTTCAGTCGTGCTGCCCTTCATCCCACGTGACATGCACAGCGTCCCACCTTAAAACACATGTCAGGACTTGGCATGATGCTTATACCACACAATTCTACAGTTTTTATTTCTGTTTTGATAAAAAAATATATATATTAAAATAATATTAAATGTCTTATTTATTTTTTATTGTGATATCAGGTGGTTGTCTGTGTTGTCTCGAGTGGCCTGTGAAAGGTCTTAGTGAGCCCCTCTCTCTCATCTCTGCAGAGTCTTCGACACTTGGGCATCGTAAACCTTGAATGCATGTTTGAGACTCCGGAGAAGGTGTTTGTTGTCATGGAGAAGCTCCATGGCGACATGCTGGAAATGATTCTATCCAGTGAGAAGGGCAGGCTGCCAGAGAGACTGACCAAGTTCCTTATCACACAGGTCTGTGTGTGTGTGTGTGTGTGTGTGTGTGATGTTGCATTTTTCATGGCTGACTGTTGGCTATTTAATGGTTTTAACTGGTAAATGTTTCTCTCTCAGATCCTGGCTGCTCTGAGGCACCTGCACTTTAAGAACATTGTGCACTGTGACCTGAAGCCTGAGAATGTGCTTCTCGCCTCAGCAGAACCCTTCCCTCAGGTACAGATTATTACCGCTCAGTCAGTTCCCACCAAATCACCATTATCACTGAGAACAACAATCAAATTAAAGTAAATTGTTCCCTCTGTTCACTGGGTCACGTCCTTTCTCCTCTTTTTCACAGGTGAAGCTCTGTGACTTTGGCTTTGCTCGGATCATCGGGGAAAAGTCTTTCCGGCGCTCCGTGGTGGGCACACCAGCATACCTGGCCCCTGAGGTTTTACTTAACCAGGGCTACAACCGCTCCCTGGACATGTGGTCGGTGGGGGTCATCATGTATGTCAGCCTGAGTGGCACCTTCCCATTCAATGAGGATGAAGACATTAACGACCAGATCCACAACGCTGCCTTCATGTATCCACCCAACCCCTGGAAGCAGATCTCCCCTGAAGGTGCTACATGAAAAACGAAAACCACCAAAAAGAAAATATATGCTGTTCCTCCAAAATGTAATTTTTTTTGGATCAAAAACTGCTAATCCAGACCAGAATTCGGATTTAGCCAAGAAGTAGAGCAGCGTGTCCATGACAAAAGCCTCAGCTAGTTGATTGGACATGGACTGGATTTTCAATTTCTGATCCAGGAAAGCCCATCACTGATTGTGTGGTGATCAAAAAAAAAACACCCTGCTTTTTTCACAGCAGTACAGATTTTTACTGCATCTCTTCCAGCAATATCTATTTTTGTAATATATAATCAATCAACCAACCAATCAATCTGAGGATGGGGCCAAAGCTCTGGTGTGGTGTAGGTGAATCAGCGACTGAAACAATTAAACTGCTACTACAAAAATACAGCCACAAAAGGAAAAAAGTACAACTTCAGCATCATCTAAGATGCTAGCATGCAGGCCTGAATTGGTGGTAAAAAAAAAACACCCACCTATAGAAGAAAAGACCACAAATTCACAGGTTCAAACCCCACTTACAACCATTGAGCAGGAGCAGTAGTGGCCTAGCGGTTAAGGAAGCGCCCCCATAATCAGAAGGTTGCCGGTTCGAATCCTGATCAGCCAAGGTGCCACTGAGCAAAACACCGTCCCCACACACTGCTCCCCGGACGCCTGTCATGGCTGCCCACTGCTCACTCAGGGTGATGGTTGCACTGTGTGCTGTGCTGTGTATCACAATGACAATCACTTCACTTTTACTTTCATTGTGTCACTTAACCCTAAGTGTCTCCAGGGGGACTGTCCCTGTAACTGTGGGATGAGGGCGTCTGCTAAATGCCCTAAATGTAAATTATGTGCATAGTTTTGACTGAGCATAAAGGAATCAGCGTTTCTGATGTTTGCTTCCATGAATGATTCATTTCTTGATGCTCTCTGTAGCTATCGACCTCATCAACAACCTGCTGCAGGTGAAGATGAGGAAGAGGTACAGTGTGGATAAGAGCCTCAGTCACACATACCTGCAGGTACCCGGCTTCACTCCACAGCATAGAAGCTTTTCTTTTCCCCGCAGGATAAAAACCCCGCGTGCTTGTACTTCACTCTCTAGCATTTCAGCAGAAGGATTTTAGGTGAGGGATCATGTACATTTAATCGAAGTGGGGTTACAGATACTCAGATAAGAGCTGTTCGTCTGGCAGGGTTTTTTCCTCGCATGACAGATTTCATCACGCTGCGGTCTGGGGGGGTGGTGGAAATTTCATTGCGTAAACAGGGCCCAAGCATGAGAGAGACTCCTCAATCATATAAAGGCACAGACATTAAAGAATGATGAAATATAAGATCATTAAAAATTTGTATATACTACACAACATAATGAGTGCATGTTCAATAAGTACATCCAATTCCAGTGTTGTGAAGCCTCTTATCTAATTAAAAAGAAGTTACAGCTGAGTGGGGGCAGCATCACACAGAATCATTGAGATGCCTATTTATAGTTATATGTTAGTATAACCAGTATGTGAGTTATATGTTCGTATATATTAACATGGTCCATTTAAAATCACTGGCTTCAGATATGGAACCGCTATTATTGAACCTCCCTCTGCTCTGCTCATCAGGACTACCAGACATGGCTGGACCTGCGGGAGCTGGAGACCAAGCTCCGCGAGCGCTACATCACCCACGAGAGCGACGACGGCCGCTGGCAGAACTTCGCCCATCAGCACAACCTCCCCTACCCGGCTCACCTGGTGGCGCCGACGCGAGCGTCCGATGACGACGAGGAAGGGAGGGAGGACGCCGACCTGCAGGGCCTGACCGAGCGCGTCAGCATCCTCTGAGGATGAGGAGACAGAAAATAAAATGCCGTTGTGTGAGTGGGTGTCAGGACTCCGAGGTGGATTCGCTTGCTAATTAATATAACACAGCATCTCTGCCCATGACCTCCTGCATCCAACCCTGCCAGTCTGCTGTAGCTTTGTCAGCTATAGAAACTGATGGGAATCCTCCACAAGTCATTCATTCAGGGGAGGGCATAAAAAAGACCCAACTTTGGGAGAAGCTCAGTTTCGTTTCCTCTCTCTCTCTCTGTCTAATGTACTTCCCCTGTACTTTGGTGAGAGTGACGTAACCAGGGAACTGAAGATGCAGAGAGATGCTGGGTGGAGAAATGATCCTTCCATGATGAATGAACACTTCCATTCTGACTGGAAAAGGCTTTTTCAGAAACACTCTGCCCCCTCTGTGCTCTGATATTTCCAGTCTGAAGACGTACTCTGTGCGCACACTCTTGTGCTGATGTGTATGTTTTTCCAAGTCCACAGATTTATTCTGAAATCCTTCTCTTTTAGATCAAAAACCCGAACACAACATTTGGTTTAAATAATAATGCCCACTGACGGTCTCCAGCAGGAGTTTGTGGAGAATATTAAGACCGCGATAGTTGAACTTACTTTGTATAGCAGTGAAAGGCGCGGTCCAGGTTTCTTTTACTTGACTGGGATGGACATCTTTTTCCTATTCTAGGGTGAAATGGTCCAGGTATTCCTCCTAACTTAACTCAGTAGTTAAACCCCTCCTCAAAGGAGAGCAATATTATTAATATAAAACTTGTTACTAACTACAGTATGAACATAGCATGGCATTATGTTGCATGTTATCGAGAAGTAGTTTTGGATGAACATGTTGCAGTGAAGCTTGTTTTGTAAATGTATTAGTAAAAGTACATGTTATGTATAGGGTCTGTATGATTATACCTGCTTAGTAAATATCTGATTTACAATCTGAATTACAGCTGTTGTCATGGCATCAATGAGTTGTCAGTTAAATTGAGAAATTAAGATGTTGCGTAGATATAAGATGCTGATGGTTGTTTTAGTTCCCCTACATTGTCGCAAGACTCGAACCGCAACGCAGCCGTTACAAAATGCGCACTTTAATCCCAAGACATTTTCTCACCCAAGTGTCTCTGTCATTGAGTCTGGCCCTGCTCAACACGCACGGCAGTGGTGAAGGCCTTCGGGTAACCCGTTTAGGGGACTGAAGATTCATTTTCCCCTGTGAGGTAGAGGAAAAACCACAGAGACTGCATGTCACCAAATCTGTGCCTGTCCTTAGAGCAGGACTTTCCCCAAACTCCCCCAGGCATACAGGTGATTTATTCAGATCACAGCAATACATTCGTCATTCTGTGCATAGAATTTTGTAATTCTCAGTAAAAGAAAGGGATATTTCCTATGCTACTTGGTGTGCTGCACGTAGTAACACCCGACCAGATGTTCTGAAGGAACAAAAATGTTATTTTACTCTTAAAAAAAAAAAAAAGTCCAAACAGGAAGTCAAAGCAGACGTCTGACTACCACAGCCACCCCCCTCTGCTGCCGGGTCTGTTGAAAACCGCATCAGACGGAATTACAGTTGATTCAGATGCTCCAAATGCAACATTTCCTCTCTTAACGGCTACGATTCTGAGAACCACGAAGAGGGCCCACAATGTTCCGACTTTTGCTATTAGATGTGCTCAAACCCTGGATGAGAACAAGTCTACCCTGAAGGGTCTCATTTGACCACCTTCTGCCCAGGAACCCTCTCAGGAGCTGCTCCTGAGGGAGGCAGGCAGGGTGAAGGAGACCCACGCTGCTTTAACAGGTGAGTCCATTTCTAAATGGGGTTCCCACAGCTCAGTCAGTCCGTTGCTACCATGGAAGATTTTTATTATTGTTATCATGTCAAATTTCTGTCAAATCATGTCAAAAAATATGCTGTAAATATGTGCAATTTATTTTTTATTGGAATTAAATTTAATACTACAAACAAATTAACTTGATGACCCAGACATTGATTTTTGAAAGTAAAAATGGCATATCCATGTTATTGAGACTGGCATGGAATTAATGTGCAGTGGAAACAGGCAGAACTTGAAGCTGGCTGCCGGCCACAGTTCACGTGTTCTCTCACAAACCACAGAAGATGTCGGCATGGGCGAATGAAGAAAGACATGCTGTGCAACAGACTGAGCAGATCGCTGGCTGAAATACCAGAAAAACTGAAACTGAGCGGTTAAGAATAATTTCCTAATTGGCGGATGTACCTTTGTTTGGTGCACATGACATTTTCAGGCTGCCTGATACGGATGAGGTTGAGACTATTAACTGTTAGTTAATCTCCTAGATGACGTAATCATGTGATTTAGAAACGTGTCGTGTCACCAAGACGACGGGACTGAATGCACGGGGCGGCGACATGGCCAAAACAGGAAATGAGGAGGTACAGAAGCGTCAGGATGGCAACGGTTGCACATTTGCGTCAAACCTTCTAAGGCCATGTGTTTTGCTTCATACCACTGCAGTGGTGTAATGATCATGCTTTTGCAAAATGAACATCAGATCAGTGAAGTCGAGGGACAAAAAGGTAAAGGACAAAAAGAGGAAAATCACAAAGGACAAAAGGGGAAAGGTCAATGTCAGACACTATAAGTAAATCATGCAGGTATTGCCTTTGTACCCTTTTGTCAAATATCTTGAGCACCTTTCTCAACTACAAATACATTTTGCTGATTTATGTTACACCGTGACCTCTTAAGATTCATTTCAGTTTGAGACCCTGACTTTTTTTATGGCAAAGACTCACAGCAGGAGATTATGGTCAACAACAACTTGCAAGTCCCATGAGACACTCAGGGTTAAGTAACACAATGAAAGTGAAGTGATTGTGATACACAGCACAGCTCATGGTGACACAACATAATGTGTCCTCTGCATTTAACCATCACCCTTGGTGAGCAGTGGAAAGGTGCATGGGGAGCAGTGTGTGGGGACGGTGCTTTGCTCATTGTCACCTCATTGGCAACCTTCTGATTATGGGGCCACTTCCTTAACCGCTAGGCCACCACTGCCCCCATAATAGCATTAGTGAAGCTTTACACATGTTCGAGTGAGTGAAAACATTTTAGTACAACCGGAAGGCGGTTCTATGGTTTCTTGTGTGGTGACCCGATTCTTATTGGTAATGGTATTTTGCGCATGCGCAGTCCAAATCGTGTAGCAACACCGTTCTCTGGTAAAAAGTAGTACAGCCATGTCCAGCTATTAACAATTTGAACATTAACCTAAGTTTGGATTTATCAATGTTCTTGAACTGCATGACCTTTTTATTTGTTGAGTTGACTTTCACTTGAGGGTGGAACACTTTGGGAATGAACAAAAATTAAAATTGATGTAAACTTGTCCAGTTTAAATGTTCAGTGACCGATGGGAGCGGCTCTACAGTAGTAGGATCAGTACCACATTACCACAACGATCTTCAACAAAAAGTCAAGAAGATGATGAAATCGTTCATGTTTTTTTGTGTGTATTGTCTTGAAATGTCACAAAAAAGAACCCAGTGGGAAAGGTGCTTGAGAATTAGATATCATCAGGAAGTAAATGAAGTTTAGGTGCTGCTTTCCAGATGATGTAAAACATTCAGGTTGCCACCATCATTAATAACCACTTACCTGCCGTGCCCTGTGTGAACGTGTGTTCTGGGACAGTGTCAACAATAACAACACAATCCTGATAATCTGGGTTAGATGGAACCCAAGCTGTTCATATTAGGTACGTGTACCTGAATTTCGGTGTTACACAGCTTAGGATGGATGTACAAAAATAGTTGGCTAGTTAGCACCATGAAGTATAGAAATAATAATAATAAAAAAAAACATGCATAGAGATGACAGCATGGTCGCAATAAACAAATACCCCAGATGTATTATTGTGACGAGACAAAAAAAGTCTGGTTCGGCTGTTTAGCAACACAATGTAGGGCAGCAGCTTGTCACATGACGTTGCAGCAGTGAAGTATGTAATAAACGTGAAACGTTTTATCGATTTGTGTTCGGTAGATGGGTGTTTGTTTAATGGTTATCAACAAAACTGAAGCAGTGCTCCAGAAATACACCACCTGCAGTGCATGGAACCTCTCTTTGTTAAAATAGTTTTGTTCATAATTGAACAACAAGGTCCTATCCAGCATGGCCGTTGCAGTAGAGTCCCAACTGGGTGATTCCAGACCCTCAAAGCTTGGATGGATAGAAACTGCTTCTCTACAGTTTTGTGTTCCACCCACGCTTAAAACCACAAAATCGTTCACTGGCCAAGTGGTTAAATGATAATCTGAAGGCATAAAAACAGGGAAAAAAAAACAGGTGTGAAAAGCAACTTCCTGCTAGCAACACAAATGATGAAACACGTGTAATTTCATGGTCCTGTGTCTTCAGATTTGTTCTATCGAGTAAAAGATGCAAGATCCATAAATGAGTAGGTGCATGCAAACTTTTGACTTGGATTGGACGTCCCTTCACTCTGCTCCGCTGCCTGGGTCCTCTCTCACTGCTGGGGATGAATTTAAACGCGTTTCCCAGGTGATGATCAAACTCCTGATTCAATTTAAGAGCATTACGATGCAAAACAATGCAATACACTGAAATCCCAATCAAAGCCGGGACTCATTTCACGATAATCCCCAGGGTGCGAGCTGACAGATCAATTTCCTGGACCTTCTGTATTCCAGCCACAGTCTGAATTGAACTAAACAAATTGAGTTTGTCTGGATCAATCAAACAAACCAAATGAAACATTTCACTTAAAAAACAAAAAAACAATGGGAATTCATACAGATGGGGCCAAGCCATAGTCCCAATGAGAATAGCACCAATCATAATGATCAATGCAGCTCCTGCAGCATGAATCACACCTTATGGTGCAACCGAGTCAACAAAATGTATATATTTTCCCCAGCGATGACCTCACATATTAGAGAGGGCATTCCAGAAACTTCCAAGGAATAACAAACACATTAGTAGACAAGTGCCATGGCTTGCATTGCATTTTCTTCTGCATATTCAGTGTAGAACAAAATTATTAGCAGGTAAGGAGAGTATTATTTCCATGGCACTACACAAACCAGAAAAACTAAACATGGTGCATGCATTTTGAAATTGAATGTTGATGCTTCAGGCAGTTTATGAATAACACTTTTTTTTTTTTTTTTTTTTTTTTTTTTGCACATTTTTAAAATTTTGCTTCCAGCATTATGTTATCTCCAGATATGTGATCATGTTCCTTTTGCACACAATGAACAGTCTCTATATTTTATTTCCTATGCTGTCACATGAACAAGATGTCAGAAGAAAATGTAATATAGTGATGCAGAAAAATGTGTGTGTGTATAATTACATTAATATATATTAATGATAATGACATATATAGGATTATGATTTCTGTAATTTAAAAGTCTGTGTCCTTGCTTCAGTTTACTGTGCTGTGTAACGTGTAACTGCGTAAATTGAAACATTAAGATTACATTTTGTATACCGTACATGAGCATGTAATTAGAATGTTAATTTAGCATGTAATGAGCATGCTTATTGGTCAGATTGGCAGGAATATATTGATTGTTCCTATTGCACAAATATTACTATTAATTTCTCTTTTCATTTTGAATTCATTTGGACAGTGTAATAAAGGCTCTCAGGTGATTGGCTACAGGACCAGCGTTAATCTGCATTTCTCCTTGCTTTTAGGTGGGAAAGAAAAAGATGTGTCCCAATTCCTCTGCGAATTCGTCCGACACTCTACACGATAACCGTGAGATGAGTAACGTACTGATGAGCGTATATATCCTGGTCTTTATCTTCGGCCTCGTTTTCAATCTGCTCACCTTTGCTCCCATCGTCCAGCAGATTCGAAGAAAGAATGTCTTAGGCGTCTACCTCATCTGCCTGTCCATCTCAGACATTTTTTACATTGGCACGATGCCTTTGTGGATTTATTATTATCGTAACAACCACCAGTGGCTGATCAGCTCATGGTCCTGTAGCTTGTCTGGCTTCTTCTACTACACCAACATGTATTCCAGCATCTACTTCCTGTGCTGCATCTCGGTGGACCGTTGTGTCTCAGTCAGCTTCCCTCTCCATGCAAGATCCATCCGTCGCTTGCGCACCGCCTGGATTATTTGCCTGGTCATCTTCAGTGTGACGGTGGCCCTGCATGTCATTATTCTTCTGAACGGTAAAGATAACGGCTTCAACAGCGTCACCAGGACCTGTTACGAGGCCTTCCCCATCAGCACCCAGCAGGCCATCTTCAACCTTCTGCGCGTGGGCTTCGGCTTCTGCTTGCCCCTCCTGATCTTGGTGCCATGCTACACCCAGATCTGGGCTAAGGCCAAAGCCAGCGTGGGGCTAGATGAGCACAGCAAGCAGAAACTGAAGCGGCTGGTTGTGGGAGTGATCGTCATCTTCTCCATCTGCTTCCTGCCGTATCACGCCCTGCTGCTGACGCGCTCCTTGTACAAGCTGATGGATGAGGAGTCCTACTGCGCCACGGAGAAGAAGCTGCACGGGATTTTCTCCGCCTCCCTGGCCCTCTGCAGCCTCAACAGCATGGTGGACCCCGTCCTTTACATGCTCGCCAGTACGGGAATCCAGGAGGACATGCGCATCTGCTATAGGATGAAACGGGAAAAGGCGGTTACCATCCGCACCATCTCCACCAAGCCTTGAAGATCAATGAGCCATGATTGTGTGTGTGTGTGAGAGACAGACTTTTTTTTCCAACTATGAATCATAATGTCTTCCTGTCCATGGGCTACATTACAGACAATGGCAATGGGAAGCATAACAGCTTTTTAATATCCTGCCTCATTCTGAGCAGGGGCATCAGCATAATTTATTGCAGGATTTTTTTTTCTCTAAAGGAGGACGCGATATCAGTGGGAGCTCTGGAGGACATTTCAAGGTATTTAGGGGGGCACACAGAAGCACCCTTATGGCCTGAATGTGAAATGCGCCCCGGCACCGCACCCTTTGAAGAACTCTTGAAACTGCGGGGCTGATGGGACATTAAAGAGGCTTTGTATTTGTCAGGCAGCGTTAAAATAAAATTTAAAAAAAGGATCAGTGGTATTAAATCCTCGGTCTGCCCTTTCACATGGGGACACCTGGACCTGCTGTAAGGTCCTATCGGTATACATTTTTTGGTTATGAATTTTTTTTTTTGTCAACTGCTGAATTAAAAAAAATTGTTTTGTATGAAGTCGTTTACGCTGACATGAATTGATTTAGTCCAGAACTGAGAATGTAAGCCTTGTGTTTGATGGTCGTTTGAGCTTCAGTGGGATGTGCATGTTTACTAATGACATTAATTTACAATGAAGATCCGTTTCTACATTTCTCACGGAATGTAAAGGAAACATAAAGCATGAAAATAAAAGAGCATAGAAGACTACAGACTACAGTGCTCACCCAGGTCTATAGTTTTTTTTCACATGATATTTGTGGTTGATGCATCTGAATAAGTGTGACACCCGAGTGTAGTTGTTATTGGCGGCCTGTCTTAATTTTAGTTTTAGTCTAGTCTTTGTGTCAAGCTGTCGTTTTTTAGTCATGTCCAGACTCATTTTAATAGTCAAGTTTTAGTCTTAGTTTAGTCAGGATTATACATGACAATTTCAGCATAGTTTTAGTCAATGAAAATTGAATTTAGTCTTTTTTAAGTAATGCAATCCTATTTAACCACATCAATATAGAACAAGTATCTAGCAGAATAGACAAAACCAAACCCATTTCATAATTAAAACAAGGTTATTTTAATATTATATTATTGTTACCATATAGACTCAACAATTCTCTACATTCATTCCAGACCCGGAAGGAGTTCTGATTTGTTTCATGTTTTTTGACCACACATTCAGTTTTCTTTTCCACTTCATTGTAAAGAAAGTGTAAAGAAAGACCACTTCGTCATCTTCTCCAAGCCATCTGATTACATATCACAAAAATCCTGAAATCGAATTAATGTAACAATTGCACATTGAGGAAGTGACATCATCAGCGACCGGATGGGAGACACAGGAAACAGAAATATTGCATAAAAATAATTCTCAAGTTCCTAAGTCTGGGGTCTAAGAAACGCGACAAGGGTGTGGAGAGGAGGAGGTCTACACACACAACCAAACAAAGCATCAAAACATTGCTTTTATTTATAGAGTGCTAACAGGTTTCAATACAACAGTGGACTCAGGACAGCTAACCAACATCAGTAGTGCCTAAAGGAAGGGGTGGTCCAGCGGGTGTAACTCAAAAAAGCACAAAAGTTAACAAAAAGGGCACATAAAGCTAACAGGCTAACACAAGCTAACAACAAAGGGGTCTATCACACAAAGCAACAAGACACACGAATGAGATCCCCAACGGAAATGCAGATCTCCATGGACCCTGGGGACCTCCTGAAAGAGTAAGGGCCTAGCAGACCGTGGGGACCTCCCGAGCACCATCCGAAGTCTCTTTATATAGGTGGTGGTGACCAATAGGCGGAGCTTGTAGGATTCAACTCCTCCCACAAAGTCAACCTAAAAGAGACATTTACATTTACAGCATTTATCAGACGCCCTTATCCAGAGCGACTTACAATCAGTAGTTACAGGGACAGTCACCCTGTAGGGTTAGGGTTAGGGTTAAGTGTCTTGCTCAGGACACAATGGTAGTAAGTGGGATTTGAACCTGGCTCTTCTGGTTCATAGGCGAGTGTGTTACCCACTAGGCTACTACCACCCTTACACTACACAAAAACACGGCCAGACACACAGAACATGTGGGAGCGTATGTCCAGGGACGTAACAATAATAATGCAATAAAACGAGAGGCAATAACGTGTGAATGTTTGTGGTTAGGTGTGTGTGCATGTATGAAAACCCGCTGTGATCTCAGGGTACATGGGGAAGACACCACTACGGCTGGCAGAACTTCTCGTCAGCTCTGATGAGCTGGGCGTCCAAGTTATCCTGGCTGGCAAGGCCGGTGGCGTGTCCCCATGCTGCATGTTCCAGCCCGGCCTCCCAGGGATCTGCCGCCTAATTGCCTCAGCGGCTGAGCGCCGCGTCCGTGTCCACGCGTCTGCCGAGCTAATCCCCCCTCCGCCCACGCCGGATCCTTCTCAAGGTTCTGGGGGACATGTGGGTATAGCCCGGCCATGACACTTTTGTGGTTTCTTTGGCAGGCTTTGCCAAATTTCATTATTTATTTTTCTCAAGCAAATAAAAAAATAACTGTAAATAAGTAGATGATGAGAACAGTGTTTTCATGGTGTGGGATTTTCCTGTCTGCTGTCCACGTGGCTGCAGACAACCAGACTCTGTTGGAGGAGCACAGGACAGATTTGTAGAACTGGATAAGAAGCCCCACCGCTCTCTGCACGGATCATCATTAATGCCAGTTATGAAGCGTTATTAGCACAACAATGTACATTTCACTGCAGCTTAGATGAGTTGGTGTGTACATATATAGACAAATGGGTTTGGATTTATTGCCCAAGCAGCTTCACTGAACCTGGTCCTGCAGCTGATTTACAAAGGTATTTAACAAAGTGCTTGCTTTGTATTCTGAAGTGCTGTGGATTAAAAAAGCAAGCAGTGAAAGAGCAAAAAAAATGGTTAATGTTTTTTTTTTTTTATGGCTGAGATTGATTTTCCGCTCACTCTTTTATTCTTCAGCGTGCTGGACCATGAGCCTTTTCAGTACCAAAAGTTTCACTCGTTATTGATCTCCCTTGTAATATAACAACACCGACCCGCTGTAAATCTGTGATTTACCAAGTATTCATTTTCGGCCTTTGATGGGCTGCGACATTCAATGTGAGCAGAACAGCCTGTACAACACTCACCGCAACGTGATGTAATATCATACATTCAATCCATTATTTTCTACCTTTCAAGCGGGACTTTCACACGTAATCTTGCTGTGCACTTTAACTCACGATAGAATGTAAAGAACAACTTTGCATAAAGAACATATCTTTTGGAACACATAATACTATACAGGGCTGACCTGTGGCACAGGTTATTATACGCAATTTGCTAAGGGGGTGGCACACCAAATGAGGAACAAAACAAATATAACATTCCACTATTTTTACAGCTAGTGAAAAGAACAAGTCCACGTGAATATACCTGCTTAGCAAAGCTTATTAGAAATAAAACGGCATAAAAAGCAGCTGACAAAAAATGGCTAGAAATGCTCCTGGATGAAGGTGGGTGGCACCTAAAATCTTGCCAAGGGCTACACATTTGTAAGGGTCAGGCCCGAGGAAAGTTAAGGGAACATTTCCATAATGTAAACTGTCACTTATGGCAATTCAGTAAGTGCTTTCCCATATACTTTCATGTATTATACCAGGATTTGATTATTAGACATTAGGCATTGCATGTTAGACATGAAACGATATTTAATTATAAATAAATAAATAAGAGTGTGAGATCATCATTCAGAAGAACATTGGCTGCCCGGGGTTTGCAGTGAGTCTCCTCTAACAGCTCATTCTTGCCCCTTGGCCCTAACTGCCCTTGACCTTTATCCAATCGTCACTCTGACGACAAGCTACAGAACAACACCCGCTGAGGTCACCTGTCCGACAGACAGCAAGCTGAGATATTACATTTTGCTTCTGAAATCATGGAGCAAGGTTTTTTTTATTATTATTATCCATATTATGAGCAAATCACGGAGATGCCATGATAATTATTAATTGCCATGCTGTATTCTGATTGACATGCTCACACTTTAGATCGCAATTAGGATATGACAGACACATACGGTTATTCATATCCTTCTCTAGATAATATTAGTAGTCTGATTACCGATTACTGTGTGCTTCCTGGAGACCTCCTGTAAACCATCAATTTTAATTTCACATTCCTGTCACCGTTAGCCAAACATTAGCCATGTATCTAGCTCTGGCACTCCTCCATCATATGATACGGATTACACTGAATTACCATTTTTGGACTGACCCGCTGTCCAAATCACTGATATCATTTTTCTCCCTGCCTCTCCTAATGTGTTCTTCCAGATTAATAACAAATGTTTACATTCTTACATTGCCAGCCATAGTTCCAAAGTGTATTTAATATGCAACATTTTTAGTCATCTAGCATTGAGAAACAAAATAGGTTTTTGGTAGAATTCCAGTGCTCTTGAAATGTCACCATTCTCTACCATGTCTCCCGTCTTTAACCTGACAGCACAACGCCCAAACCTGTTTAAAGGAGTTGCATGCAGATGAGCATTCATCAAGTGGCCGGGCCTGTCTGTCCCCGATAAAGGACCCGCTAACTGATTTTGCTGATGGCAAAGGTCACCCATTTGATGGTGAATATTCCCAGGCCTCCACTTGTAGGAGAGCATTACCTGTTCTTCTTGTGTACTGTGCCTTTCTCTGTGAACAAATGGCTTTTAGACGACTGCTCCTGAGCTTTTTAGTGTGGAATGCATAATTCAATACAATTACCTTCTCATTCTTGGTTAAAAATACCTGCATTTCTGCTTACAAAATTGCGTGCATCGATATAATGGTCCATCTAATGTAAAAGGGAGCTCCATATAGCCAACATATTTTTGAAGTGACAACCTCTCAGTCCCAGCCACCCTAATTTAATCTGTCTCTCTCAGATCCTGGCACTGAGCTGCCGCTGTGACGAGCCAGTGTGAGGTGTGCCAGTCGGTCTCTCCAGCCACCAACAACATAACCGACTGAGTTACTCAAATGTCAAAATGGACCGATAATGATAACAGTTCAGACATGGACAGATGCTGTCTTCAGTACACCATGATGGATTTTTCTTGGACCTTATTGACCCATTCAATACTCAGTCTACTGTCACACTGAGACACAATGTGTATGTTGCTGGGCTGTTGATTGGCCATCTGTCTGACTCCTCCCCCTCATCTTTTTGTGTCAGCCTGTGTCTCATGCAGGGTGAGCTGCTGCAGGGTTTCTGAACTACCAGCCACTTCCTGGATTTTTAGGGTGTTCTGGAATTCAGACACAATGATGAGTCGTGGTCCCAAGAATAGGATCCCATCTGGTGCAGGGATGACAATCTGAAGGAGAAGTCAGGCCTCGTCCCTCAGGTCATTAGACTCTACAAACACTCTGTTAAAAATATTGTTGCAAACAGTGTAAGATGTTCAAAGTCAGAGACTGTGCTGTAGTAAATGTCATTTGTACATTGTATTACAAAATGGGCTCGCTAACACCAAGACATGTTAACACAATTTTAAGAAGGTATTCCAGAGTGACAAGCTGCTAATTTGTCTGTTGACGCAAGGTTACTTAGTAAAAAAAAAAAAAAAGATGACAAGCTATATGCTTCCGCATTTTTAAAAAAAGATTCAGAAATAGCCCAACTGAACTGAAGCCCAGGTGCCTTTTTTTTGTCCAATTTAGATTCATACTGCACATCTCCACATGGAGCTGTGCTAATAATGGATTTCTGCTTTGATCTCAAATGCTAAATCATGCAAATGCATGTGTGTGTTATTTACCTTGCAGTTAGAATGCCGTGGCTTGAGGATTATTTGATATAAGAGTCCCTAAAGAAAACACTAGACCAATTTAATAGATGTTAATTGCATTCAAGGTTAATGTCGCCATGAACCAAACACTTGAGACAATGTGCTGAAGTGAAGCATCCCTGCTGACTGAGTGGGTTGTTGCCTGACCACATAAAAGTATTAAAAACACGAGAACTGCTCTGTGTGTGTGTTTCAGGTGTTTTATTCCTTTTCCAGTGTCATTTATCTTCACTGGTCCACAATGCCTGCAGGAGAATGGTTGAAACCTGCTCTGAAAGGAACGTTAACTGCATTTCCACTCAATACCGACTTCAAGACCAACTCTCCAAAAATACAACAATACAGCTCACATAATTAGTACATACATAAAACAATATTAGTAACTCTGTTGCACTAATGCAGCTAGAATATTATAAAACAATTGTGGTTAAACAATATTTTAAGGTAAAAACCTGAAAGGACTTTGGCAAAACAAGAGAAGGCATTCTTCAAATGTATAATATATATGTATAATCTTTTGCACTTGTATGTATTATTCTAGTTGATTTATTTTTCTAATTTATCTTTCTTAATAGCACTTTATATGTTAAGTAGAGGTAGTCCTGAGTCTAACAATTTAATTGCAGAAAATAATGTTACAATAACACTTGCCTATACCCGACTTATTACCAGGTGTACTGTCCCTGTATTTACTGATTAGAAGTCGCTCTGGAGATGTAAATGTTATTTAAAAACTGGCAGGGTGTGGCTTGTGGCTACCAGCCATTTCCCCTCTGTTGACACACTATGACTCCTCTGTTTGCATTTGCAGCATGGGGTTCATCGTTTCGATTGAATCGTGCTGGTTTTTAGAAGTGTTGTGGTGCAGAATGCCTGTTGTTTTGCCAAGATTGCATTTCCATATGCCACAACATGAGGATTGGCTCGCTGTCAACAGAACAATAGGACAAAGACCACAGGCTGATATTTCAAACTGGACACATTCAGATTCAAAGGACACAAAACCACACTCAAGGAAAGCTTTTATCGACCAGGAGATGTCAAATCTTTCATGAAATAAATAAATAAATCAATGCGGGACCAAAAATGACCTATTACCGATGTCACAAGTTATTTACTGATAAGAAACCCTCCCCCATTTCACAAAAGACTGCAGATTGCCCACCAAATGGAAAGCTACTCACCCGAAACATTCAGCTGCAATGATTCTATTTTTGTCTTTGTCAAATTACAGTGCAAAGCGAAGCCGACAAAGACATCAATCAAAAACACAACTTTTAATCCATGAAAGCTACAGATGCAAACATCCTGACTGTCTGTGTTTGTAGCTACAATGGATTAAAAGTTCTGTTTTTGATTGTTGTTGCTCTTTCAGCCACATTGTGCAATTGTTCTCCTGGCCTTGAAAGTAGTAGCAGCCTAGTGGGTTAGACACTCGCCTTTGAACCAGAATAACACAAAGTCAAAGGTTCAAACCCCACTCACTACCTTGTGTCCCTGTGTCCTCTACCAGTAAGCTGGAGAACCCGGATGAAACCTGCACCAAAATCAGTGAGGTTAACTGCCATGTGGCCCCCAAGAGGACTGTACTATTTGCCAACAAACCCACAGAAGGGTTGTGAGAGTTTTCATACAGTTTGTATTTTTATAATAAACCGACTGAAGTAAAAGGTACAAACAAAAGGATGATTTAAGAATCATGGGAATTTTTGACAATTTCAAATCCTGAGCTGCCAAGGTGCCACTGAGGTGCTCTGATCAAGGCACCGTCCCCACACACTGCTCCCTGGGCGCCTGTCATTGCTGCTTACTGCTCACCAAGGGTGATGGTAAAAGCAGAGGACATTCACTCTGTCACAGTGTGCTGTGCTGCAGTGTTTCACAATGACAAAAACAATTCTTGTTCACTTTACGTTTCCAATGACAAACCAGTTCACACTCATAGATACAGGCATAGGCGGATATAAATGAGGAGACACAAAGTATGTACATGTGTGTGTATACAGTACATTATGTATATATATATATACACACACACACACACACACACACACACACATACATATATACAGCTCACAATAAGTAGGGATATTTTGGGGATGGCCCCAAATAACAAAGATTTACAATGTCAGTAGAGGGTCAGACAATGACAACTTGATAGCTCCTCATGCTCCTCACCAGCCTCATGATGTTGTTCTGAGGCAATGAGTTCCACTCTTCCACAAATGCTACACGCAGCTCTGGAGTACGATCTGCTTCAGCTGGTCTCAGACGTGCTCTACGGGGTTCAGGTCAGGGGACATTGATTGCCAGACCATATGAGGATCTCCAACTAATGGTGCAGCATTATTATCCATGAACAGAAAGTTGGGGGTCTGCTGGCAGAATTGGGGGATGATGATGCGTTCTGTGATGTCTCTGAGGTAAGAACGTCCAGTGACTGAGCCACGTACAACGCCGACTGGTGATGCCTGCCCAGACTGTTGTAACTCCTCCACTAAAGCAGTGGGAACCATGATGACCTCAGCGTATCGCCCACCTCGCCTTCTACAGCAACGCTGATGACCATCATTTCTGTGCAAGGTGACCCTACTCTAATCAGTGAGCATTGTCCAGGTAACCAGCAACATCTGACTGCCTTCCACCGACCTGAAGGCACTCCATGACCAGGTGACACTGCTGTCGTGTGATATTGTGTGTTCATGGCTGTTTGAATGATGAACTTGGAATGATTTACTGACAATACCAGCTTTTTGTACCCACAGAATGTTGAAATAGATGCAACATTGAGAAAGTTTGTCTGTTGGTATTGGCACCAATAAAAGGCTTGTAGGTTGAGGTAAGAACTAGGCCGAAACAAAAAACTGAAAGACCTCAGAAAATGATGTGAAAACTGGAAAAGGCAGGAGGCATAAAGCAGTCAACAGAAAAATAAGAAATCTGTTAGTCCTTCATTCGTGCAAGATCAATACAAAAAGTACCAGCGGGACTGTAACGTTCTTAACCTGCATTAGGGGTCCAAGGAACGCCACAAGGGTGTGGAGAGGAGGACGTCCCCTTTTACACACACAACCAAACAAAGCATACAAACACCGCTTTTATTTCCAGTGAGCTGACAGGTACAATACAACAGCGGACTCAGCACAGCTAACCAACATCAGTACAGCCTAAAGGAAGGGGTGGTCCCATGTGGATAACTCAAACACGCACAAAAAGGCCACATAAAGCTAACAGGCTCACAACAAAGGGGTCTAGCACACAAAGCAACAAGACACACAAATGAGGTCCCCCCCCCAACAGAGCTCCTTGCAGATCTCTGTGGATCCTGGGGACCTCCTGAACACCAGCCGAAGTCTCTTTATATAGGTGGAGGTGACCAATGGCAGATGGTAGGTGGAGCTGGAAGGCTTCAACTCCTCCCACAAAGTCAACCTAAAAGAGACAGGACACAAAAACACAGCCAGCCACAAAGAACACGTGGGAGCGTACGCCGTAACAGGGACCCACATATTGGGTGCCAGCTAAGGACCCCCCAATGTCTTGAGGGGTCCTTAGAGGTCCTTTTAATACTATTTTATATGTAACTGCTAGTACTGATTACATCAGAATAAAACACATGGAAGACTTGGTTGGCAGATCTCAGCATGCTTGGCAGTATTTTTGGTGGTTTACCATTGTACTATTTAAGAATCTGAGTGAGACCTCCCACGGTTTCATTCCAACGTTTTTTAAAGAAGAAGAAGAAAAAAAAGCCACCAAAGGAGGAACAAAGTCTTTACTCAGTTTCACATATTCACTTTACCATCTGCAGCATCTGGAGGGTGTGAGTTTTGTGTAAAGAACTATGGGTAACTGACTGTACAGAAATGAGAAGTGGCGCTGAAGGGCTTCCTGCTCATGTAGTCAGCTGCAGAATATGCTCAGTGGTTATATTTGAAGCATGTGGCTCTTCGTGTCGATTCAGTTTCTGTATCGCCTTTGAGACAGGCTGACCAGAAATGAATCTTCTTGCAAAAAAAAATTGTGTCTGTGTATTTGTGTGTGTGAAGCAGATATGAGTATTCTATTATTTTTTTACATGTATTCTGTTACACGTTAACCCTGGATAATGTCAGTTCATTTCTTTATTAATTGATAGACATTTTTTTTTTTTAGATTTGAGTCAGGCATCACTGTTGATGACCATCGCTGATAATTTTTTGTCGTCACATCTGAGTCACCAACAGGGTGTGGTGTGGTGCAAGTGATTTTAGCCTCCACCAATTAAACCAATGTCACACCTTCTGAAGTGATGTGCAGATCCCACCTTCCTGGTAATTAAATGTCGTGCACTATTGTATTTAGTTCCATGCAATAAGCAAAAAGAAGTAATCACGCAACAATTCAAACAACCCAAATTCCTTGTTATTTTGCTCCTTTTTATTAATTCTGCATCGGTGTCAGGGGGCAGCCACTGGTGACGAAAGTAAATCCCACCTGCTAGGGGAGTATAAAAAGCCCTGCAGGGTACTGGGCTGCCAGATAGTGCCAGGGCAGAGTGGGGTGAAGGCTGGCATCAGGCACTCAGACACGCAGATGAACGGCCCATGGGGAGGCTGGCAGCTCTGATCGCCGGTTCCGCCCGCGAACACTCTGCGGCCAGAGAGCGCAATGGAGAGAGGAGGAGAGTCAGCAAGAGAAAGATGATGAAAAAAGATAGAGAAAGAGGGAGTGGCAGAGAGCGAGAGCGAGAGATTTTGCGATAATGAAACGGTGACTGTCAACAGGGAGGGTAAAAGCAACCAGTCCAACAGAAAATACATCAAAAAAACACCCTACGGAACATAAAAAATATATACATCTTGTGTCAGAGTTCTGATCTCATCCATCCATCCGTTTTAATGCAGGGTCACAGAAAAAGCCCAATTACACAGTACACACAGATCAGCCACAACATTAAAACCACTATGAGGCGAAGTGAATGACATTGGGGTCGCACGTGGCGCCCGTCAAGCGCTCAGATACATGACAGCAAATGAACAATCGGTACTTGAAGATGCTGGAAGGGTCTGGAAAGTGGGGATGATCCGAGTGTCCAATTGTCTGCAGTGGTTAATACCAAGGCCAAGCTCATCCGTCTGTTTACTTGGAATCAAAAGTGCAGGCAAACGGAGAATAATCTGGAAACATTTGTACAGGCTTTTGCAACAGCAACAACAATAACAAGATCAACAAAGAAATCCCAGACACCATATCTCCAGAGGATGCTTTTAAAGAGCATGCTTCGGCATTGTTGTTTAAACGTTATCAAAATGTTGTCCAAGGCGCTGGCTCTGTCACTCAAAGCTGGGTCTGAAGTGAGGGATCCTTTTCTTCTGCTGCATTTCAAGTGATCACACAAACAGAAAAAGCCAAGGACTCGGTATCGGTATCGGTGGTGAAGGCTGTGATTTACCGATGTGCCATAAGACTAAAGTTCTGATGGAAATGGCACAGCAAAAAAAAAAAAAAATGCCGTGATAAAGTAGGTTGCATTTCAACTTCAAATACTAGAAGGGGCAAAGAATTTCATCTTAGAGTGGAAGTAGCAGTGGGGCCATTTGAGACTTGAAGAGCCCTTTGAAGCCCAGACTCATCCGCCACAGACGGTGAAGAACCTGATGGGGCTCTGCTCAGAGTGAACTGTCGAGGTTGCAGTCGCCCGCATCTCCCTGATGATGGTTCTCCTTAGCCGGGGCTTCGGAGAGGAGACTCAGGCAGGTAGCTGGGTTCCTGGAGGCACAGCGCGAGAGCAGGGTGCCGCCCCTCCGTTGACAGGGGCACAGGTAGCCCCTCAGGTGGAGGCGCACCTTGCTGTGCAGCGACGCGTAGATGAAAGGGTTGTAGCAGGCCGAGCTCATGGCCACTAGGTGGCAGCAGACTTGCAGGACGTTGATGTAGTGCTTGTCTACGATGCGGAAGTCGGCGTCCAGGTCCAGCATGAGGTTGAGCACCTGCAGGGGCAGCCAGCACAGTGCGAAGGCCAGGACGGAGGCCACCAGCAAGGAGAAGGTCTTGCGCCTCCGCTGACTCCAGCGCTGCTGCTGCTGGCTGGCTTCTCCAGGCAGGGAATGCCTGCGGAGGTGCAGGCTGATGGCGCAGTAGGACATGCTGACGGAGAGCAGCGGGATCATGTAGGAGGCCAGCAGGAAGAAGCAGGAGTAGAGCAGCCGCAGGCGCTCGGCCCCCGGCCAGAACTCCTCGCACACCACCAGCTCCACCCCGCCGGGTCGCAGGTCCACGTACCGGGTGTGTAAGGACGGTGGAGCGGCCAGGGCCAGGGAAAGTCCCCAGACGGCCAGTGCCACCGCCCCGCAGCCCCACATGGAGATGCGCCTCCTCACGGGGTACGCCACCACCACATAGCGGTCCATGGCGATGGCGGTGAGCGAAAGAACGGAGGCGAAGACCGTGGCGCCCTGTAGCAGGGGCACCAAGTGGCAGAGCGGCCTGCCGAAGGCCCAGCCTCGCGTGTCGAAGGCGTAGGATGCCGTCAGGGGCACACAGCTCAGGCACATGAGGAGGTCACCGGCCGCCAGATTGCCGATGAAGAAGTTGGTGGCGTTGTGGAGCTTCTTGTCGGCCAGGATGCAGGCCAACAGGAAGGAGTTTCCGACTCCGGCCACCAAAACCACGGCCGAGTAGAGAGGCAGGAAGAGCGGCTTGAAGCGCAGGAGCAGCTGCATGCCGGAGAACTTGTCCAGCGGGTCCGTGTGATTGCCGGAGAGGACTCCGACGGTGCCGTTGGACACGCTCAACACATGCTCCAGAAGAGGGTCCATAGTCAGGCTTTGGTCATCCTGGAGAATGCAGAGAGGTACATTTACAAAACCCCTCAAATAACCGTCACCGAATAGAATATTCAAATTGCAAAACATATTCCGGACCTGACTTGAGTTCTGCAACAAATGAATACAAATGAATACACGGACAGCAAAGTAATTTACCGAGCCAAAAACAGAAAGATGTATGTCATGTATATTGAATATTATTTTTGTAAATAAAAGATTTGTATATTTTATTGTATATTGTATATTTTTAGTTGTTTTATACTGTTGTGCTTGAGGGACACCACTCTTCACTCTTATACTTGGTCAATAAATGCAATAAATGTGCAATTCTGATTAATTCTGATTTATATTCTGATACCCTTAATTTATATATTATTGAAAAAGTATTTGGAGCGAATATTTTTGGAAATGGAAAAACGTGAGAAAATAATAATTTTTTTTAGACAGTCCAGTCGCTTCATGCCTCGTGCATGATGAAAGGTATGTTGATGCATTATTTTCAGATAACAGTGATCCGATGAGGGCGAGTGATTGACCGGAACGCCCAGGTGTAGACTCTGCTTAGCATTTGACTCATGGGATTGTGTCTGGGACCGTAAACAGCATTTTGCTGTTCATCCGCAGCCCCCATCCATCTTCACATACAAATTCGATTTAGGGGGAAAAAAAAGATTCATTGCTTTTCATTATAACATTATGGAACCATTTGTGCTCATATTGACACACAAATTGATTTGTGTTTAATGCTGCGCCACAGTCAAATGTGAGGGTTGTGTGCCTTTTCACGACATTGTGTGTCACCGCACCATGTCAGACCGCCACCATCCTCTACCCTTAAAAATACGCAGCTCTTGCCGTCACTCCCATTTAGTTCCCTTCTCTTTCCACTTTCCTTTCGTTCAAAGTTAATTTGCTCAGAACACTCTAGACCACAAAGGGCACCAAGGTTTCACGTTAATTCCCTTATCAGCGTTGCACAGGCTCTGAGGGATTTACTGCAAATGCTGCTGTTGTTGTTGTGGCTTCAACCGGTATTGGCACCAAAATTGTAATGACGCTGAGGTCCAAGCTGCAGGTTCAGAAATTGTCCTTATAGGTTGGTGGATTCTGTCGGCTGGTGCCACGCTGGCGTCTGCTGTTTCCTGTTCTTCACCAAAGGTTGTCTACAACCCCCCCCGTTGCCACGCGTCCCGGCGAGACCCTTTTTAGCTACCATTTCATTTCTCGCATTGCTGAGTGTTGAGCGGTAAAAACTCAACTTCTCCCGGGCTTTTCCCAGGAAAAATCCGACTGGTGAAGCCTGGCTGAGGCGCGAGAGGCACTCAAACACATGAAGCACTCAATTCTGGAATGATCAGACAATAATGAAAGAGAGGGGACCATCAGAGACTCCGCGCTCTGCGCCAGACACCAGTTGCCCCCCAGTAGGATTGGGGTCCTGTGCTCCATTAGCCGTGCTCTTTGAGTCCGGTGATGAGAAACGCGGGAATGTGATATTTTTTCCCTGATTCGTCGCTGAAGTCTGCGGCTGGAAGTAATAATGATGCAGCGATAGCATCAGTCGCGGTGTTGCCAGCCGTGGCGCTCTGGGAGGTGTGTGACAGTCTTGTAAATTACAGCCGAAGACAAATTTATGGACTTCTGAGGACATTTTTTTTCCCTCCTCAAGCTTTCAGGACTGAAATAAAATGAACGGTACAGTGAAGTCACGGGGACGAAACGGAAATCCTTCAGTTTCAAATGTTGGAGCACAGAGACTCAGATTATTTAAGACCGAAATGAGAAATAAAAAAGTCACAGAGAACAAAAAATGTAGATAAATGACGATGCAAAGAGAGAAAAAGAATGCGAGAAGTGCAGTACCTTTGATCCGCTTTATCCCACCGTTCCCCAGCTGGGTTGGAATTGTAGGTTCTTGGAGGTGAAATCCGGCTGTCTCCTGATGTTCAGAAAGGATGCTGCCTCTTCCTCTTCCTCCTCCTCTGCCTCTGTTCCTCCGGGTTCGGGTGGTGACAGAGTGAACTCTGCTGAGGGAGAGTGAGCAAGTGAGTGAGAAAGAGAGAGAGAGAGAGAGAGAGAGAGAGAGAGAGAGCACTGATGGTGCATCTGCAGATGCCTCTTTGTCCCTGAAACACCCTCCCACTTTTCCTCTCCACACATTCACACACACACACACACACACACACACACTCATGGAGACTCGTTTGTGCTCACATACACATTGTTTGTTCCCACTTTTGACCACGCAGCCCCACACGCATGGCACAACACACTCTTAGACGTGCATGCGAAGACACGTTTCTTGGCAATCTTTCGTTGTGCGATTATCTGTGTGCATTACAGCACAGACGTGATCAATACTCCATCGACTATGTCTTCAATTGTCCACACTAGATGATTACGGCAATTTTGGCTACTTTTCTCTCTTCTCTTAGAAATTGAGAATGCGAAAGTGCATCTCTCTTGACTTTTCCCCTCTGCATAATCGCCAGGCGATGATCCCCAAGGTCGAAATATTTACTTCTAAACTGATTTTGCACCATTTTTGTCCACCAGCATGAAAAAAAAGTGTTGCTTAATATTCTTCATGCTCAGAGCATTGTGTTTCTCTGTAGGCTGCGCGATGTATACCAGATATCTAGATATCTGTAGTGTCATGTGTTGACTGTCATTAATCAACACATGACCGAAGAGATTATGTGTGTGTTTATTCCTGTCATATTTGGACAACCCATTGCTTAGTGAGCATGACAGAAACTATCATCTCTCTTCATAACTATTCATGTATGCTAAGTGGCTTGCTTTTGATGTTTGGTAAATTGTTGATTTTGGGGATGGCATCACATTGTGCTCACACAATTGCTTTTGAAAATGTGCCAGATGTGTGTGTGTGTGTGTGTGTGTGTGTTGGGGGGGTAAATCTGCAGTAATTGAGAGGCCAGACAGCGGAGTGGTGCCGTCTAAACATGCACAGGGACTGCGGGCTCCGTGATGCACTCAGAAGAGTAAAAACGGCCGAGTCTGTGCGTCTGAAAGGTTAACTGCACTTGCCGCTGTCGTAGTCAATGTCTCTGCAAGGTTTTTGTTACAAATTAGGCCCCGGGACATGCTCCTGTTCTAATGCGATCAAAGCTAATCTTTTAACCCAGGGTGTCATGGTGGGTGCAACCCTTATTTGACCCCCCCCCCATCCAACAGCATCCCATGAAACAAACTGCACGCCTCCCCACGGGGAAAATGCCACTACCTGACTACCTGCCATTAGATGGGGGTGCTGAGCCGAGCTGGAGGGTGTCTGGAGGGCCGCTGTTCCCAAATCAGAGGAGGAAGGAACGTTAAGAACTGCATTAGGGAAATCTGTGAGTTTAGCGTAAGTATTTTGTGGTTCATCACTTTAAAACAGTCGCGTGACACTTAAAATGTTAGTGTGTTAATTCAATCATGATGAACAACTAAAAACATTTTGCTAATGAGTTCAGGAGCACTCATGGATTATCAACCACTTGTGCCAATTTAGAATTTAGTAAGCAATTTAGTGCACACACAAAAGCACAATTAATGTGCATGGTCATGTAAATGTTAGAACCATTGCATGTTAAATTGCATGTTAAGTCTGACATTATCTCATAAGCTATGCTTTTTTAAAATATGAATGATGGTTTTATGCAGCTGAGCTCTATAATATAGCAAAACCAATGGCAAATATGTTCATTCGCTTAAATCCCACATAAGCCTTTGTAGTCAGCTCTCATTTTCGGAGAGCATGGCCATGAATTTAATTTAGGTAATCTATTCGATTAGGCTTAATATCTCAGATAAGATTTGTCAGGAGAAGTATGGTGCTGTATTGTGTTCCTAATTAATGTTAAAAATGGATTTATAAAATGCTGGACATGCAGTTTCTGGGAAGGAAGTTCATTGAATGTGTAAGCAAAATAAATGCAATTTTATTAAAGCATATTTATTTGTTTATTAACAATGTATTCATTTTTTTTTTATAATCCTGTATATAAAACTTTAAGATGGAAGTTAAAGCATATTGATGGCAGAATCCTTGAGGGGTGCAGACACCTGACGAACATTCCCAGGGCACTGAGTGCAGGCCACGCCCCTCTCATTCCCAGCATCTGAAGGGAGATGCTGTTTTTACGCTCAGCTGCTAGTCTTGGTCTTGGGTGGAGAGTTGGTGTGATTCCCCCTATTGTATGTGTGGGAAATTGCATGTAATGGTCTTGTGTTGCTTTTTCAGGCGGTGGAATGTGGAGTGTCCCTGAGTGAATTCGAACCTTTTCTTTCCTGTTTCCACCCCCCCCAGTCCCAAAGCTGATTCCTCTGTGTCTGTCCAGTTTAACTGAAATAAATGTATTTGTGGAACTTACCTGCACCTGATATCATTCCTCCCTATTTTCTTTGACACACACACACACAGGGTTTTTAACCTCTTTGCTGTGTGTTGTTATAGTATTACCTGATACCGAAGGCAGAAGAGGGTATTAGATCTGCCCAGGGGGTGACCTGACATCACGTTTTGCTCGATTAATTGAACAAGTTGACACACACACACACACACACACACACACACATTCACTTCTGAAACAACCCACACATACAGAGAGCAGAGAGTGTTACACAGCCAAAGGATGATGTCTCATTTCTGTCGGTGCACAATGGAATTACCGGAGCGATGCACAGCACGCCGATGATGGCGCGGTGGCCTCCGGTTGGCTGATTATTCTATTCTAGTCATTTGAGCTCCTGCTGTGTCAAGTGGCACAAGGTGAGAAATGAGGTAGGTTGTATAGATTAACTCGCATTAAGACAAAAGAGAGGAAACACAAATAATCCAAAAAGCAATTGAAAAGAATTTTTCATTTAAATTTTTTGTGCTTGCTGAGTTTTCTGATTTATTCATCTGATTCAATGGTGTATGAAGGAACAAGGACAATATATGACATAAAAAAGCACATGTTCAATGGAACAAAACTAGTCTCCACTGGTTCTACACCATTTTTACCCAGCTTCAATTATATTAATGTACTAAAGTTATTAATGTGATAATACACATTAATTGAATACATTACGAGTTCATTCATGTAATAACTTTTCTTTTGACCCAGTGTGATTTCACAGGAAATTATAATTTATAATTCAGTATTAAGTGTAAAGATATTTAAATATATTCAGAGGTAGTCAAAAGGCACAAAAAATGTGAAGAAAGTGAAGTGATTGTCATTGTGATACACAGCAAGCACAGCACTATGACATGCGCCCAGGGATCAGTGTGTGCTCAGTGGCAACTCAGTGCACCTTGGCGGATCGGCATTCGAACCAGCATCCACTTCCTTAACTGGTAGGCCACCACTAGCCCACAAATATTTTGAATGGTCTATGTACAGTCGTTTACAAAAGTTTTGAGAATGAGACAAATACTGGTTTTCACAAAGTTTGCTGCTTCCGTTTTTATTATTGCAATTTGCATCTACTCCAGAATGTTATGAAAAGTGATCAGATGAATTGCAAAGTTTGCCTCTTTCCCATGAAAATAAATGTAATACCCCCAAAAATATTTGCATTGCATTTCAGCCTTGCCACACAAGGACCTGCTGAGATCAGTCCAGTGATCCTCTCGATAACACAAGTGAGTTAAAATGTCAGACTGGATGCTTTAAAAGGAGGGTGATGATTGAAATCTTCGTTCTTCCTCTGTTAACCATGGTAACCTGCAGGGATACACATGCAGTCACCACTGCGGTGCATAAAATGAGCTTCACGGGCGAGGACATTGCTGCTACTAAGAATGCACCAAAATCCACCATTTTATCAGATCATCAAAAACGTCAAGGAGAGAAGTTCAAGTGTTGTGAAGAAGGTTTTAGGGTGCCCAAAAAAGTCCGGCAAGCTCCAGGATCCTAAAGATGACTGAGCTGCTGGATCGGGGAGCCACCAGTGCAGAGCTTGCTCAGGAATGTGAGAGCATCTGCACGTACCACTTCTCTCCTTTCCGATTGTCTGGTGCATCTGGAAAAACTATTGTCCGGAGAATAAAATGTGAGCGCTACCATTAGTCCAGTATGGTGCCAACAGTAAAGCATCCTGAGTTCATTCATGTGTGAGGCTGCTTCTCATCCAAGGGAGTGCACAGCCATGAATAAAGAATGGTACATCCTCCGACAAAACTTATAAAATGCTTGTAATTATTCTTCAGTACCCCACAGAAAACCAGTATTTGTGTCATTCTCAAAACTATGTTCAATTGCTTTGTTCAGTTTTATTAACAATATGACAGGAAATATACAGTTTAGTTCAAAAACGTGCCTGATTATGTCTGAGATTAGTCTAAAATCATTTGTAAAAACTTCATTGTGCATAGATAATAGTCTCATGGAACAAAATGCTGTACCTACAGAGCAGTTTAAAAGGATTCCCTTTGATAATGTAATTAGGAAGAATGACAGCAATGTGATATTATAGCCCTTTGAATTGATTTATGAGCAATGACTAAGTCAGTATGAAACAGTGATGCATAGATTTATTGCACATTTTTCATCTGTATCTTGATTAATTATAATCCAGTATTTTAAAATAATTAGCTCCAGATCATTAGATATTTACATTCAAACATAGTGTGAAATAATCGTTTTGTTACGTCTTCATGTATTTCAAGTAGTTACCAAGGGGGGGAAGAAACCGTAAGATCTGAGAGAATGAGAGGGATATGGAGGGTTGAGGGGGTTATTCGACTTGGAAGGCCTTTCTAAGGCTTTCAAGTGCCTCCTGCTGGTGGACGGTGATCCAGTCCTGTGGCAGGACTGCTGGCTCACATTGGAAGGCCTGTGCAAATCTGTCATTGTGCCTCATCATCACGTATCTCCAGTAGATGCTAGAGCCACCTCTTTCCCTGTGCTCCTGAGGAATGCTCCAGTCAGGGTAGATGGACTGATAGTCCTTGTAGGCAATGATCTGATCGTTGTCGTCATTAGGACTGAAGTAACTGTCATGACGCATCTCCTCTGAGCAGGTGTTGTAGGAGCCAGAGCAGGCATAAGGCAGGAGGTCTTTAGGTCTGTGCCAGAGAGAACTGTGAACGGTGTGGTTCCTGTCTTCAACGTCACATGGAGCCTTGCAGAACGGGCACCGCTTCCCACAGCCCTTAATCCGCTCATACAGCTTGTTTTGCAGTTGTGATGGGAGGTCCTGGGATATCTCAACAACACTGCTGCTCTTCATCAGCTCCTGATCCAAGAAGCTACTGAGCTCAGCAACGTTGTCTCTCAGGCTTGTCAGGAGGTAGCCATGATGTGAGCAGAAGTCAAACAATGGGTTCTTTAGCATGTCACGTTCCAGCACCAGGTCAGTATTGCGCTCAAGGGCATTGCACACCATTAACAGTAACAGATGCAAGCGGTCAGGTTCTCCACTCATGGCATCTGCAGATTGGTTGATGGCCTGCTCTATCTGAGAAATGACCTCGTCCTTGCATTGCTGCCTTGAGTCTTCAAGCATCACAGTTCCTGAGAAATAGTTCACCACGATTTGCAGGATCCTCTTGCGGATGAAATTCTCACTTGACTGAAGGTACTCATAGAAACTCTCAAAACTGTCCTCCTGCATTAGCTCTTTGAGGACATTGTAGTGAAATTGCTTGGGAGAACATAACTGACCGAGCTCATCTTTTCGCAGAATGTCGGTGAAAATCTGGATTCCCATGGAACCTTCAATGTAGCATTGAGCTGCAGGTTTCAGACACATGCTGGTAAAAGCCTGGGCAGCCTTAAGACACTGGTGCCTACTGCGGTACTGTTGCTTGAAGTCCTGCATGTATCTTTGCTTGTTGTCCATAAGGAACATCTTCTTGGAATTCATTTGCCTCACCAGCTTGTCTTGCATCTCTTTGAAGGACAGCGATGCTTTGTTGCAGACGTAGACTTTCAGGTCGATCTCAAAAAGAGAGTTTACATTGAACTCCTTCGAACTGAGACCTCTGTCGATGATCTCTAGCAGATCTTTTGTGTAGCTGTTGCTGTAGTTCTCTTTGCGTTTCACCTTTTCAAGCACAGATTCATCGCAGGCATCTATCATCTTTGCTGCAAACGCGGGTGCCTCCTCTTTGTCACTTTGCAACGTTCTTTTCAGCTTGCTGCGGAAACCGAAGTGCTCATTTAGTACCGTAAAATCGCCTACGCTTTGCTTGCCTACTAATTCAAGTTTATCTATGTACTTCTGCAGGACACGAACTCTGAGGTTTTCTCTCAGCTGCTGTTTTACTTTGTCTGCAATGTCCACTTGTTCTACCGGCTTTTGTTCCAAATTGGTAGGCACCTGATCCCAAACGCTTGCAAACTCCTCTTCCAGCCGAATGTCGTCAAGTAAGTCATCACTGGTCCTGCTGCTTATTAACAGCAAACGTAACTTGACCTCCAAAGCAGCCTCGAGTGCTGTCTGCAAAGCTTTTGTCTTTGCCGAAATCTCGTAAACATCTGTGGCAAACTCAAGTTTTTTGTTGAGTTCATTTGTTGATTGCATCTGCAGTACATCAACAGTGTTTAAGAAATTAGTATGGTATGCATCGACTAGGTGCCAGTTGATATCCTCTCTCTTAAAGTATTCTTTTAGACCGGCCCGGAGTCTGTCACATTCTGTGTTGAGTTCACTTGAGGCATCGTCCTCCAACTTTCTGAGGATATCTTCAGAGTTCCTGCGTGCACCGCGCCTTCCTTCTTTCAGATCTGTTATGTGGCCATCAACACCTCCAATCCAACCTTCCATGTGGTTCTGAATGTTCTGTTCATCATAGACCAACTTGGTGCAAACCCCTGAGAAGGTGACCGCTATTTCTGTGTTGTTGAAAGGAATGGGGAAATTCTCTCTTTTCACTGCCTCCCACAGCTGGGAAATGGACTCTGTGAACTGTGGAAGGCGTGTGTCTTGATTCGTCACTGCACACTCTTTTGTAGTATGGAACAGACTACTCTTCAAGTCAAGCATGGCTTTGGTGCCTTCAGGATTAACGGGCGAATACACAATGTTGTTGTTCCATGGGGCCATCAGGCAGTGGCTGTTGTTTTCAGTCCTGGGGACATTTTCTATCTCAAGCGCTTGCGGTGATTTGTCCATGTTCAGGACCTGAATCACACGACTCATTTGCAAAGACAGAACCCTTGTGTCCAGTTTGTCATTTTGCGTCATTATAAGGCATGCTGGCATCTTCTCTGTTTCCTTAGTGCGCAACAGTGCACTCACAGCAATCTGTAGTGTACTCTGCACTTCATTCTCACTGTCTGCTTTCAGATTTAGCAACATGACATCACTAAGGCCTGTTACAAAAGTGGCCAACTCGTGGTCATGTTCAAGGCTGTCCTCTTGCTCAGATGGAAAGTTCAGACCCTCTGTGTTGATCAGCAGCAGAAGATCACACTCCATTTCCCATCGCAGATTGTCAGGGAGGACAAGGAGGAGCATGTAGGCACCTTTTGCATGTCGGTAAGTGCCTTTCGGAAAGCTTGTGCCAAACAAGGTGGACAGCACCTCTGCGTTCTTTGAATCATGGAGGCCAAAGGCTGTGATGACCTTCATTCTCATGTTTAAAGGCAATTTCTTTTGGAGTTGAACTAGAACGCTGTACAGCCAATTCATAGGCACAGCAGATGCATCGCCATCGTATATCTCTAGGGGGACCCCATGCATGAGGAGCTCAGCAGCCAGATTGGGGAGGCGCAACACATACGAGTCACTGCATGCACTGTGGTGACACAACTCATACATCAACCCCATCTCACGGAAAAAATGCTCAACACCCAGGAAGATGTAGTTGCCTGCTGATGTAGTTTCCATTGGTTCTGTGCACTGGGATGCAGAAAACTGTTCCCACTGCATCACACCAAGTTGCACTTCCATCCACTTCAAAAAGAACGCTCTTTTGAACGTGTTAATGGTAGTGAGGGCATCAATGAAACCTTTCATGGCTGATGTCAACTTATACTTCCTCAGATCCTGTTGAATGGCTCTCTTTTCCTCTTCGACCTCAGGTGGATCGAAGTCATCATCCTCCACTGGTCGACACTCCTCCTTCTCCAGCTCAACCAGTCTCTTCCACTGTGCCCCTTGCAAGGGAAGCTGTTCCTCTTTGTATTTCACAGGGTCCTCTTCTATTCCTTTGAGAACCTCTTCAGCTTCTTTATATGCTTTCCTGCAGATGTCGTCCTCATCCACATTGAAGCTGAGGTCCATGCTAATGCCAGCCAGATCAACAAGGTTAACTGCATGTAGGTGAGGGATCAGATGACTCAATGCCTCCTTCAAACATAAAGCAAGTTCCTCCTCATTCCCAGTGTAATTAGACAGTAGCAGCCTTTGGTCCAACTCCAGCTCCTTTACCATCTTACTCAGCCGCTTCTTGTGTCCCTCGCTTGCACTTACGTCTTCAAATTGTTGAGGGCAGTCGACAAGGACCATGTGGCATGCAAGGCTCCTCCAGTAGGCAAGCAACTCACACTCTCTGTCTCCAAGGCTGCCACAAAGCACAATGAGAACTGCCGAGCCACGACAGAGGAGACTCAGCTGTCTGTCAAAGGAAGCCGCATCCCCACGCAGGTTGGACATTAGCATTGGTCGGGAAAACATGTCTCCACTGGGGTCATCCACGGGCAGGTTCCATCCAATTTCCACCACCCCTTCTGAGAGACTTCTTGGCAGCTGTCCTCCCTCCATATGCCTATGGATAAAGAACTCACACTGTTTGTGTGGGCCACTCATCAGCCGGTTCAAGACTTGGGATTTGGAAACATTGCAGTCGCCCAGTCTGACACAAGACAGTAAAGGCATTCGTGAGCTGGCCATGTTCTTCATCTGCATTTCCTGAGGTTGTCTGAAAGGGTTTGGTTTCCACTGTCCCAGCACACCACGAAAAGGCCACAGCAAGAGCGTACCATGCACATCCGGCCAAATTGGAGGAAGAAGCAAGGGCACTGCAAAATTGCACCGTACCATGTGGCGTGCAATCTCCTGGCGCAGAAAGCTATTGGAGCACATGAAGACCCCTGTGATGAGGTCCAGCGGATTGACTGCAGACAGATCCTCACCTATCCCTTCATCTAGGCTTGGTGGGCAAGTGCCTGGCCAGGAGGAGTCTGGCACCGCACTGCATGATGGATTTCTAGCCTGAGGACTGTAGAGCCAGAGACGCCGTAGGAAGGAGTACAGAAGATGGGAGGGCGCTGAGGGCATCTCATCTTCAAGAGTGAGGTTGCTAATATATAGCATTGATGTAATGTCCAAAGGGTCCCTGAGAAAGTCTCTCATACCAAGCATGTACATCACACTGCCCAATGCCTTGTTTTGGGCAGACACTGGAAGAGAAGTAGAGTTAGTTGGTTAATAAACAAATTTGCATAAATATTTTCAAATAAACTTTTAAATTTGATAATTTGCTATAGTATGGCTGCATGGAGTATTTCACCCACACTGAATTACTTAACTTTGTGTAAATGGCGATGGGTGGTAATTTGTTCAAGTTGTTCTTACTCACGTGTTGTCCGGTTGGTGTAACTTAGAGCAGAGTCACGGCGGTGAAGCGCCATGGTAAACGTGATAATCGTTTGCCTGCTACTTAAGCAAATTGAAGGCTGTTTTCCAAGATGTCAAAGGTCATACACCTCTTCATCCATTTAGGGCTTCCTGGCGTAAACCCTAAAAGTTTTGTATCATTATTTTATTTTATTATTTCTAAAGTATTGCAATAAAATAAATGAAAGATGCGGCAATCTAATGACGGTAATACAGCTATAAAATCCCAGAAGAACAAACATGCCAGTGACCTAGAAGTAGTAATGAAGACTCTCATACAATTCAAAATCAATACATCAACATCACATAATTAAGTAATGATTAATGATTTTGGTACATTTTAAACCTCAGATAATAATATGCTACAGTGCCTCAGGCAATGCTAACAATTACAGACAATTACAGTCTTTGTAGCTCACCTGTAGTGATTAAAGGATTAGCAGTCTGCTGGACAGATGTCAGAGCTCCGGTCACAGAGCAGATATGAAGCTGAAGTCCTTCTGGGATGATGGTTTTATAAGTAAACCTTGCGTGATAAGAAGTTGTTTGCTAAGAAATTCTCCTCCTCTTTACGTCATCCACACTCCCATGCTGGTATTAACCCTCATATGCAACACACACACACACACACACACATACATATACACACATAAACCATAAATTTGTAAATATTTCAGTATTTCAGACTGCTCCAGTCACAAATCATCAACTTGTTAATACCGCTGTGGATCTCTGAACAGGGTTATGGGGAGGTACACGTGTCTTCAGACAGTACATCACCATATCGCCCAAATACTGTCCGTCTGACGCCATGTCACCTGTCATTGATCAGTATCAGGTCGATAGATCTGCATTCTAACCATTCCACTATTTGTTCTTTTTTGTTTGGGCACCAAACAATGTGTGACCATGACGTGTCTTGAGTCTGTCTTATTACCCGGCGACATGAGGCGACACAAGACTGAACATCTCTGATAATGGCAGCCAGCAGGCATATTTAATTGTGATCTCTCAATTCGAAATACATTGCCACACATGTATGCAGTGCTGTATTCTGTCAAAGTGCCAAAAAATGTGTATTGAGAATATTATACAAAAATATATACAGTATACAGTATTCAAACTTTATTTACATTTCGTACATTAACCTCATATAAGTAAATATATTTTGAAAAGCATGTGTAATTGAAAAGCATGTGTTCTGTTGTCGTCATCGTCGTCTTCCCCCGCTTATCCGGGTCCGGGTCGCAGGGGCAGCATCCCAAGTACATTTACATTTAAATTTACAGCGTTTATCAGACACCCTTATCCAGAGCGACTTACAATCAGTAGTTACAGGGACAGTCCCCCGGGAGACACTCAGGGTTAAGATATCTTGCTCAGGGACACAATGGTAGTAAGTGGGATTTGAACCTGGTTCTTCTGGTTCATAGGCGAGTGTGTTAACCTCTAGGCTACTACCACCCCCAAGTAATGAATCCCAGACAGCCCTCTCCCCAGTCATCTCCACTAGCTCCTCCAGCAGGACCCCAAGGCGTTCCCAGACCAGACCGGAGACATAATTTCTCCAGCGTGTCCTGGGTTGACCTGGGGGTCTCCTGCCGGCAGGACATGCCCGAAACACCTCCGCAGGGAGGTGTCCAGGAGGCATCCTGACCAGATGACCGAACCACCTCAACTGGCTCCTGTCGATGTGGAGGAGCAGCGGTTCTACTCTGAGTCCCTCCCGAATGTCCGGGCCCCTCACCCTATCTCTAAGGCCAGCTGTTCTGTTGCATTTCATTGCATTTCATCATCAACTTAAATGAAATATCAACATGAATGATTTGCATAAATGAGTCTTACCAACACCCACATTTGATGATACAAAGCCTCCATGTAAGCACTTCACAGCATCCTTCATATCCATTATTTCTTTATTTTGCAGCAGATGTATTCTAAACGTGTTATTATACACGGCTCAAAAAAATAAAGGAACCACTTAAACAACACAAGTCAATCACACTCCTGAGAAACCAAGCTGTCTACTTTGGAAGCAACACTGATTATCAATCAATTTCACATGCTGTTGTACAAATGCAATGGAACATGTGGAAATGTTAGGCAATTAGCAAGACGTCCCCAATAAAAGCGTGGTTCTGCAGGTGGTGACCACAGACAACTTTTCAGTTCCTGTGATTTCTGGCTGATGTTTTGGTCACTTTTGAATGCTGGAGGTGCTTTTGTTCTAGTGGTAGCATGAGACGGAGTCTACAACCCACACAAGGGGATCAGGTAGTGCAGCTCATCCAGGATGGAACTTCAATGCGAGCTGTGGCAAGAAGGTTTGCTGTGTCTGTCAGCGTAGTGTCCAGAGCATGGAGGTGCTACCAGGAGACAGGCCAGTACATCAGGAGATGTGGAGGAGGCCGTAGGAGGGCAACAACCCAGCAGTTGGACTTCTACCTCCGCCTTTGTGCAAGGAGGAAGAGGAGGAGCACTGCCAGAGCTCCAGCAGGCCACAAATGTGCATGTGTCTACTCAAATGATCAGAAACCACTGTCAGTCCTCTGCCACTGCCACTGCCACACTGTGCTCTTCACAGATGAAAGCAGGTTCACACTGAGCACATGTGAAAGACGTGACAGAGTCTGAAGATGCTGTGGAGAAAGTTCTGTTGCCTGGGAGTGGGTCAGTAATGGTGTGGGGTGGCATTTCTTTGGGGGGCCACACAGCCCTCCATGTGCTCACCAGAGGTAATCTGACTGCCATTAGGTACCGAGATGAGATCCACAGATGCCTTGTGAGAATATGTGCTGCTGCGGTTGGCCCTGGGTTCCTCCTAATGCCAGACAATTCTAGACCTCATGTGGATGGAGCGTGTCAGCAATTCCTGCAAGATGAAGGCACTCGCTCTAGCCACCAACAGACTGTCCAGGAGCTGGTGGATGCTCTAGTCCATGTCTGGGAGGAGATCCCTCAGGAGACAATCCATCACCCCAAATCAAAGTTGGACCAGACTGTACTGTGCTTTCCACTTTAATTTTGAGTGTGACTTCATATCCAGACCTCTATGGGTGATACATTTGCTTTCCATTGATAATTTTATTATCAGCACATTCAAATATGAAAAGAACAAAGTATTTACTAAGAATATTTCATCCATTCAGATCTACAATGTCTTATTTTGGATGTTTTTGAGTGGCTGTATTTTAAATAGTGACTTGGACTGAATAGTGATATTAACAATATCCTTAATTTTTAGTATTCTGAATATGTTGCACCATTTTCCCATCGCATCCCAGTTCTGGTAATTATTGTACATAGACATCGAATCACAAAGCCATTAAATCTTGGCTTGAAGATAGCCTGAAGCCTATTCTGTTCTGTGTAAATAATTATTTTACAAAAAATTGAAATTTTCAAGTTGCACCACAAATTCACTGCAGCGCTCTGAGCCAAGCATGCTAAACAGTGTCTGGTCTGTTCGCAGCATTTATCCTTTTTTTCTCAGCAGCGTAGTGAAGACTTTTTCACCACATGCATTCGGGCCACCTACATGTGCCATTTCTTGTCTGTGCAAGTTCTGGACACAAATCCAGGGACTCTTTGAAGCGAGGTGCTTGTCCAGGAGCGGACCGTCTCTTCAATCTAAGCCTGAAGAACAAAACTGAATCGATTTCCCGAGTCAGAAATTCATAACGGCGTGGAATCCTGGCCTTTCACAGTTCGAGGATCATTTACTCTCCAGTGATCCAGAACGGACCGACTGATGATGGTCTGGCTGGCGCCGGACCCGATGCTCAGGGTTAAGCAAGTTGCAGGCGAGTGCGCAGAGGAGAAGATTACAAGGCCCCTATTTCTGTACCTCAAAGCTCTTTAATGGACTTAGGCCGTGCTAATAATGCTTGAGTGTGTGTGTGTGTGTGTGTGTGTGTGTATGAGTGATGAGAGAAAGTCTGTATCATCAGAGCTTTGACTGTCCCACCAAGCAGCACCACAGACGCCAGACAGTTTCTGGCTTCACACCAGTCTACGTAAGGACAGCAGGTACAAGCAGGAGAGAAAAAAAAAAAACGACAGGAATTCAAGATGCTTGTCACCATGCTAACAGCTATGTACATGATGGTGAGGGCGGCCGAGCAGGTAAGACGCCTCTCCGGTTTTTTATCTTAAAGTAAGGCCCGGAATGCGTGGCGACACCGCGCCCCGGCGTCTCCTGTTCATAATGGGGCATCGTTTATAATAAAATAACTTTTAGCCACTTTTTTATTTCAGAGGGAGTGCGGTCTGGGGTTGGACATATAAATTCCTCTCTGTTGTGAATCATTCACGGCTGTGACTGAGTTGCTGTTAGAAGGGTGTGCCGCTATTACTTATTAGCATTTAAGCTATTGATCTGTCCTTAACAAGGGATTTGGAAAGTACCAAACAAAACAAAACAACAAAAAAAAAAAGATTAAATGCTATATAATTCATTTAATTAACACCAGACCTTCCAAAGCCATCGAGCTGTGCTGAATTAAAATGCATGGTGTCCCTTGAGGTTAATGACGCGACGGAGGAAAGACAAGATGGACTCTGGCTAATGAGAGCTTTGCATGCAAGCACGTGAAAGAGGGCTGGCAAAAAACAGTTGGAGCTGCATCCTGCTGTTCGTTCAAAAGCACACACACACACACACACACACACACACACACTCACAGCCACATACACACACATTCATCTTGACCTCCACTCTGTTTCACTCTGTTTCGCTGCTTCATGCCCAAAGTACACATCAGGGCTCATTATGACACACGATTTCACAAACTGAATTGGCCTGTGTGAGACAATTCTTCTTTTACTTTTGGTTGCTCCCATTTGGGGTCACCACAGAATTTCCCACTGTCCTCTATATCTTCCTCTTCCTCACCATCCACCCTGTCCTCTATATCTTCCTCTCACCACATCCATAACCCTCTTACTAGACCAAACCAACACATCTCTGACACTGAAACCTCCAACCCTAACTGTTCCTCTAATGCACTCAGCACAACATTAATATTGGCATCTTTAACTCTGTGACCTCCATTTTCATCAATGCCACGTCTGAAAGGGGTCTGAACCAAAATTACGCCTGTCCCTTCTGTGCACCAGAGCTCATTTTAAATGTCCAGTCTGTGCTTCTTGGGTCTCTGGATCATTCCAGGGCACTGGCAGTCCTTCTCTTAAGCCTCTCCTTTGAGTGGCTGAATGGTGAAAGTAATCTGTAAGAAATCTTGATGTGTGTAGCTATTGAATGTCCCAGCTAATGAAAAGTGTTCCCATATGAAGATGCAACTCCAACACACTGAAAGCTATGCGATGCATTATTCGGTTTTGATTCATAAATTTGATTTAAATTGTCACCCTCTCCCACATCCAAAATATTATTATGAGTATCCTGTTGAAAAGATGGCATGTTGGAGGGGTGATGGCAGTGCTATGTTTCCTTCACCTCTTAATCCAGGCCATCAGAGTGTTTTAATGATCTGTCTAATGCCTTCTACAGACTGATTATTACAAATCACACTGTGTGACATGGATCTGATAAACGTGGGTACTGCTGGTATGTAGACTGTATGACAATGACATCTACTGAATTGTAGCCTACGACAGGAGTTGGTGTAGAGGAGCAAAATGTCATCATCAGCGTACACTAATGGTAAATGTCACTATCATGCATGAACAGGAGAGGACTCTATTTCATGTCCCATTTTCACAGCACCATCTATGACACTGTAATGACATAATCACAGGGTGTCACTGTGGGCAAGATTGTGAAAATTGATCAAAAACAATGGCAAATGTGAAAGCACTAATGCCATGTGGGCCATGTCATAGCAGGCATAATTCAAAGTTACAGTAATACTGAGATCTTTAATAATTTGAGACCCCAGTCGACCCCACTCGCATAATGGCCTTCAGGCAGGTGCCCTACAAAGACCTTCAGACAATGGGAGGTGCATTTGCAGACAAAGGAACTTCGCTTTAAGGAAAAAGTGAAAACGTTTCTCACCATCACAAACTTTTACCTGCTTTACCTACAGCATGTGTGTGTTTTTTAAGTGTCCCATTTTTGTGGGTTCCACGAAACACACTAGTCTAACTCTCTACTGCGTGCTTGCCTGCAGCTGGGTGTGCGGTGGGTGCGACAGCCAGAGCCGCTGCCGTACATGGTCTCTCAGCCGCTGCCGTGGCAGGTGCACTCCGTCTCACACAGCCGACGTGGCAGTCGGGCAGAGGAGGTGAGCTTCACACCCGCAAACACACACACACACACACACGCACACACGCACCTTTATACATGTACTATGTTTCCCTAATCTTTTGATTTATTACTTTGTCTTCCATTTTATATGAAACCTTCTCATTTATCTCATAAGTAAGCATGGTAGTGGATACTAGCTTAGTGGGTAACACACTCACCTATGAACCATGACCGAGACAACCCTGAGTGTCTCCAGAGGGACTGTCCATGTAGCTACTGACTGTAAGTCGCTCTGGATAAGGGCGTCTGATAAATGCTGTAAATATAAATATAAGATATAAATTCAAAACATTCACACACAGCATGGTTGAACATGGTTAAAGAGATGAACTTAAGGAAGTTGTTTCCAGCACGTGCGGTGAACACACACACACACACACACACACACACAGAGCAACAGCAGACAGACACAAACACCTCGCTGTGGTTGAGGATGTTTTTGACAGGAGTCTGTTCTGAACAGAAGCCTACACCTCTCAGCCTCAGAACCTGTCTTCTCATAAACAACAGGCTCATGGTCAAAACTCATCTTCAGTCCGTCTCACCCGTCTCTTTGGTGAAGATAAGCTCAGGACACTCTGGGAGTTACCCATAATCCCAGAGGGGTGGACTATGTTCAGCCTAATGCATGCATAATCACAAACGGCACAATGGGACAGTTCAGAATGAAACACAATATACTACACAAATCAGAACCTATACACATTTAATACAGAAAACTCAGGCTGTTTTGTATGGTCTGGGAAGGTAAGAGTTAAAACACGCTTTATTTATGCACACTTTAGAAAAGAGCTTGGATTTAATTAAAAGAAAATTATAAAGTGGCCTCCATTATGTTGTCCTAAAATGAATAACATTTAATTAAATATGGCTTTGCACTGGTCTGCATGTAGCTCCATTAGTGTTAAATGAAGTGAGGAGAGAAAAGGCCAGAGGGGAGGTTCGTCACTTCAGGCTCTCCCTGGAGCTAAAATATTGTTGATTTGTGTGATTTAAAGATAAAGCAAAGCCGAGTAACATCAGACCACTGATGAAAATGCCATGTAACCAATCGAAAACTTTCCCTTTCTCACACAGTGCTTTTACTGGGCACATCTAATTATTAAAAGTTCTCTGTTTTTGACAAGGTTGCATCGCGAGATGGCAATTTAGAGAAAACATGAGCAGGAGTGATTATTAGCACTAGGCAGGATGGAAGGACCTGTCACAGATGATGTGAAGAGCCATCTCTTTCTGCAACAGAATGCCGTTTACCACTCACCCCTCATCATAAACTCCTCAGTGCGGGGGTGGCTGTTTTATACACGTCCCTTCTCAGAGCCCATCGTCATCAGTGAGGAGGTACGAAGCGAGGCTTTGCACTCAGGCCTCTTCTGAATCCTTTTGCATATTTATTCACTTGATGTGCTGAATGGAAGATTATGCCAGTATTGAAGAATATTCTGCATTGCTCACTGCACCGTTGCCTGTCAATATGAAAAGTCTATAGCTTTCAGTATTCAGGGTCACCATTTTATATTTTTACATTTATTTTTATAGAGTAATTGAGACATTTGTCCAAAATCACAAGGCTGGTTTATGCTCAGAACTATGCTGGGCATCAAAAGGAGCAGTGGTGGCCTAGCAGTAGCCTAGGAGCAGTGGTTGCCAGTTCGAACCCCGAGCGACAAGGTGCCACTGAGGAGCCACTGAGCAAAGCACCGTCCCCACACACTGCTCCCTGGGCGCCCGTCATGGCTGCCAACTGCTCATTAAGGGTGATGGTTAAAAGCAGAGGACACATTTCGTTGTGTTACCGTGTGCTGTGCTTCACTTTAACTTACCGTGTGCTGTGCTTCACTTCACTTTAACTTTTTATTATTTGACTCCCATGACAAGATGTCACATCCTCACAATTTCCATTATGCCTGATTTTGAGTAGGTCACAATTTAGCTGCCAAAATATTGACTCCGTTAGACCACTGAAGGTGTTCTGTGGTGCCTTGCACCAAGCCGACATAGGTCGCCATGGCCACCCTGGCTGGTGTGCTGGTGTGCAGCCCCACGGACAACATACTGTAATGCACATTGTGTTCTGACACCTTTCTATCAGAACCAGCATGAACATGCTTTGGTGATTCTATCCAACCTAATTTGGCCCTTGTCAGAGTTGTTCAGATCCTTATACTGACATTTGTCAGCTTTTCTCTTCAGCTTTTTGTGCTTTCAGTGACAAAATGTTCAATTGCTGCCAAATATATCACAGCTGCTGCCAGGTGTCATTTCAACACAATCAATATTTTTCACTTCACCTGTCATAATGTTAATAAGATTCATATTGCAATGCCTCATTTGCCTTTTTAGTAGTAAACATATCATCAGCTAATGACAACGTCTCAATGACCCCTGACACAATTGCGTGGGTCACAGGTCAGCATGGCGGAGGTATGACTGGAATGTGGCTGAGCAGCGTGTAGTGCCACCATGCTACCTATCTGCAGCATTCCAGCTCTCACGAAGGAAGAACAAAATGTGTGCTACGTGCTGCTTGGGACATATGTGGGGGTGTTGAGGCTATATTACCACTATGTAGGATGATCTGTTGCTGTGTGCTGGATGTATGTTGAAATCCAGTCAAGTCTGACTGACTGCTACCAACACAGCATCTACAGAACGGAAGGTGAAAGGTGAAGGTCATGGCAACAGCTGAAATCTATGGCAACTAGTTAGAAATCCATTTTGCCGATTAGTGCAAATGTGGTTCATCTGTTTCAATCCCAACTGATGGCCTATGAATAGACGTTTCGTTACCAAGGTGTCACACAAGAGACGTCTCATCATTAAGACTCAAGGAGCTCTTGCAAGGCCTTCTAAACCTTACTGTTGCAAAAAATACTGATGGCTACTGAAGGTTCCAGTAGTTCTGTTGGTGCCATAATTTAAAAGTGGAAAGAACAAAATTTCACCATGAACTGGCCACAACCAGGTGCTCCCTGCAAGATTTCAGATGGAGGAGTGATAGAATTATCAGAAGTGTTGTCCAACAGCCAAGGACCAGTTGTGGAGAGCTCCAGAAAGATCTGGAAATAGCAGGAACAACTGTTTCAAAGAAAACAATTAGTAATGCACTCAACCGCCGTGACCTGTATGCATGCTCACCAAGCAAGAGGTGGGAAACATCTTGTTTTTGGGGTGCTTTTACAGCACTTCGTATAACTAAAGGAAGGATGAATAGAGAAATGTGCCGAGACATCCTTGCTGCCATCTACCAGGATGAAGATGAAAGGAGGGTTTCACACACAGCCTGAAAAACTGTCAATAGGTTTCAGGTCACTTAACCTGAATTCTATAAAAAAAAATCTATGGAAAGAACTAAAGCTCAGGCTTCATAGAAGGGTTCCCTCTGGATTTGAAGACTGTTTATTTGGAAGAATGGCCCAAAATCCCACTTGATTTCCACATGCATCTACTTTCTCCATGCAGCATACAAGACCATACTGGTCTTGAATCTGTCCTCACCAACAGAGGCTTATAAACCTACTTTACTGATAGAAAATGTACGTGCTCTGTTTATGTGTTCCTAATAAAGTGGCCAGGGCGAGAAATGCTGCTGTATTTGCCCTGTTGGCTGCCAGCTCATCTCGCCATGCTCCATCCCTTGAGAAAGCACTGACAGGCATGCTGAGAGAGAGGGAATAAAAAAAGAAAGAGTGGCTGGATTGATCTGAATCCAGCAGACCCCCCGTGGTCTGTTCAGACTCGCTCATTGATCGGCGTGTCATGTCTGCTCAGAAATATTGAGCGTTGATATGATTTGGAATTGTGTGTCTGCTCTCTTTTTAGTTCGAAGGCCAGAGAAGGAACAGCATTGGCGTATACAGAAAAAGTGAGTAGAGCATCCTTTCAGCCACCCAAAAAATGAATCAGGAGCCCACACTGAATCTATATCAATACCGGGCTGCTTTGTTAAATATGAATATTTCTTCCTTCGCCAGATTCCACGTCCAGTAATGGGCAGTGTCCTCCAGCCAGCCCCTCTGTAGAAAAAGCAGCTGCCACCATACAACACCAGTACAGAAAGTACCAACAGAAAAAGCACAAGGAAAACAAGTAGAATTGCTTCAGACACACACGCACACACACACGCACCACCACCCCATCACAAAAGCAAGACATACAATCACCACCATCTTGATATATTAAGCACAACCAAATGATTTAAAACCATACACAAAGAAATGGAATCTTTACAAGAAGATCTTGTTTGTATTTTGCCTAAATTTCACGCTGCAGCGTTTGTGAGATGTTGGAAGATGGGAGCAATAAAACATCACCTGACAAGCCCAAGCCTGAAGCTGCTGAGTTTATTCTGCCACCATGTGTTCAGTCAGGGAACAGCCTTAATTAAAAACCTGGTCAAAACATACCCCTCTTTATGGAACTTTGATGAACGACATTTTGGCAAATGTAACTCCTCAGAATTATAAAAGGATACATGTTTTTTTTTTAGCATTTTCGTTTAAATCTTTGTTTTCTAAGTGTCTTGCATGACAGCAACATTTTGTGTGTGTTTAGACCTGAGACCCACCTGTGTTTGTAGGTGAGGCCCGTGAGGCACAAGGAGCTGACCGCAACGCCTCAACATGCGCACAAGAAAAGGTAGAACAGAGGTCATAGAAAGATAGCTTTATTGCACAAGTTGTTGGATTACTCTTTTTCTGTTTTTGTTTTGTTTTCATAGAAAAAAAATGTATAGTTAAACACAAGCAATTGCAAATTGAAGCAACTTTTCCATAAAACTTTAGGAATTCCCTCTGCATTTTAAACTGTTTTTCCCTTTTTAATCATTTGTATCTCCTTTTTCATGTTTACTTTGAATAACCAGCAAAATATTCAGAGCATGCAATGCCATTTCTTCAAGATAAAAAGTAAAAAAACTATAACAAAATTAATAACAAAGAAAACAATCAATGACATAAATGAATAAAAATTCAACAAAATTAAATAAAAAGGGCGGGAAAAAGCCAGACATTTCTATTAAGGGTCTTTGTGCCCTGTTCAAAAACTGGTAATTATCTTATATTTAATGTATTTTCTTTTTATTATTATTTTTTTACCCCCCCTCACATTAAAGATATAACTTTAATGAAACTTTAAATTGTGCCCTGGTTACTTCTGGAGAGTTTGAAAATAGTAATTATTTATACAAAACACTTTCTTATATACAAGAGTCTTTATTTGTAGATTAGAAATTAAGCTGACAGGGAGGTGTGCGGGGAAAGAAGGTCATTTGATTGGTCGAGGATTAAAGGGAAAGGGAAACAAGGGGGTTGGGGATGGAGTTTGTTTCCCGACTCCATCCAATATCCTTGCGGCGTCTCCGGTGATTGGCTGGAGCTAGGGAGTCCCTGAATCTGATTGGCTAAACAGACCTGCCCCCCCCATCCCTTCGCATGACACCACATTTATTTAAAATAATCCACAATAAAACATCCAAAAAATAAATAAATAAAAGGAAATATATCAACATGGGGGATATCTACTCAATTACTGAGACAGCTTTAAAAAAAAAAAAAAGCATTTCCCAAACCACAGGCAGATCACTGAATTATACACATGATGGATGTGTGTCCGTGTGTGTGCGTGTCAGGGTGGGGACTGTGTCCCAGCTCGCGGCCGGACTCGCGGCCGACTGCGAGCCTGAGTTCGGTGCATAAATCCTGACTTCACAGGCTCTCCGCGGTCTCCCTGCAAGGATAGACATTAACTGTGCTTCACCCCGACAGACGTTAATCACGCCGCTTGGGCCAATTTCGACTTGACTTACGGCCAAGGGCCTGTGTGCGACCGTCTCGAGCCAAGATCGCACCTTTCTCCCCCTTTTCCTTTGATTCTGACGCAGTGCAATTAAATAATAAGCAGACATACGACTAATACAGGGCTAAGCGCAAGATCGTCTGAGAGATACTCCATGAAAAAAAGCTTTTATTACAGTGCAAACGCGTTATCATGTCACACCGACGCACAAACCGGGGCAGCAGCGCTCTGACCGAGCACAGAAGAGATGGCGGGAGGTGGAACACGGGCAGTTTTTTTTTTTTTTAAGAAACCATCTCAAGCAAATGCACGTTCGCCCAGAGCGCGGCCCTGCGGTGCCAGCGGGGTAATCGGCAATAATCGGCGGGGTAATTCGCTGCTCTCGAGGCCTCCATTCTACCTGTCAACTAGGGATGTGCGGTTCGATACGAAATATGGATACTATCGATACCAAGTTGTTATCAGTATTGGATCGATACTGGCACAATGGTATCAACATTTTTTTTGTATAAAGTATCAGTATCGGAAACCAACCTGAATTTTAGGACACCTGTGGTATCGCACATCCCTACTGTCCATTTTTGGACCCGGTGGGTTATTGACCAGCATGTATTCGGTGGGGGGGGGCACCACCGAACACCAGGCTGTGGTGCCCGGCTGCATATTACTTGTCTTGTCTCACGTGCACGCGCACACACACAGACACACAAGCGTCGTGTTGGGGGGACTTCAACGCTCGCGTTTATTTACGTCCTGAAATGGCCATCGTGGAGAGCAAGTGTACCACAGCAGACAACCCGCTGGCGTCCGGCTCTCTCGTCCACGATCTCGTGTTTTTTTTTTTTTTTTTTTCTTGCTACCCGTTTTTTTATTCCCCTCCCTTGCTCTCTCTCTATCTCTCTCTCTCTCTCTCTCTCTCTCTCATCGTTTCTTTGTGATCCATCCCTCTCAGTGTTTTGAATCCTGCTGCTCTTCCCACTGAGCGATTGTCTCAGATTCGTTTAAAATATACTTTCAATTAGATATGGCATAATATTTCTCTGCTTTCACAATTTATATATTTACTATATCTTTAGATAGAAATATATAAATATATGTATATATTTTGACAACAAACATTGCAATATATTCTCTTTTTTTCTCTCTTTTCTTCGTATTGCAGTACCCCTGATGTGACATTTTCTTTTGCTGAAATTATTTGGGAGTGTTATGCTGATTTCTGGGACGTCCTTCATCATGGGCCCTGACTTTGGGAGTGGGCTGGGTTGGGGGAAGGGGAGACTGAATACGGCATTTCACATCGACTGCGTTTTTGGGAAGAGTTTGCATGAAACACGTCCTTTCCGGTGACCTACTGGGTTTCCAGAGTCTGCCCTCTGGTTTCCTCTCTTTCATGGTGAAACCCCCTGTCAACCCCAAGCCCTCATCTTCTCACACTAAATTGGACAACTAAAGCGAGTGGATGAAAGAGGAAGGGAGGAAGGTACGAGTCCCACATACATAAAGAAAAAGACAGAAAGAGCTGTATATAGACATATGAACGGATGTCTCTATTCCCTGTTTTCGTCCCACAGTATCCCTGTCCTTTTTATGTGATATCGCTCACTTTACCCCTCCTCACCATGCTTCCCTGTATTTGGGAGCAGCAGCCAAGTAGCCATAATTACATCAGGTCAGGGCTTGTTTCAGGAAGGGGCTTGGGATTGGGATGGAATAAGACGAGTGGCATCAAGTGTACATGGACTGCAAAAGTTCCCTTTGTCCCTGCTTAGGAAGCAAGAGAGAAAGAGAAAGAATGAGGGTCCGAAGAAAACTTAGAAAAAGAAATTGGCCATTGTGGCAATCTCCATCATAGTCAGCCCTGCTCCTGGACTACCAACGGCCACATTGTCCATTCAACCTGCCACTGCATCTTTCATAAACCCAGCCGTTAGAAATGAAGCACAGAATGGGCAGAACTGTGGCTGGAACCAGGAAGTGAATCTATCTGAACATCTATAGTCACAATCAGTCATGGTTTTTGTTTAATAGTCATGAGAATGTGCATGAACCTACAATGCAAACAAGTGAAGATGTCGAGGCGCTGAGAAAGTATTTCTTTTTCCTTCGACACATGTTCATCGAAAGCGTCTATTTTTGTTTTGTTCTGTTCAAACTGAAAGCAGTTACCATAGTAACGGAAAACCAGCCATTTTGATCCAGATACTAAAACCGTATTCTGATCCATTCTGTACTTTACGTCTATGGCACAAACACTGCATGTGGCCGTGGGTATTCCCAAAACAAAGCTGAAGACCAACAGCCTTTAAAACGAACATATGCTGCTTCTTTTTTTTTTTCATTTTCCAAATCCATCATTCTTATTTCTCAACTCTCTATTTATCATCATTTCAATCCTACATGTCGCTACATATCACACAAGCAAAACAACAACCAGGAGGATGAGCAGTAACACGGCACAGCTACTGGACAGTCATCCCCGATCCCGCTCAACACAAACTAAAAGAAATGAGAAGAAATATCACAGAGGATTAGTACACACTCCACTGCAGATTAGGCTTCTAAAGTGATTGAGAGTTTCCTTTGTCCTCCGAGGGTGTGTGACTGTCACATGTATACATATATATTTACACATATACATACACATGCACACAGACACACGTGCACACATACACACTGGCGGGCGTGGGACAGCTCCATAGATACTCTCCATCCTTCTTCTTAGTGCACAAGTTCATCATAAAAATAAATAGATAAATAAAAAAAACTAAAACAAAGAAAAAAAAGAAGAAAAATACAGTTTCCTTCCATCTTCTGTGAAGATGACATTTTTTCTTATTTTTGGGGTTTGTATACAAAAGAAGTCAATAACACTCTATACAGTGTCATCAATTGCATGAAAAAACTTAAAAAAAAAAAAAAAATTCCAAAGACTCAAATATGGCGGCTGAGACCACAGTCTTTGTTTTATCATATAGTCCAGACCAGATCGGCTTGGGAGGGGGCAAAACAGACACCAAGGTTCTAGTTTATGCATAAGCACTTTCCGTGGCAATGTGTTGCAGCATGATATATGTTTTCTGCAACTGACATACAAAAAAAAAAAAAAACAATAAATAAAACCAAAGAAAAATAACTTTTTTTTTTCATAGCCTAAAGCACGCAGACGGATAAACATGAAAAGGATATCTCTTTAAAACCTTATTTCCTAACTTTATAATTCAAGAAAAGAAACAAAAAGTGCACATGGAAAGTATTTTGTGCATAAGGTCCAAGGTGTCTTCGACAGAGTGACAGGATGGTGGGGAAACGAGAGAGAGAGAGAATGAAAAGAGAGAAGGTGAAATGATAACAGGAGAGAGGATTTGGCGTATATCTCCAGAATTAAGATGGGGGCGCAGTGGAGGACACCGGGAAGGTACACAGAGAGAGAGGCGGAGTAAGTCACAGAAAGAAAGAAAGAAAGAAAGAAAGAGAGGGAGAAGGAAAGCAGACAGAGAGAAACCTCTGCGCTGAGTAGTCCCCGCTGATGCATGTCTCCTCAGACGGGCAGCTCACAGGCGTGCATGTGCCCCGTCCCTCCCCTGAAACCTGGGCCCACCGCACTACGGAGAGGGTGGGTGGGCGTGGCGGACCCCCGCTGTAAGGGTTTTAGTGAGCTCCGCTACACCAACGTGTACGACTTGGAGTAGGCCCCTGCGCTCTGCTTCTGCAGTCTGCCCAGGCCGGACGAGCTGCTCTCTAGAAGAGAGTCTCTGGAGCCGCCCACCTTGGTGGCAGAAGTGGGATTGCTGGACGAGCCGGAGCCGGAGGCCGATGCCCCCGCCGCGCTCTGGCCTGAGGTGGAGCCGGGCATGGTGAGAGTTCTTTGGGGCAGCGTGGCCGTTCCCGAGTTTGGACCGCTCCCTCCACCTGCTCCGCCTCCTCCGGAGCCGCCCGTTGCTCCCGTAGCTCCCCCTGCGGCCCCCCCTGCTGACCCGGAGCTGGTGAGGCTGCTAAGGCCGGCATGGGCCAGCGTGAGGGCCTGCTGCTTGGCCGGGTCCAGAGTCATGTGCCGCGCCTGCGTGTGGTAGGCCCTGGCAGCTAGGCTCCGGATGGAGGCCTCTCGTGGCGGCACCACGGGACACGGGTCATGCAGCTCGGCCTGCTTGCGGAAGAAAGGGTCTGTCTTCATGTAGAGGGGGAGGTTGCAGTAGTCACCTGGAGAGAGACGCCAGAGAGCACATCGATTGTGAAAACCGGATTTCACAGCCTACAAAACAAGGGCAACAGCCAAGCATCCCTAGATCAAATAAACTGGGCAATAAACTAAATATCAATTACAGAATCCTATTTTATTACTTATGCTTTTGTTGCAGCCATTATTATCATTAGTTATCATTATCAAGTAATCATTTTAAATAATTATGAAAGCTCCTTTACTCTACATCTGTCTACATTTCAATCAGTACAATACATTTGTTTTGTTAGGTTCTAGGTAATTTGGATAATAATGGAAATTCTAAAAACAAGATCAAACTGATTTCAATATTAACTAAAAAATGTTTGATCAACCAACAAATTTAAAAAGAGTTAGGGTGCGTATTGTTTAGAATAAAATGGTAAATGCAGTGAATCAATGTATCTATATGATACATGCAGTGGTGTGTGCGGGTGTGTGTGTATATATATATACACACACACACACACACACACACACATATATAGTGTCTAATACATATAAAATATATCGTTTAAAGACACAGTCTGAGTGAAATTTAGCCTAGACGTTGTAAAAGTTGCCTGTTTTTGGTGTTTTGTCAGAATATCATTTAAACATCTCTGAGCACTACCTCGCCAAACCTCGAGATGTTCAAACCTCGTTCCCCGCCCACTACAGTAAAATATATTTTCGATCGGAACAAACTGAAATGAAAAACCACCCCGTTTCTAACCCCTTCTAACATTTGTGAAGGACCCTGATTTTCAGGAGCTGCATGCTCACTCACTCTTGTTGGCGCGGTGTGGGATGGGCACAGCCACGTTCTTGCCGCGGTCGTAGTCCTGGGGTTTGGGTGGTGAGGCGGTGAAGCGGCAGATGCCAGGCTCGGATGGCGTGCTCATTGAGGTCATGCTGTCGGCGTTGTCGTTGGTGCCAGTGGTCATCTGGTCAGAGGAGCTGTCTGAGATGAAGCACTCTGTGATCTCAAATTTGGCGTGCTGCAGGTGTTCCTCCAGCTTGGCGTGCTCATAGGCGCGGGCCAGCTCCTCGTAGGTGGAGGAGGCACTTTCTGTCGATACCATGCTGTTACGACCCTTATCTGTGGAGGGGAAAGATCATTAGAAAGCCATTTTTTGCATTAAAAGACATAAAATGTCAGTGTAGACATGTTGTAAATGTCTCTGGTAGCTGCTAATGTCCGCTAATGACGGAATATCTTTATCTTTAATAACTTTATCCGCAACAATTTAGTCTTGGGTTCCAGTGGAATGCTGTGTTTGTCAATCCAAGGCCGTCACTTTAAAAGCCTCATTCATTATTAGACGATGCTCAATAATGAGGCAATAAAATCAGAAATCAGTCATTTAGTTAAGCATTTGGTTTGCCTACCTGTATCCTGTGACAGGCTGGCACTGTAGCTGTCACTCTCAGTGACGGTGATGCCGTGCTGGGAGCCCACGGTGCGCCAGTCGGAGGTGAGGGTGCGCGCGGGCGTGGACGCCTGGCATTTAGTCAGAGTCCACTGGCTTGAGTAACGGTTCCGCGTGCTGTGGGCGGACTTCACACTTTTTCTTGACACGGGGTCTGAGACAAAGGGAAGATGGTGAGGAGAAATGGGAACGGGAGACAAAAAGATTATTATTACTATTACTCGCTCTGTAATTACACTTAATTGCACACCAATAAGATCAAATCAAGAAGTAACATGGTGACTCACTCGTGCCTGGTCTGATGTCAGACATGTCGATCAAAGGACCAGTGTTCTGGATGAGGGCGGGATGATGCACAGACACGCCAGTGCAGAAGCTCTGAGGGTTCACCGATTGGCTAAACTCTGTGTCCGTCACCGGGATGGTTGCCTTGTCTTCACCTACGGAAGAGTGAAAAACGAACATCGGCTTCAGCACACGGAGAAATCCGGAGCCCGGCTCTCCTGACCCGGCCTCGTGGTGAACGTACCGATCTGCTTAATGCCTTCCTTGTCTTCAATGAGAAGCTGAACCCGGGGAATGTCGATGTGGAGTCGGGGCCCTTGTGGAGGGCCCTTCACTGGGGTGTCGAAGCTGCGATTGTTCTTACTACTCCAGGTACGCAATGCACGCAATCACAGGCAAACAAGCGGAAAGAGGAAAAACAAAGAAAAAGAGTATTTCCACTGCTTTGCGCCAAATAACGTTGCATTCCAGAACTTCCTCCAGGGCCGGGGATGCACTACACTACAAACAGTAGATTGCGCTTACCTGATGAGCATCTCAGCGAGACTCTTAGCATCTGCAGAGGAAAGTGAGACCGCCACGTTTTTAAAAAGTCGTCCACCTTGCCTACATCATGCCACCCCCACCGGTCCTCTCCTCCCATACCTCTTAGCCTCTTTAGTCTCTTTTCTTTGCGCTTCTTGCGGATGATGAAGAGCAGGGCCATGCCCAGCGTCACCAGGATGACGGGGCAGCCGATGGAAAACAGCTTCTTCACATCGTCCCCTTCCCCTCGCGCTGATTTGATGGGAGGGATAGTGCCTGGCATGGAGGGAAGCACAGAGAGAGACGTGAACACAGTTCTCTTCTTAGTTCAGTAAACTACAGGAAAATGAAGACATCAGACTCACTCCCATCGTAATCCAGCGTGGCGAACTGGGAGCTCTGGTTGCCACAGCCGGCACTGTTGCAGGCCTTCATCTTCAGCTCATACCAGGTGGCCTCACGCAGCTCGGCTAGGAAGACGTCAGTGGTGGCGTTGGTCCGTACGCTCTGCCACGCCCAGGTGCCCTTGGGTCGGAAGTCCAGAAGCACAGCATTGATGGGGCAGCCACCGCTCGTCCAGCCCTGCAGGTTGAGGCGGGCGTGCGTGGAGTTGATGTGCGTAAACAGCGGCTGGTCTTTGTTGAACTGCGGCTCTGCAGAGGACGAGACGAAGGAAATGAATAAATAAACGAAATAAAATTCCACCTTCAAGTCTATTTTAACCCGCGTTCCTCCCCTCTCCTCACCTCTCCCATGAGTCTTTGCCTCGATGATCTCACTGATGCGTCCAGCCCCGACGCTGTTCTTGGCTGCCAGTTTGACCTTGTACCAGGTGCCACAGCGCAGGTTGTCCAGCTTGAATGAGCGTTCACTGGAGCTGATGAACACATCCTTCCACTCCTCTGTGTTATCCACTGAGTACTGCAGAACAAAGCCTATAGGACACACACACACACACACACACACACACACACACACACACACACACACACAAAGGCTTAGTGTCACCAGTCACTTAGTCTGATAAATGTTCCCTTTCATAAAATAAAAACACAGAGGGCTGCATTTGAAATATTTCATACATAAATACTAAAACAATAAGAAACAACATTAACCTTTGTTTTTTTTTTTTGCAGGTCCAGGCAAGTTAGTGGTATACGACATTAAATGTATTTTAGTGAAAGATAGGTATGGATGCCACAGGCCCGGACACCACGCAAAGGGCAAAAGGAAATTTTCATCGCCTTTAAAAACCCTTTTCGTTTTGAGCACTAGATGGCGCCACGTTCGTGCGATTTCGTGTGGCAGCGCTGCAGACTGAGAAAAGATGTGGTTGTCCTGAACCACCATTCGCTGCTCGGAGATCAGATGGGTGCGAGAGTGGGAGGGTGGGAGAGATGTGGAAATAAAGATGGAGAACGAGCGCACGCTGCTGACTGGGCATTTATGCAAATGGCGGCGCAATATGGCGTCGGCAGTCATTACCGGCAGTAAGAATTGGGCCCTTGCTCACTGTGGCAGATGGCAAAATAAAGGAGGTGGCACATCAAAAGACGGGACCAACAGATCTTCTTTGTCTTTCTCTCTTTTTTTTTCACTTGCCTTTTTTTCCTCTTAAATTGCACGACTTTAACCCGAAGGAGAAATGTCCACTCACACTCACCATCCCCGTGCAGAGTTAAGCTGCTCTGACATCGAAACAAAGGTCAAGAGAACTAGAACACAGATTCTCCTGGCAGGAATTGAAGTATGGCCCATGAAAGCGTGGCTAATAGGATGGACTGATAGTTAATAAGTGTAAAAGAGCAAAGGTATAAACAGACCGATCAATAAACAGATAGCCATCTGGGTGTCAATGATCCGGGGCGGGCGAAACGGGCTGATGGCATATCGACGCAGGGGGTGCAACCGAGACAGAAACAATGTAGTGTCCTCAAAGACAGGAGTCAGCTGACACGGGAAAGAGGCGAGGCGGCGAGGCAGGCGCGTACCTCTGATAGAACTGCCTCCGTTGTCTCCTGGGATCCAGGCGAGGGTGATGGAGGAGGTTGAAGTGGTGGAGACGGTCAGACGTGGCTGGTCTGGGGGCACTGAGACAGACAGACAGACAGACAGACAGACAGATTGGACGTTTTGTTTGTTTGGATGATGGCTCGCAGGCAAGAAGAAGAAGAAGAGAAAATGGAGGCGCGCTCTCACCCTGCACCAGCAAGTTTACGATGATGGTGTCAAAGCCCAGTGTGTTGGTGGCGGTGCAGGTGTAATACCCAGAATCCTCTGCTTTCACTGAGCGCAGCACAAGCGTGCCGTTGGCCATAATGAGCCTGTGTCCGTCCAGCGTGACGGGGATCGCCGAGTCCTCACTGTGGTCAAACAAAAAGGGGGCGCGCTTAATGAAATGATCCAAAAATTCACTGATAGCTAATAATAATGAATGCGAGTTTTCACAGCGAATCCATACTGGAGACTATCTGACCTGTCTTTGGTCCATTTGATGGACGGCGCAGGCTCTCCAACAGAACTGCACGGCAGCCGCACCTCCTTCATCCACGGCGTGGTCACCGTCCCGCCGAATGACAGGATCTTGGCCGGCGCTTCAGGGGACAGACGGGGGAAAAGGCTGACATTTAAAACGACGCATGTAGCGGGCGCGTCCTCCTCCCTCCGAGGCCCGAGGAGGAGGGAAAAGACGAGTCGTGGTCCAAATCACGTGAAAAGCTTTGACACACTCAACCTCAGTCTCCTACGAACCAAACCACCAACACGCCCCCCCCCCCACGCCCCCCCTCTGTCTGCCCTTCCACACACTTGACGTCTTAATGCTTGTGCGCTTGTGTTGGCCGAATACAGTATTGAGTGGAGCAGCCTGGAGGACGCAGCCTTTTTACAGCTACTTATCAACCCATCAACCCAGAACCACAGAGAGCAAGAGGGCGAGAGAGAGAGAGAGAGAGAGAGAGAGGGAGAACGGCTCTCTTTTCCCCTTTAATCCTGGATATATTGATTAAACAGCTCCCTTCATTTCCATTCTCTCTCCCCCCCCCCTTCCTCGCTCTCTCTATTGTGAGGTCTATCGGTGGGGTCACGGGCTGCCATTTCTCTCCTCATCTCTCTCACTTCATTTACTGGACTGTCCTCCTCCTCAACACATTATTAACAAGCTCGCATCCTCCCATCCATCACAGGGGAGGAGGCCAATATATGGAGAGACGGTTGGTAGAGGAGGGGAGGAGGTGAAGACTTGCCTTTCCCAGCAGGCTCCACCGTCACTTTCTCGCTGAAGTTCCCGCGGCCGGCGGTGGTGACGGCAGCAGCCCAGATCAGGTACTGCTGACCCCGGTTCAGGTGGGTGATGCGGTAGAACAGCACCTCTGGGTTGGCCTCATACTCACTCGGAGCCTGAAAGAACAAAACAACTCAGACATGCTGGTATCCTTGTGGCTGCAAACAGAGGACCCGGGAAAAATAGAGAAAAATCCTGACAATCCAAACATATAAAAAAAAAACACAAACAAAACTGAAATGATGGTTAATTTACCCTGTTTAAAATTTTATAATAAGGTAGACATTGAAATGCAAAATTCCCATTTAAGTCCAATTTATTCGTATTCTAATACATTTTTGTTAAGGCTAAATCCTGCTGTGCATTTGGTATAGTTGCATCCTTAATAAATTGTGAATGAAATAAAATAATATAATATTATTGTGTGGACTTTCTTGCAATATGGGGACATTCATGACCAGATGCTTGTGCATTAGACGTCACAGCCTCACCAGTGATAGTTAGAAGAAGAATCTTTGTGGTGTTTCATGGCTTAAGGCCACGGAGAAGAACATGTAGGACAAATAACCCAATGTGACCCCTCACACCGTGCACATGGTCGCCTGACGTTTACATCCACACAACACTACACAAACGCAAGCCCATCCACACACAGCCCCCCTCCGAGGGCTCTGAAGGCGAGACCTGCGGGGCCACGCGCTCAGATACGAACAGGTGAAAGCATGCCTGCGGACAGAGTCGGTGCTCAGATAAACATATTCCTAACAACAGACCGCACACACACACACACACATACATATAAAACATAACTAATACAGAAACTAATCTGACAGTGGATGAATGCTTCTTGTTGTGTATGTATATACACACACACACACACACACACCAACCCTCAGTGCTGAACATGACGTTTAGAGCTGTGAGCCCTGTGTGTAAATGTACTGTGTTTAAGCGACGTGTGTGTGCCGTCTACATGCATTCCCATCTGCGGTGAGTGGCCCTCAACCCCGAGCTGTTCTCTACCCTCTCAACAACAAATCAGCGACCCCTTCCAGGGCTACACACACACACACACACACACACACACAAACCCTTCAGGCTTCAACTCACAGCTATCACACACACGCTCACACACACAAACCCTTCAGGCTTCAACTCACAGCCTATCACACACACGCGCATACATTTACATATGTCTTGTTTGACCCATTGTTTCGGATCCCAGAAAGATCTTGTAATCTTCCACAGACAATTCTATTTTTAATTTGTTATTTTATTCATAAGCCCCCAGAGTTGGCCAACTCCCCCTCCCTCTCTGACTCATTTTCCCCCAGTCCATCCCTCCCTCGAACCGTATGCTGTGCCTCCTTCCCTCATTCTCGCACAAGCTGCTTCCTCTCCTTCATTGTCTCTCGCACTTTTTCGCGCTCCTTGTCTCAGCACGCAGTCAAGCAGCGGAAGGAAGGGGCGGGGAAAAGAGAGAGAGTTGTGTGTGTGTGTGTGTGTGTAGTTGGTGCTGAGGAGAGGAGGAGTGGCTGTGTGTGTGTGGGGGTGTAACGGATATTAAAATATTCCTCCAGCGTGGAGATAGCAGTGATCCGGGGAGCGATAGAAGGAGATAATGAAAAGGGGAACAAGAGTACTCCCCTCACGATGTGTCTGACCCCCCCACATCTCTCTCTCTCTCTCTTGCTCACTCACTCTCTCTCCAGTCGCACTCATTTACATAGTAATCACCTCACACTCTGCATGCAGGCTGAGGGAAAGAGAGAGAGAGAGAGAGAGAGAGAGAGAGAGAGAGAGTGAATGATTTGTGAATGAGGGAAAAGAGGAGCAGTGTGAGAGCATGTGTATGTCTGGACAGCTACATTAATTCATCTTGAGAAAACACAAATTGTGTGTATGTATGCGCGTCTGCATGTGTGTATGCAAGCGGTATATTGTTTCATGTGTATATATATTTGACAAAGATTTGTTAGATATGAGGTGCAGCCAAGTGTGTGTGTGTGTGTGTGTGTGTGTTTGTGTGTTGTCATTTTGTTTCCTGCCCTTGCTGATGAACAGATGAGGTTGTCCTGGCAACGTGATGAGACGCAGATATGCAAATGAGACTGGGAGACTGAGCACACACTGCAGCATAAGAGCTCATTTCACATACACACGCCCCACTGATACTGCAGCAGCACCCAAAACGCACACACACACTCAAGACAAAAAGATACAAACACATGTGTAAATAGGTAATGACTAGATGCATGTACACGCTCACAAACACAAATGCAGCATTGAAAAAAAAGATCAATTTAATAACCAATTTATTCATTCTTCTCCAGTCTGCTGGCACTGAATTACACTAGACTAACACTCGTGTCGAATAAAATAAAAACGAAAGTGAACAAATTGTGTCATAACTACACATGGACTCTTAAACCATTTTCTGAACCCACCGGTTGGCCTGACCCCGGGCTGGAGCAGTAGATGGTGTATTTGCGGATGATACCATTGGGCTTGTGTGGGGGGAGCCAGGACACCACCACACTGCTGGCAGAAGAAGGCACTGCTTTGATGCCTGCTGGAGGTCCGGGATCTAAGAAACAAAGAGGAAGCTGAGTTGAATGACAGAAATATATTTTTTGACAGTGAGAGATTTTGACATGACAGAAAAAAAATGAGTGTATGGTGGGTGGGGGGTATAATCAAATTAAAAAATTTTAGTATTGACAGTGATACGGTCCAAAAATCCCATTAGACAGCAACAAATCTAACATGCAAAAAAGAAAATTAAGCTACAAAGGACAGCAAATTCCAGGCAAAATGGAACTCACCAATTCCCATTCTATGGCATTTTAATAGGCGGATCTAAAACCCTGTCTAATAGCTGTTTTGTTCTGGTCATGCCTGTCATTAAATGGCACAAAAATTAACCTCTGTGCCAAGAATATTTAAATAAGGAAGGCAGAGGAAGAATTTTCTGGGTCTGGTGCTGAATGAGACAGCACATGGGGCATATTTGCTAATTTTACATAAAGCATATCTTCTGGATTTAAAAAAAAATAAGATAAATAAATAAACAAATAGATAAAACCAAGACATTACTGTTTGCTAGTTATCTGTATCCTGGAGAGGAGGAATTAAAAGTCCTTTCTAAAAGTCCTTTGCAGGCTTAAAAGCAGAGGACAACACAGTGATTCAGTAAATTTCGAACTTTGACTGATTCATTGTATTGTCCCATCTTCTACCTTTCTCTTCTATTCCACTACGTTCATAACTCTCACGATCTATTGCACAAGCTGCCATTGGTGTCTCAGAAAGCTCCTCTGCTTCCATACCTAACATGCATATTACTGGTATCATGTATTCTGATGTTCCATTGCTTATCTGATGATGTTTCAGGTCATATTTAAATAAAAACCTGGAATGTTGTCCCTTCTTTGAACTAGTGACTTGTGAACCACTCAGAGTCCTGCTGCAACACTTCACATGATTAGTGTCATGTGAAGTGTCGTAATACAATAATCAGATAAAATAGCAAAAAAAAATATATACTACAAAATAAATGATTAGGGGTAGGGGTGGTAGTAGCCTAGTGGGTAACACACTCGCCTATGAACCAGAAGACCCAGGTTCGAATCCCACTGACTACCATTGTGTCCCTGAGCAAGACACTTAACCCTAAGTTGCTTCAGGGAGACTATCCCTGTAACTACTGATTGTAAGTCGCTCTGGATAAGGGCGTCTGATAAATGCTGTAAGTGTAAGTGTAAGTGTGATTATATTGTATTGTATATTATATTGTATACCGTAGGAGGGAATAAAATCTAAATGTTGTTTTGTGATGAACAGTTTTCATGCTTTAATTTTTTATTTAATTCATGTGTTTATATTGCATTACGCATAAAACTGATACCAGTTAATATATAGTAACATGCAAAAAGCTATAATAAAAAATCTACTTATTTCTTACTTTTACTTTATTACCATTTAAACAGGGGACAACAACCTGTGACCAATTCAAATAATTACTCAAAGCTGAGTGTCAGCTGATTGTGTGTATGTCAATTGTGTGTCAATTTTTAGAGACGAAATGTATTGTTTGTAACAAAAGACTACCAAGAATATAAAACGATTAAATCACATTAACTGGAAAATAAATAAGTACATATTAATTTAATCCACTAACAATCAGCACCATAGACAGCTCCATTCTATTAAGTTATAACAATATTTTTAATGCAGCTAATACACGGAATGAACATCCTACCAGTTCTGATAGTTTAAAGAGAAACTATGCATCAGAGCATGGCAGAATTGTGATGTTTAAATGTATTTGTGACCTTTCACTGGGTCAGTGTGAGACAGAGAGCCAACATGAAATCGGAGTTCATGTATGAGTGAGTGTGAGACAGAAGTCATTTGGCTTTTGTCGAGTGATAATATATAAGTGTGTAAGTGTGAATGTGTTTTGTGTGTGTGTGTAAGAGAGAGAAGGCTTTTGCAGAGTGTTAAAGTGAGCTGGGCTGTTTACAGCTTTACTGGTCTTAGCCTTTAATTTTAAGAGGCTCTGTGGACTAAAGCGTCCGCATAAGAGAGCAGCACCAAGTGAGGGAGGGAGGGAGGGAGGGAGGGAGACCAGGGGGTGGCAAGAGGGCAACATATGTTCAGTCTGACACACACCTCTCTCACATATAACACTGTCTCTTCCCCAGAACAGGTCTGGTTTCAGTGGCTTTCTCAACTAACAAGGTCACCAGCAGGTACACCAACACAGTACACCTTATATAAAATTGATTAAGCCACATTAAATAATAAGTAAAAAAAAAGGTTATAGTTGGAACTGGATAGCTGTTATATGTGTTTTTGTGTATGTAAGTATTTGTGTGTGTATTTTTAAAACCGTCCTGGGTTAAAAGGAGGTAAATAGCAGCATTGTCACTACAGGGTTTTAATCTCCCAGACATGCCCTCGGCCCCTCAGTGCACTTTAGAGACCCTTTAATTCTGTGTTGCAGTTCGGTCGTAAAGTCACTGCAACGATAAGCCATAAAATTACTGTAAAGTTCAGTCATAAAGTTACTGTGATCGCCGACTGGAGCTGAGCCTGACGGACGGCCTCTCTTCGGCGCTCCCATAATGCCTTCTGCCTGAATCGTGATGGTGCAGTGTCACCCCGTAAACCGACAGGCTTTTTTTTTGTCATATTAACAAAAGGCTTAGCGGGGCACATTGTTGGTGGCGTGTGGTAATTTAGGCTGATATAAAGCACAGCGCTGATATCTATGGCCTCTGTTGTTATCCCCGTGTCAGAGACGAGGCTGATGTGTTTCAGTGGGAGTGGGAGGATGCCGCTTATCAGCAGCTCACTTTCAAGAGGGCACAAGCACGCAGGCATACACAAGAGGGGACCGGGCTCGACTCTTCTCCTATCCATCTCCCTCCATCCATCACTCTCGTCTGCCCCGCTCCCCCGGGGGGAAAGAAGGGAGACAGATAGGGATGTAATCCCAGCCCAACTAGTGTAAGCAGAAAATTAATTCTCCCTAATCCACAAAGAATTAATCCCTCCTCTTGTGCTGGGTGCTAAGCTTGGGGTGGTTGGCAGGGGAGGGGGCTGAATGAATACACACATACACACACACACACACACACACACACAAACCCACACCTCTTTCAACCCCACCCTTTGGCTTCTTAATTCTCATTAGCAGTGGTAATGGTGCATCAGAGCACAAATGCGCTGTAATCAGCAGCCCCGGCAGCAAGCACCAAGCCTACGATTCTCACACAGACATACACACACACACACAAAGCACACGCATACACACACAATGTGCCTTAAGCCAAGGGGCCTTTTGTGGATACACTAACCTTCACCCCACCCCATATGAATATAAAGGAACATACTCATACACTCAAGCTTGAAAAGGCTAGAGGGCATGTGGGAAGTGGCTGTGTGTAAAGAATGTGTAGTGTGTGTGCTTGTATTCCTCTAATAGAAGAGAACAAATGCATGAATATTAGTAAATGGGGGCATTTCACAGATCTAAAAAGAGTGGGTGGAGACAGATTTAGACATACCAAAATCTAGACATTATACCTTTACCTGTCTTTATGCTCTTCTTGGTTTCTATCTAACCTGGCATATGTCTGGATATGTTAACGAAGGCGTGTGTCAGTTCATCTTGCATGTGACTTTATTTACACATTTTATGTTTATGGATTTTTCTTATTTGTGTATTTGTGTACACACTGAAAAAAGTGAACATTGGCTAAACTTACAAAACTTATGTGTGTGCTTGTACTTACGGTCCTCGCGGGTCTGGATGTAGAGCACGTTGCTGCGGACTCCATCTCCGGCCTGGGTGTAGGCCAGCACCTGGATGCTGTAGTTGGTGAACTTCTCCAAACCCTTGAGGTCCACCTGTTCTCGGGTGGTGGTGATGTTCTGCATCTCCCCCCATTCTGGTGATACAAGTGACACAACAAACAGTCAAGGAGTGGATTAGGGGAGTAGGACAAAAATAGAAAATGCAAAAGGTCATGTACACAAAAATACACTGGGGCTGCGTGATGTCTGATGCACATCCTGAGGTAGCATGAATAAAAAGATATGTTCATTAATTTCATATTTTATCCATGAGCTATGTTTCAACTAACCTTAACTACTCATTGATAGTGAACAGGAAACACTGGGTCCTTAGCAAGCTCTTTAATTTTTTCTTTACCATTGGACACATTGGACACAAATCAGGTACAAATTCACCTCTATTCTGTTACTACAATGATACTCATGCATTGTAGATTGTCATTTAAAGAAATTATGTGTAGAGCACAAACAAAAAAGTACACACACTGCCCTGCCAAAAAAATAAAGTCATTACCTTTAGCTTTGATTACAGCATTTGATATGTCTTTTTTCAATAAACATTTATTTCTGTCCAGAGTGGTATTAGTTTGTGCTGAGGATGTGAAAGCGTAAAAAGAGTAAATGACTGTGTAAAGGTCTTCTATAGCACATCCCAATGAGATTCTAAATGCTACCTGATCCACTCAGTAAGACCGTTCAGTATATTCATTTAGGCAACTGACTTCATTTTATTTCCACAATAACACTGAATACCGCTAAAGACCTGACTGACCATTCGGAGCAGCCCCAGATCATAACACTGCATCCACAAGCTTGTAAAACTGTAGTACGGTATTCGAAATCTCTATGCCTGATGGCCGCATCGCTTATCATGCTTCCCTTCCTACTCTGGAACAGAGTAACTCTGATCAGATCACATGACCTTTTCATAGCTCCAATCTCCGTGTTCCCTTGCATACTGAAATGTGCCTCATTAGACTCTCTAGCAAGTGGGTTTTGTTTTCCTTTTAGTTGTTCTGTCCACAGTACAGATCTCACTGCATAGTACATGTGAAAATACATGCGTTTTTTTAGCTTAGATGAGGATTTTAGACTATCATTCCAGTTCTTAATTCAATCCTTTCCGCAAAATCAGCAACTCAGCACTCCCCTTCGATGTTTTGTTTGCTGGATGTGGGCCCATGATTTGACCTTTCTGATACACAGTGGCATATTTTTCAAAACCATGGGATGTGTTGTTGAAGAAATCAGTCAATAGTATCAAAAGGTGTTGCCAACATATTAATGAATGTGGTAATTGGCCAAGCAGACTGCTCATTTTTTTTGGCAAGGCAGTTTACAAATATATCTTCATGTAAGTTCCCCCAAATATCATTCAACCATGACACACATTAAAACAAGAGGAGTTACTACAGCTGAAAAGATGAACTGAGATTCTACAACCAGGATAAAAGACGAATATAATGCAGAATTGGGGGGGTCGAGCAGAGGTTGGAGCGGGTGGGTGTAAGGGGGTTAAGCAGAAGTGGTTATAATTACTCTGTGTCACGCCCCGTGTCTGGCCCCCACAGCACCCACCTCCATCGGGCAAGAGGGACCAGAACACCACGCGGTAGCCCTTCAGCACCCCATTCAGTGTCATCCGTGGCGGCTCCGACCACGTGATCACCGCCTCGTCTGACGTCACCGTGATCGCCCGCACGTTCTGGGGCGGCTGACTGGGCACTGCATTTGCGAGGGAGAAATCAATTTATTAAAACAAACAACAAAAAAAAATCCAATTAACACTCTGTACCTGTACCTTTTAATCAGTTTCAGCAAGAAAAAGCTAATAAGCATTCGGGCCTCCAAATTACTTCAGGTCAAGTTCTTTACTGGGGTACACAGACATTTAAATGTGATACACCTATCTGTCTACATAACTACACTACTTGTTTCATCAAAATTAAACCGAGATGCGCTCATCCTGCTTTGGCCATCAGGGCTGATGAATATAAAAAGGCTCCATTGAGGTAAAAACAGAGAAGGTCTGTGTGAACCCCAGAGTGCGAGACATTAAAAAAAGAGCATGGCGGAAGCACGGGAGGCCAGAATGAACTGAGCGAGTGGAGAGAGGAGTGTGAGATTTGGCTTGGCGCTGAGCAGGACAGCTGCAGCCGGCGTGGGAAGAGGGAGAGAGGAAGAGAAATGGAAAGGAAAAACTGAGGGAGTGTGTGAGAGGGACCAGGGGAGGCAGAGGAGGGAGGGAGAGAGGCAGGCGAAGAGAAATGATAGTATTTGTTTGAGGAGGCCTTGGGGCCGGCCCTGCACGAAGCCCCAGTGGACTTCACTCCAACTGCCATTTAAACAGCATCAGCCACTAACCCAGGCCATTCACAACCACTAACACACACAGAGGGAGAGAGAGAGAGAGAGAGAGAGAGAGAATACTGGGAAAGAGATGCATTAGAATGGACGTCAATAATGAAACGGCTATGGAAAAAAGATAGATAGATAGATAGATAGATAGATAGATAGATAGATAGATAGATAGATAGATAGATAGATAGATAAAAAAGAAGCAGAAGACAGCTGAAAGCCAGAGGGGGAGATGAAAAGAAGTAGTGGGCAGACAATGCATTCAGCTGCAGCTAATTACACTGGGAGAGGGAGTGTGAGTAGAGGAGGGGGTCTCATAGACAAGCTAATTATAATTATTTTTAGTATGCTTGTTGTTATTACTATTATCATCAACGGCGTCAATATAACTGTCGCTACGGTGACGGTGACGGCGCCGTGTGAGGGCTGCGTCTGCTGAAGTCAAATGGGGCATCGGTGTCTACATAAATCATCAGGACATGTTTCAACACACAACGCGCACACACAAATCCCAACATCCAGAGAACTAAAGGAAAAGTGGACTCCAGAGATACTAGTAACAGGGTGGGGGACACTCATGATGGAGGAATCAGAGGCAGAGAGAGAGGAGGAGGAGGAGGAGGAGGAGGAGGATGGAGAAAGCAGAAATATGGAAATCAGGTCAAAAGAAGGTATAGAAGGTAAACATGAATCAAAAACAGAGCAAATAAAGTGCTGTACAGCACTGGCTGAAATTGACTGAAAAAGCTTTGCAAACATATAATATATTTAGTTATATTTACAGTACATTAATTATATTTAACATTTGTTACTGGTGAGTTTGTAAGTTAGAAATTCAGGATCACTGCGTGTGTGTGCATGCATGCATGTGTGTGTGTGTGTGTGTGTGAGAGAGGTGTCATACCATCCTCCAGCGTAGTCGCGTTGATCTCCGAGCTGGAGGGCCCAGTTCCAGCGCGGTTAAAGGCCTGAACCACCACTCCATACTGAGCAAACTTTTTCAGGTTGTCCAGTGTGTAGACCTCACTGTCGCCAGTGGCTTTCATCTCTACTATACTGTACTGGCCGTTGCTGCCTGGCCCGTTCTCTCTGTAGCCGATCTGATAGCCTCTTATCACTCCATTCTGTAGTTCTTTCTTAGGGGCCTGGGCGAGGCAGGAAAGACCGCGAAGCAAAGTTAAATCTGGGCGCACATAGAAGTGTATACACCACAGAGCCTCAGTCTACAGAGAATTAAACATCCGGTCAAACCCACACTGCCTATAACAGTCTCTTACAGTCTCCACCTTTATTGATAGGTCATCAAGAAATACCTGAGGCTATTTAAGGTTGGGCTGATAAAGGTAGAACTCCATTGTCCTCTCACATTTATATTTCATTAGACATTAGACTCCCGGTGCTCCTCTCCAACAATACTTCTTATACACAGATGCTGCCACGCATGCTACTATGGTTACACATTTAAATTTTTCATATTAGATATGCTATATTTATAATCTGTTCTTTCACATTCTAAAAGAATCATTTTTGCACCCAAGTAAAATTATGGTTATCTGAATGGAGGCATGGTCCATGGACAGGTTGGTACTAATCCTGATATGTGAGCGTACCTTCCAGGTGACACGGATGCTCTGCGATGTCATTGGCTGCAGCGTGACTTCCATGGGAGGCCCATCTGGTTCTACAGACAGAATTTCCGGAGCAAATTGAACAGAGCACCAGACATTGTGACTGATTTCACTAAGACACTGGCGAGGTAAATCCCCATTGAGGATGAGGGTTTGGTGACGAAGGGGACCTACGTGCTTCCTCTGTGCTGACAGTGAGCTCCTTGCTCGCTTGGCTGCGGCCGATCTTGTTGTAGGAGTACATGCGGATGCTGTACACGCTGGCTGGGTGCAGCTCCACGATGTTGGCCTGGTTGTTGGTTGGGGAGATTCTGCGTGTTGAATGTTTCAGCTCCCATGGGTCTAGAAGGAAACATAACTTTTCCTTAAACTCCTTTTAGCTGCATGTTCCTGATGCTACGAAAACAAATTTCAATTGTAACTTTACATATTCCCTGGAATCTAAAAGATTCCTTATAAATAAGGAAATATTAGTATTATGTCTTTTGAGGCAAATATTTCAAATGTCCTTAGACATGAAGACACTGAAAGAGAAACGTTCTGCACGGCTGAAGTGCACCTTTTTTTCAGTGGCTGCTCGAATGTGGCAAGAAAACATTGAATGAAATCGGATGTACCAGATTTGTTCTTGTACTCGATGTCATAACTGGTGATCATGCTGTTGCCGTCAAACCTCTGGGTCCAGCGGAGGTTCATGCTTCGGTCTTTCACCTCCCGAACCTCCAGTTCAGGAGGATCAGGGGGTTCTGCCGCGGAGGGAAAAAAGAGAAGGGAACAGATGGGCAAGGTGTGGGAAGAAAGAATAACAGACAACATTTATGGGAGAGGTTATCGGAGAGGGGAAGCAGGGGCTGAATTATTAACCACTCTGCTCCAGATGGAGAGTGTGATACGTAGCGAGGTGTCAGCGCTGGGAGATCCTTGCCTTGCACCGTGAGCTGGATCAGGCCCCGGCCCTCGCCGTATGAGTTGATGGCGTGGCAGGAGAAGAAAACAGAATCTCCACGTTCAGCCGGCTTCAGCTGTGCACGCGCACACACACACAGAGGCAAACATACAATTAGACTTTTTTAATATGCAACAGCTAGAATTGGAGCATTTATTGCATTATTGTATGCATAAAGTGTGTTGCATTGTTGTAAAAAGTCCTAAACTCAAAAAAAGTCTTCTGATTGTTACTTTGACTGACTTCTTCCTGCACTGAAAAAAGTGAACACTGGCTAAACTTTCAAAAAATGAAGTACTCTGTCACACCTATATTTTACCATTGACGTAATGTAAATAAACAGGTCACAGTAGGCAAGCTAAAATATTAAGTGTGACAGATTAATTACATTTTTTCAGTCTAAGATATCTTCCTATCTTCTTTATTATTCAATAAAATGGAATAAAATTGTATTATTCAATAAAATGATGATGCATGCTTGCTCCTTTTTTATATTTGAGATGAGATGTCACTATCCACTGAGTTTCTTAAGGATTAAAATGAAAAGAAACAACAAATAAACAAGATTTTTTATTGGATTTACAGATGAGGGTGGTGTCCTCTCACCTTGAGAGTGGAGACCACCTCATCACTCTTCTCGTTGGGGCTGGTGGTAATGGAGTAGCGAGGGTTGCGGTCTGGGTCGATGACCGTGTCTCCGCGCTCCCAGCGGATGATGATTGGCCACTCACCACGCGCTGTGCAGTTCAGTTCCTTGTTCTGCCCCTTAATTGCCATGGTGGTGTTAGGATGGGATGTGATCATGGCCGGGACTGGGAGAGACAGGGATAGTAAAAAGAGGTATGAGAGCAGAGGTCAAATGTCCAGAGGGGACAGGTGCAACAGGCAGAAGTGATACAGTAAAAAAAAAAAAAAAAAAAAAACCTGAGGATACAGGATGAGACTGAGAGGAAAGCCTGACTCAGACATGGGTGGTTTATTGATGCAGCATGCCTGAGAGAAGAGTCTGGCCCAAAGCTCAGTAAATTTATGTCCTTCAGCATGAGTATAGTACTACCAAACCCACACTGCCTACTAACTCACAAATCCTTTTATTTCTTCTTCTCTTATTAAAACCACACACACACACACACACACACACACACACACACACACACACAGAATATCGATCTGAAGAGGGCTCCGCTGTTTTGTTTTCATCACTTATTCATCCACGCCTCCCTCCCTCTGTCCATTGGGCAAAACAGACAGAAAGGAGGAGGGCAGGGGAGAGGAACGAGGAACTATTTAATCAATAACACCAACACCACCTCAGAACGAGAGAAAGAGACAGAAAGAGAACGTCTCTGTTCCGTTTAAAGGTGACTGCCGCCGTACCCGGGGCGGGTGACTGATGTGGAGGAGCATTGTGGCGTGCAGGGAGCAACAACTTCGAATTTATCAACTGGCTGTGTGCTGGCAGGAGCTGAAGAAAAGGCAATTTCTGATAATGATTGAGGACTTGGTATTCCGTAGGGTAAAGTCAATCCCCAGGGCACACACACACACTCAGCCTTTTACTGTGCATTATCCAGTTGTCCCTTTGTAGCAGCCCTCCGTGGTCTGCGCTGTTGTCGTATAATGAGGTAGGTCAGGGGGTGGGCTTGCACGTATAGGTGCTCATGAGCGCTGTAAAGCCAGTTGGCTCCAGCACGAGAGAGGCTTCCTCACCTCAGCGCTGCAGCTGAGCACATCACACATTTCAAGCAAGGTGACTTGCAACCAGCCAGGTAACCAAATATCATCTGGTCAGGAAAGTTTAGGATTAATAACAGGTCCCAGAACTTATCTTTGGGCCTAGGCCCTCTTATGAAAAAAGGCATTTTTACCTTTTAACACACAGCTATGATCAAACATGATTAGGCATATGTTAATAGATGTGGACACCATTGTGAATGATGTGTTAAGTAACTCACTCTTGACAGTCAGCAACATGCTCTTGCTGATGTCGGATCCCACTCCGTTGCTGGCCTGGCAAAGGTAGTATCCACGGTCCTCTTCCAGAACGTGCCGTATCAGCAGGGAGCCATTGGGCATGATCTGGATTCTTCCCGTCAGTGGTACAGGGTGGTACTGCTGAGGGTTTCCGATACCTACAAGGGATGCTTGTGTCAGCACTTGGGTGCTATTGATCAGCGTCACTCAGTGTACAAAATCTACTTGTGATCAATAGGCTGAGGGAGTTAATTGAAAAGTCCCACAATACCGTATCAAGATTTTTCCATAATGTATCGAATGAACTGACCCTTTCCACGATTCTCAATAACTCACAATCATTATGTACATGAGCGGATGCTAACCGCTTATTTACAACAAGTACAAACAAGCAGCATGATGTAATATGTGCAAACGGTGTTTCTGGGCATGTGCAGGGGATGTTCTAGTCTTACGCCTGCAGATTGCCTGGATGAGCTCCTCTAACCCTGAAGTGGAAAGGTTAAAAATTGGTACATGGGGAATACATGGATCAATTCATAAATCGTGTTGTGAATAAATGTTTACCTCATTACCGTTACAACTTCAAGTCACGGATTTCAATGAGCTAAAACTACGGTGGAAGTAGCTACTACTTAGATTAGACACTCACCTATGAATCAGAAAACCACAAAGTCACAGGTTCAAACCCCACTTACTACTTGTGTTCCTGAGCAAGTGGGGGACTGTCCCTATAACTACTGATTGTGAGTCACTCTGGATTAGGCCATCTGATAAATACCATGAATTTAAATGTAAATATGTAAAGATGATGTATCCATCCACGAGCAGAGCATCCCTCAAGATCAAGTGAACAGCTACACTATACCACACCATATACATTATTAGTAACCAGAATGCTGCACTGGCTCAACTTAAAAAGTTTGAAGTAATCTGTCACCCCTAATATTTTAGCATTGCTGTAATGGGAATAAACCAAACACACCTGCTGTCAGCAACATTATAGTAAAGTAAAGTAAAGTAAATAAATAAATACATTTACTCATAAGCATAAATTAGACAGCTTCATTTTAAAGAGCAAATTAATACAGCTATGGTTTACTTTTTTCAGTGTGTTGCATTCAGTTTCTGGTTCAGATTATGGTTAGACCACAAAATAACCTTTTTTTTTTTTTTGGTGGTTCAGCAACACTGCTCCACAACCACATACGCTAACTGTTTTGAGAGCATTGATGAATATGGCAGGAGGTGTGTACAGCAGAGTACACACACTGAAAAAAGAAAACAGTGGCTAAACTTTATCTGTCACTCCTAACATTTTAGCATTGGCGTAATGTGAATGAACCAAACAAACCTTCTGTCAGTAAATTACAGTAGAGTAAAATAAAACGATTTACTTAGAAGCATGAATTAGACGGCTTAGTTTAAAAGAGCAAAATAATGTATTTTAATAATATATTAACTACACATTAAACAAACGCCAGCTACAGTTTACTTTTTTCAGTGCATCTTTAATGTGGGTGGCAAAACATGAATAATCCATGCAACCTCTGCATTCAAGATGCTTAAGCATTGCTCAGTGGGTTTGTTCATGTCTAGTGTGTATTGTCACAGTAAACGCCCGTGACCAACCTGTCTTTTACTTGGTGTTTGTGGTTTTTATGGTTGAGGTACCTTTTGCATGCTTCCACATAACTTTGGGAGGGGGATAGCCATCAACCGAGCAGTTTAGAATCCCTGATTTGCCATAGATCCCATCCTGATTGTTGGGCTGGACCTCAAATCGGGGAGGGACTGAAAAGGGAGGACTCATTGAGACACAATATATATAAAAATACAAAGAAGATGAAAACAAAAAAACATCTGAATTGCCTTTGTCCTGTTCCTCAAACTTTTGCTGAACTATTTATGTATGTGGTCTGCAACATGCACGTGACCCAAGGAGTCTACAGTTGTTTCCAACCCCTTCAAGGGCACAATTATATAAAAAATAATCATTGCACTCTTTACCTGTCAGTGGTTTTGATTTTATTGCCTATTTTAAAGTCAATTTCATTCAGAATATTAACTGAAATATTTTGTTTACATCTCAGTCATCACAATCGCATGCAATCTTTTCTCTCCACTCACCAGTGACAATGAGCTGTCTCTCGGAGCTGACAGTTGCAGCGTCATTGCTGGCTATGCACGTGTAGTTGCCATTGTGCTTGAGCGACACTTTGGAGATCTGCAGAGAGCTCATGAACTCCTTGGTCTCGATTGTGACCCCCGAAGAGCCGGGCACAATGTCTTGGCCATCCTTCTTCCAGGAGAAGCGAATGGGCATGTCCCCCGATGACACCACACATGCAATGTACATCAGCTTACCGATGGAGGTGGGAGGGAAGTCAAAGGGTTGGATAAGAGGGGGAACTGGAGAGTGTGTACAGACAGACAGACAGATAGACAGATAGATAGATAGATAGATAGATAGATAGATAGATAGATAGATAGATAGATAGATAGATAGATAGATAGATAAGGATATAAATAGATAGTAAGAGCATTGGCAGGACAGGTGGTAAAAATTTGTGGGGGAGAGAGAGAAAAAAAAGAAAAACATATTGAGATTCAGAGGTGTGGGCTTCTGTATAAACCCCACTATGATCTGCAGTGCAATCCTGCCCCCCATCTCTCTCTCCAGCCCATAATAGCTGCTCTAATTAGAGCCCAATTGGCACAGGGAATAATGGCGTTGTCATAGAAACCGAGGTGGGGGGCTCCATCAGAGACATCTGGGGGATTTAATCTGGGGCTCATTAAAATTCATCTAATTAAATCAGAGACATGACAAGACAAGCAGCTCTGTATACTGCTCTCACACTGGAGCCAGTGTTCACTTACACTGGTACGTGTGTGTGTGTGTGTGTGTGTGTGTGTGAACACAGTCAGGATACGATAAGCCACATAGCTGGCTCTAACACTGCACCCTGTGTCCCCTCAGTCACAAACACATTTAGCATAAACACATAAAACATCACATTCTGTCTCCTCCTGTCCGTCCCTCCTATGCACATACACACCCGTGTGTACGCAAACACACACAATGACACTGCTCTCTGTAATTGATGGGAGGCTGAAATGCTGCACCAGGCCTCTAATCTGCCTAATCAGACAGGGCGTGTTCATGAGTTCTGTACAGTGAACCCCTCACCTAACACTCAACTCTGCAGCTCTGCAATTCTGCATGGCAAAACGTTCAGTTTGCTGAGCCCTTGTCTATTTTCTATGCAAAAAAGTAGTTAAAGGCAGAGCCCAAAATGGCAGCTTACTGTGCAAAAGGTTAGATTCCACCTAGAGCCATCAGAGACGGTTTGATCAATTCAGATACACCCGCCATTTTGGCTCTGCTCAGATGTTGCCTAGCAACAAGTGACATTAGTATTCAAACTAAAGTAAAATGCATTAGTCAAAATATTGTGTTCTGGAATAGAGAACATTATCATATCACATACAGAAAAGAGCTGTATTCTAAAAGCCTGTAGTAGTTATGAGGCCGTGTAAAGAGATATTTAATCTAGACATCATAGGCCATTTCACACACACTCTGCAACCTGCAGCGCCAGGAATCTGGATTATAAATCTAACATAAACTTGTTTAGGGTTAATGTGGTTCACTATGAAAGTCCAATCTATACAATATTCCGGAAGTTTGGATAAAAAAGAGCCATGTTTTACACACTGACCTTACATTATCATGAAAGAAATTTTTGCTTTTATGAAATATGTGATAATGTCTGAGATGATTTCAATATGATATATAATATTAAAACATAAATCTTGTATTTACTTTGGATAAAAACGGTGTCTTATTCAAACCTCTACAAATGACCCCACCGCCTTCCATTGTTTCCTAGACCTGAATGTTTTACACTTTTATCTGGCCAATATGAAATAGACTGTTCATGCGGATTATCTAGACGGCTGAACAAAGTAGCCTTAACCTGTGTCCTGAAGAATATTTAGAGTGGGTCCTCATTAATGATCCCAACACCTCCAATATCCAGTTTCAGGTATTTAGTCCATGTTGTTCAGACCTAAACATTTAGTTACTGAATCATAGGAGAGTCGCATACGCTGCTTATCCATTAGTGTTAAGCGGTTAAATACATCAGCAAAAAAATATACTGTAGAAATGTGGCATTAACTGAATCACTTAACACAACCTGAGCATTTCAGTCACTGGTGGTGAACAGAAACCAGTTGACAATGAGTTCACTTTATGACTAACAGTTAAATTAATTTGACCCACATCACAGAACTGTAAGATAAAAAAAGCTCAATTTATGTCATCAATGTTAGGAAGAACTAATTTGCTAACAACTACTACTCGGGCCTGCCACCTCGTGCTTTTTCTGTTCCTTTCCACACCTTTGACAGTGACGTAGACCGTCTGGCTGATGAAGACTTGTGGCTGGATGAGCACGCTGCACAGGTAGGCCCCCTCGTCCATGCCCTTCTGCACATCGCTCAGCTTCAGCGTGCCGTTCTCATACACCACCTGCCTGTGGTTGTCTGGCAGGGCCATCCCATCCTTATACCACTTGATGGAGTAATAAGGGTATCCGATCACACGGCAGTTTATGAAGGTGTTGCGGCCTGCCACAGCAGTGATGTTACGCATGGCTCTGATGCTGGGAGGACCTGAGAAAGAAAGAAAGAAAGAAAGAAAGAAAGAAAGAAAGAAAGAAAGAAAGAAAGAGAGAAAGAAAAAGACAGACAGAAATATAGACGGAAAGAAAATAAAAGGGAGAAAGTAGAGAGAGAAAAGAAGAGGACACGAAACAAGCACAAATCAGATGGGGTTTAGATTGGGAAGGGGGGAGAAAGGTGGGGTTGGGAGGGCAAAGGAAGGGAGAGAGTAAGGGCAAAGGACAGTGGGAGAAATGAATGGGTGGAAGACGACTAGACGACTAGTGTATGTCTTTATTGAAGTTCGTATGCATGTTACATGGCCGTCACTGAACTAATACAGTACAAAGTTTTGCACACCGGTGCAAAGCCGCGTTTAAACCAGCACCGCTCTTCACGCCGCTGTCATGGCCATGTTAAAATGCAAATACATTATTGTGTGTTACAGTCCAAGTTTATGGGTAATCTAAAACCACAGGGCCCTACTTCCTCGCTGTGAATATCGAGTTGCCGGAACAGCCAAGCGGTTACGTCGCAGGTCTTTGGCACATGGGACACAGGTTCCAATCTCACCTTTGTTTCTCACTATATTATGGGTTGGTGCACAATGTCCTTTGAGTTCGTATCACACATTTGAGCATGTGCCCCATCTTTTTCCTGATGATTTTTTTTTTAATGGTCCAACGCAAGCCGAAGGTGACAACATGGCTTATTTACACAACAGCCATTTTATAGCATATTTCACCCTGCAGTGACCCAGCGCTTTCCTAACTTGTCTTGTGCACAGCACGGTCGCATTCGAATGTCACTTCAGACATTTTTTTCTCAGTATATTAAATACATTTGTATGCACATGATGTCTTCAACTAAAATCAACAGTAATGGGCAAATGAACATTCATGAATTCATGAAAACATAAATAGTTCATGTATGTTGTCCTATTGATTTTTACAGTAAATGTAAGATCTTCTAATTGCATTAAGTGTTGCTAATCTTTTACCATTTCATCTCACTGTATGCTCGTATTGGATTGAAGCAATTCCTTCGGGATTAATAAAGTTGTTCTGATTCTAATTCTAATTAAGATTTTAATTAGAATTATTGTGAGTGCAGAAATATTCACCCACTTTATAATTTTTAAAGTTTATTTTGCTTTAACATACAGTGAGGCTGTGCAGTTCTAAACAATAAAGCATTTGAACTGATTGTTCTGTTGTATATCCACACCGCAGATAGCCACACCACATGCACACAATGAAAGGTGTGCTAAAGCCATTATTACACATATGAAACAAGGTTTATTTTAGGTTCAGCTAATTGTAGGTGTTTTAAAGTGTATTAATATAGCTTTTTTTGATACTTCCATAATCTCAATAATGTTATTGTATATAACTGTATGCACTGCTTTTTTCACAAAATCAATTAGCAAAAATGAATTATATTTAATAGTGTGGGTGCTTTTCAGTTATACTTCTTTATTGTAATTTGGTTGTTAGAGCTACAACATAGCATGTCATTCATTCTGCACTATTGGTGGCTGCTTATCCCAAGTTTGATGCAATGTCCCTGGATGTCGTTCATGCTTGTCATACATTAATAATAAAAAAAAGTCACAATTTGTATCTGTGTTCTCAAAGGCAATGCAATGTAAGTTCTGTACAATTATACTGTTGTACATTAAAGAGTGACAATTGGTCAAGTAGCATGAACATCCCGGTAAGGGTGCAAATGCAGGTCTTCGCAGACAGCTCAGTACCAGATCCCCCAGGACTGGTATGTGATGTGAAGCAAAAATGCAATGAATAAGGGCATTCTTTCTTGTTTTTAGTTTGATGATATCCTGTGTTGATGTACATGTTTATAAGAATGGAGTGAAGTTCAGTGTAATTTTGTGCTTTTCCTTTTTTACGGGGTATTATCAGTACATATGAACCTGTTTTGCTCAAATCTTGCCAATCGTTCTGATTAACCTCTTTAGCCACTAAGCCTGCTGGGGCACCTATCGGTAGTTTGTATGTGTTCTGCTTCTCCAGTGATTTCTTTGGGCAATGTTTAACCCCAAATTATTAAATGGCACAGTAGACAGGGTAGTGATAGCTATAGAAAGTTTGCATGATGCCATACTGCATATTTTCCTTTCGGCTGAGAACAAATGTTGGGCCCAAAAGGGTTTTTGTCTCTGTTGTGGCACTTTTTAATGACCTGTTGTATTCCTTCTTTTGAAATGCAGAAAATATTTGTCTTATTTCCTTATAAGAGCTGGTCCTCATTGAAGTCACCACATACTATATGGACTGATTGTTCTTTTGTATTGTATATTTGCACAAAAAAAAAAGCCTGTTTCAGCCGACTTGAATTTCACAATATATAAAATTCACTTTTATCTAGTTACTAATTATAAGTCTCTCTGGATAAGGGTGTCTGATAAATCGCTTGAAATGGGTTGGTTTCTAGATACACATGCATGACCTTTCAGTCACATTTCACAGGTTACTGATTCGAGGTAAGGCCATTTTAACCTGCTGTTAGTGATTTCAAAACAAGCTTTGATATCTATTAAGGAACCTTGCTGCTGTTGGAAAAACCATTAATAGTCACATAGTCTAATAGTTTCACCTGACCATTAAATTTCATCCATGTCACATTTTTAGCCAAGACTGAGACAACCCACAAATTTTTTGTTATAGAGTTACACTTACAATCATTCTGCCGCAGCAAAAATAATGAATGTGGAAACCATTGAAAAGCTAATGCTGCCTTGACTGAATTCTGCTCTGAATATATATCCAGCTGGAGGATGAGCAGATTTTTCCTATTGATGTTTCTCATTTTATTAGAAGGTGAATACTTAATAAATAAAAAAATGCACATTCTTACCTAGCATTCATTTACTTGATAGTTATAAGAGGGTGGCTATTGTTGGCAATTCATTATCAATGTTTCTGGATTTCAATTGTTCCATATTCTGATGGCACAAGGTCACGCCTGCCTGAACTGAGCCAAACTCATTGTCAGTGCAATGTTCTGCAAAGTAAACGAATAGTTTCTGTGTGTGTTTAGGCAGAGGCTGACGAGAACGCTGCAGTCACCCCATTCATATGGCACAGTCGCGGACGTACAGGGGTTCAGAGCATGCACGAGAACAGAAGCTGGGGTAGATTGCGCTTTATTGCTCCCTAAGGGGATGTAGGACGGTAAGTTCCTTTAGGCTGAGGCTGCTAGTGCTGCGCCTCTCATTTTTAATCATGTGTCTGTCGCTTGTGGGCCAGGCGGCAAATGCGATTGCAGAGGGGTCGATGTCACACTGAAGGTCACAGCTGTAACTGCATTAGCAGTGCATAATGGCCCTGTCCCACAGGCCTCGCCGCAGCAACATTGTGACTGATGGTTGTCAGGTTAGCATCAAGGGTTAATTAACCCTCCTTTTTGGTTTCCTTCTTTCTCTCGCACACACTCACTCATCCTTTAATCGATTTCTTTGGAATTATTGATGATGGATTTTAATGGAACGAATAGGACAAGGATGTGTTGAAGACGGAAGGTCCAACAAGACACCATGGGACAGTGGCTAAGATGGTGGAACATGATAGACACATGGATGCAGGAAGATAAAGAAATTAGGGATTAAAAAGGAGTGTGTCAATAAGGTGACGCCAGCCTTGTCTGTATTGTGAGGACACACGTGTGAGTTTGTATTTGTTCGTTTGTGAGGACTGTGTATATGGATATTTTAGTGTACAGAGAGTCTCTCATCCTCCCTTCCCACCCTGTCTCACACTTTCTGTCGGCTGTAGCTCAGTGTGTGTTGGGCTTTGAAGTCCCAGCTCTGACAAGCCAAACCCTGATGTATTATTCAGCAGCACTGTGGCATAGTATCCTTCTCTCATTCTATTTCACTCACTTACTAAAAAAAAAAAACAGGAATATGGTCAGCGCTGATTGATTCTGTTGTGGTGAGATTACTGGGTGTGTTAATGTCCGTACGTGGTAGGTGTGAGTTGAGGTGGGTGTGCGTGTGTTGAACGGAACGTATGTCCATGCTGACAGACTGTATGAGTACTTAACTGAATGAGTGCATCACTAATGCTGTGTACGTTCCAGCTGTCAGGTGTTATGAGTGTGTCTGAGGGTGAGTGTCAACTATTCATATGTCACGCTGTGTGTGTGTGTGTGTGTGTGTGTGTGTTTGCGCACTCTTACTCAACGTTCTGAGGGCTCATTCTCACGTTTATGATTGTTCTGGCATGTCTCCTTAGAGCACAGAGGCATGTCATAACCGAGCATCTCAAAGAACAGAGCGAGAGGAGGATGAGGAGTGGTGGAAGAAAGAGAGGAAAAGAGAAGTGGAGTCATACAGCTCCTGCCATCACTGTCAGGCTTCATTGTGCGGCGAATGATATCAGCAGGCCTGTCAGCAGGACTCACTATCACCACACACACACTCTCACTATTCCAAACACAAATATACTAGTGGTGTAATGATACTCCAAAATCAAGCCTCAGATCACAGTTCCATTTCTGAACCACTCATTTTCTTATTGGGATTTTTTTTTTTTTATTTCTCTCCAAATTGTTTTCCTTTAATATGTAAGGCATAGAAGACCAATTGCATAAACCGAACCTTTTTTTTCAGGTGCCTGTGACATTTTCTCATGTCACTCATATCTGAATGCACCACTAGTAATATCTCTTGTATATCAGCAGATGTGATCTATCTGCATGTTACCTGCACTTTTAAATTCTGATGGGTGCAGTGGTTCCCAACCTGGGATAATATTATATCTGCGCTGAGGTTACCAAAATTATATATGTAAACATTAAATGTATGAAATCAAAATACTCAAAATTCTGTATAATCGTGTATGCTATATAGACTAGAGATATACTGTACATCTTGTCCCCTAACCCTTCAGGAAAAAAAGGTTGGGAGCCACTGATCTAGTGGACGTTACATTTGGGAACATTCAGAAAATTACAAACTTCCTCAAATGTACGCAGAATAAATGAGATGAATTATTTGCCATAACTTACTGACTAAACAGTATAGTGGTTTCATGATTTCATGATGTATCGAGAGCAGGCTGCACCTGTGGATCGGGGAACTGTGACACCGCGCACATCTAAACCATAATTCCGATGTCGGTTTGAATCGTTTAAAGCTTAAAAAATACACACACATCTGCACACATAACAACACACGCACACAAAAACCGACACATCCATTCTCTACACTACCTTTCAGGCCCTCAAGCCCTCCGCACCTCATCCAGCTGTCGATGCTGGTTTCTCTATGTTCGGCTGCGTTGTATACATCTTTGTAGTATGTGTGTCTCTGTGCACTTATACATCTAATTCAAGCGGCATGACGTGGGGGGGGGTTTACTTGTGTGAGTGTTTGTGTATGAGAGGGTGAAGAACCGGTCCCTTTAGAGACGGAGAGATAGAGAGAGAGAGAGAGAGCGAGACAGACATATGGGGTGGGGAAAAAAAAAACACTGCGACACTCAACTGGCAGGGGATGGAGAGACAAATGGATAAATGGACTGAAATTGACGCTCATGGCGGAAACATGAACTGGCCAACTGATGGCGTGACGGGGAACTCTTTCACCCCCTCCCTTACACACTCACAAGGTAAGATAGGAGAACACAGGAGTTTGGGGAGAATCAGAGAGGATGAGGAGAGGGGAGGATGAAGGCATGGGGGAAGGCTGGGTGTGACAGGTTAAAGGGGTGGGATATTTAGGGTTGGGGGCGGGGTTAAAGAACCCTACGGCTGATATTGAAAAGTAGACAGGCACCTCTTACGTTTATGCGCGCTTGGTACTCGGCGCTACCGGCCGAGTTGCGTGCCACGCAGCGGTACACGCCCCCGTCGCGGATCTGAGGGTTGCTGACGTTGACGTGCGAGACGGTGCTGCCGTCTGAGAGCGTGTACTGGCTGGCCCGCAGCGCCGAGTCCCGCGGCACTGCCTCGTCGTCCAGCGTCCAGGTGATGGTGGGGGGAGGAGCTCCTTTGGCCGCACACATGAGAGAAAAGGGCTCGCCGGGAGCCACCACTCGCTCGCTGAAGGAGGAGACGATCCGCGGTGTCCCGTCTGCGCAGACGGAAAAAAGAGGTGTGCGGGTCACTCACATTATCTCACAACTGTACACTTGCACAACCGCAATTCATCAACGGCGAGTCTTTGATCAGTAAGAGGCTGGTAAACATTTAAAATGTTTACATTTATTCCTTACATTCCTTATCCAGAACAGTAGTGATAGGGACAGGGACAGTCCCCCTGGAAACACTCAGGGTTAAGTGTCTAGCTCAGGGACACAATGGTAATATGTGGGGTTTGAATTGGTGACTTCTGGTTAAAAGGCGGGTGTCTAACCCACTAGGCCACTACCACCCCTACCATTCAAAGATATATAAAGATAAAGTTAAAGATTTTAGTTAAACAACTATGCTGGGCCTAGACTGGTTCAGTAGTATATGTTCCACTCACCCTCCAAAAGGATGATGGAGAAGTCCTGCGCCGTCTGACCCTTGCGCGTGGCAAAACACTGGTACGCCCCCGAGTGGTGCTTCTGGGCTGCGGTGATGAAGAGGGTCTCGTTGTGGACACCCTGGATGGAGAAGTACTGGTCGGGCACGATGGGCTCCGTGTTGCGGAACCAGGAGACCGTGTAGTGAGGAGAGCCCTGCACCGCACAGGACAGAATCACTGTGCTGCTGATCCCCGTCTTCAGATTCTTAGGGGACAGAGTCACCCGCAACGGCTCTGCAGAGAGAGAGAGAGGGAGAAAGAGAGAAAGAGTTTACATTGACTCTAGTTTTCTGGAAAGGTCCACTCTGGGACAGTTGCACTTAAAGACATTAGACATTAGTCATGAAAATGGACTGAACAGGAGAGATATTTAAAAGCAGAGAACAGAAGGGGCGGTGGTGGCCTAGCGGTTAAGGAAGAAGACCCGTAACCGGTAGGTTGCAGGTTCAAATCCTGAAAATCCTGAGCAAAGCACCGTCACCCCACACACTGCTCCCCGGGCGCCTGTCCTGGCTGCCCACTGCTCACCAAGGGTGATGGTTAAAAGCAGTGTGCTGTGCTGCAGTGTTTCACAATGACAATCACTTCACTTTCACAGCACAATGTGAAGGGTAAGAAACCAAAACCAAATATAAAAAAAATCTATAAATACACTTTAAGATAAGAAAAGTCATCAAAGTGGTAAATTTGCTTTTTTTTTTTTTTTTTGCAATACAGTTTACAATTTACATATATGGCTGGAGCTACATAGATCGGCCCTCATATTAAGTGAGGATACTGTGGTTTGAGAAGGTGTTGTGATGACGCCTGCTAGCTGTGTTTATACTTTCCAAGAGTGAACGACAAGCAGAGTAAATATATCTAGTCTGATTTCATATAAAAAAGAAAATGTGAGGGAGGGGAGGGTTGAGAATACTGGGAAGTAATAGAGAGAGAGACGGGAAGAAAATGTCACTGAGCAATAAGGCATCTGGTGTTATATGCTGGGGGCTGCAAAGCGTGTGCCGCCCCCCCCATCCCCTCCTTTCTGTCAAAATGTATGTGCTGGTGCTGGCATGATGTGCCCAGCAGCCAAATGTCCAAATGTCCACCCAACCACCCTCCCCGCTCTCTCTTCCTCTATCCTTCCATCATTCCCTCCCTCTCTCGGGGTCAGAACTGGCTGGTCGTGCTGCTCTGACACAGAGAGGGGCCGGCGTGAGTTAAGAGACTGCTGTCCCATCCCATCGCCACGGCAACTGACTGTTGGGGGTTCTGATTGGAAGGGGCAGCAGGCACTTCCTGCCTCTGGAGATCAGGCTTTATTTGTCACTAAGGTGTGGTGACAGGTACACTTTCCTGCTCTCTCTCTCTCTCTCTCTCTCTCTCTCTCTCTCTCTCTCTCTCTCTCTCTCTCCTTCCTCTTTCATTTCTCACCTCTTTCACCTTCTCACTGAGACTTCGCTGAGGTGACAGAGACCTTGACTCTCGCCAAAACATCCTAAACGCCACTCCACACTCCTCCGTCTCCCACATCCCATCCTCTTCATTCACAGAGTGATGGGATGGGCTGGCCAGAGTCCCACCACAGTACTGTCACCCACAGCCCGAAGCCAATGCTGCGAAATATTCTGTTACAGCGCCTGTCACGATAACTCCTCGCGGCCTGTTTAAAACGGTGTCTATACAAGATGGACAGGCTGCTCCTGATACAACTTGTCTCCATTTCTTCTCTCGGACCCCTGCTCAGAACTCCCACATCAATGTAAAGCGTTAAGCCATGTGACACATTTTCACGTCCATCCTCATTTCTTACTGCAATAATTTATGCCACGAACTTAAATCTACACAACTGTCTGTCCTCTCTGTGTCCTTTTTTTTTATTCAAACCCAATGCTGTCCCCTCTAGTGAAACTTTTCCGGTTTTATTCAGTCTCCCTCCTTCCCTCTCGTGGTACATTTACATTTACAGCATTTATCAGGCGCCCTTATCCAGAGCGACTTACAATCAGTAGTTACAGGGACAGTCCCCCCCTGGAGCAATTTTAGGGTTAAGTGTCTTGCTCAGGGACACAATGGTGGTAAGTGGGATTTGAACCTGGGACTTTTGGTTCATAGGCGAGTGTGTTACCCACTAGGCTACTACCACCCACTCTTACCCATGACCCAAGAGCAAAGTGACGAATAAGTAAAAAGAGCTTCCTCAGATTTCTGTTCATTTACATTATTTAAAGGTTTGTAAGTCTGAGGGTTCTGGTTCTTAAAAGCATTTCTTTATCTGCACCCTCACACCCATTCCATTATATCTCATGTCTCCCACTACACTTCTCTCCATTCCTCTCACTCCTCACCAATGACGTTGAGGTGTCCGGAGACCTCTTTGGAGCCGAAGCTGTTGGTGACCTCGCAGATGTAGTTGCCGCTGTCGTCCAGCTGCAGGTCGCTGATGGTGAGGCCAGTGAGGCGGCGGGTCCAGCGGGAGTCTGTGGGCACCGCCCGGCCATCCTTCAGCCAGCGGATGGTTGGGTTGGGGTATCCGGACGCCGCACATGGCAGCTCCACGCTTCGGCCCACCTGCACCTCTCCCGACTGGAAACTGTCCAGAACTGTGGGAGTGGACTCTGTGGGGTCTGGAGACAGCGAAATAAAATCAGCTGTTACTTTCTCAGAAGGCTTCTTGGTATAAAATACCATCACACTGCAATAATAAAATAAGGACCAGAAATCGGATTTTCTGGAGGTCAGTGGCGGAGCCTTGACCTTGGTCCTATAGGAAAATCTGTAAACAGATCTAAAGTGGTCAAAGATCCTCTCTACAGCATGATTTTTCAGAATATCTCAGGTAGACACCAGGTTAATCCTTGAAAGCAATTGGCTTGGCTCTCCAGTGGTATGTGGGTTGACGTTATAAGCACAAAACCGATGTGTGTCTGCTGTGTCCGACGTCCACACACACTTACCCAGCACTGAAAGGCGAGCCCCATTGCTCTGGCGCGTCTCTCCACTGTACTTGTGTTTGGTGATGCAGCGGTAGGTGGAAAGAGCGTCCTCCTTCTGCACGTCGGATATGTAGAGTGCTCCGTACGAGGTCAGGAAGAACCTGTTCCCTGCAGGGCAAAAGAAGAGAGATGGTCAGGAAACAAACCGCCATTGACCACTGACAGAAAGAGATGAGAGGGAGTCAAGACCTGGGGGGTCTGGGGAAACGTATGGAGTTACAGAACAAGTGTAAATCTCTGATATAAATAAGTAACGATGTAAGAAAGATGAAAATGGGAAGAAGCACACCCACGTGTACACCACTTCCCACAGGCCCCCAGAGAACCTTTCAATAGACATGCAATTATTTGTTGTCCATCTAACAACTGGTGCCAGAGAGGAAGAAAGAAAGAAGAGGAAAAGGTGAAAGAGGGAGACTGAGAGGTTGAGGTGTAAATATTTTATGTGTGAGTTTTTGTAACAGTGTAGTACTGTCATGTTCATTTCACATCAGGGAGAGTTTGGATTGGCCCTGATTTATCTACATTTATCTGTAGATAGATAGATAGATAAGCAACTTTAGTTAAATAAAAAATAATAATAATAACAATAATAATAATTACAAATATTTAGTCTCTTTTGGTTCTAGAAATTATTTTCCTAACTACAAAAATGAAAAAGCCTACACAGATTAACATTGTTTTTCATATTGTTCATGTAATTTATATTTACATTGATAAAGTATCAGTGGTCTCTATTGAGGGGAAGATATTAGATGCGTTTGGTTTCCAACTGCTGTATACATTTACATTTACATACCAGGGACAGTCCCCCCCTGGAGACACTCAGGTTTAAGGGTCTTGCTCAGGGACACAATGGTAGTAAGTGGGGTTTGAACCTGGGTCTTCTGGTTCATAGGCGAGTGTGTCACCCGCTAGGCCACTACCACCCGTATATAGAGGCAGAGCATGAAGGAAACAGGTAAGTGAGAGGGTCTGCATGTCAGGAGGCCTGGCTCGTGTGTGCGTGCGTGAGTGAGAAGCAGATGTTTTTAAAACAATCGTGCTCAAGTGTGTCAGTGTGTGAGTGCTGTTGGGCCGATTATAACATGGTGGCCCACTTTTCATGGCCTGGAACATGAACACACACAAACACACAAATAAATGCACACACCTGCCACTTTACACGGAAATGGGCCGACACCCACAGCAAATCGAACAGTTTAATGTGCGTATGCGCATGGTTCTAAGTATTTGTGTGGTGTGAGTGTACAGGTAAGGCGGTCGGGCGTGTGCGTATATGGAAGCGCACTCTGTGTGTGTGTGTGTGTGTGTGTGTGTGTGTGAGTGTGTGTGTGTGTGGCTCCAGTGTGAAAGATGGCGATCAATGCTCTTTATGGCTGCCCTGCTCCATCCAAAAGAGATTTATTAAAGCAGAGAGGACAGCACTGACTCCTCAGCCCTCACACACACTCAATCATTCTAACAAGCCACACACACACATGCGCAAACCATCACTATCACACACAGAGAAATATATAGTTAGATGAGCTATTTCAGACTCAGTCCCACATTTTGATATACCTTGGGGAGCCTGTTTCTCCGCAGACGTGCATGTATAAATTTTTCCAAATGTGGAAACGTGTGTTTACATGTCGCTCCACTACACTACAGCCGTATGTGTGTACTCTGTGTAACATCGTTCATTCACGGACGAGCGGTGTCTATAGCCAGTGTGTGTCTGAGGCGGAGAGTGCATTTTGTGCATGTGTGCGTGTGTGGGTGGGCAGTGTTGTCACGCTGAGTGCTAGCCCTGGAAAACTGTAATTTCTCAGTCTGCCCTTTTGTTCCAACCTGGGTATTAAGCCTTACAGGATAATGTGCACTTGGCTCCTTTAACCCTCACAACATCGGCACCACTCTGTCACAACACTTCAGACAGGCTGAGAGACTGGAGCGAGACACAGAACATATAGGAGCCGAGAGCGAGGGAGCGGTAAGTGAAAATGGAAAGAGTACAATGTACTCTTAGCGAGTTAATCTGCGAGTAGCTCGGAGAAAAAGACCAAAGGATCAAAAAAAGTGGGCCTTGGAAACAAAGAGGCATAGACAGCTCTTTCTAATGATCAATTTTTCTTGTACTTCCCTTCATTTTATGATGTAGTTATAAAAAAGCATATGATTAATTCAACAGTGCTCACGGTTGGTGTAAATTTGGCGATTTTAGCTAAACAAAGCAAGTTTTACACTTTAAAATCAAGTGAATGGTGTTCATGCATGAGTAGCAGAAACCACACCAGTGTGTAGTAGCCCAGGCCACAGAGAGGCGTGTGTAGTAAGACACGATGCATTTCACCTCCATCTCTGGAAACTGCTCAATTAAACATCAGTCAACCACAAATCCATCCTCTCTCTTGGTCTGTGTGCACATGTGCTGTTGTTCATGGAGTGAAATATTCATTACTGTAACGACTCTCTCTCTCCCTGCTTTCCTCTCCACCTCTCTCAAAGTCGCTCCCCTCCATTCACTCGATGGAATTCCTCTTCCTTTGGGGCATCACCATAGTGCTTTGTAAGCAACATTTGTGCATGATTTCCCATGTGTAAATGAGGATGTGTTGGTGTGTGAAGCGTAGGGCTGAGACCAAAAGACAGAATGACTCAGTCTGACGGGGTGGGGACGGATGGACAGAGACTGGGAAAAGAGAGAGACGGAGTGAGAGGGATACTTTGCACAGCATCCCCGAATCTCCAGGCCATTCTTTCTGCTTGGGAGTGCAGATCAATTCTTGTCTAGTCTCCTCTTGCCTTGAGGTGTGTGTGTGTGTGTGTGTTAAGTGAAGGTCTGACCATAAAGGGAAAAATGTACAAGAGAGACCTTTTGACTGACCACATCTCTCTCTCTCACACACACAGACACACACACAGAAACATACAAAGTGATGGTGTCTGTTGGGCTGATGGGCCTGGGGCAGAATGTCAGAGAAGAGAAACAGAAAGAACAGAAAGAGTCTGAGTGTGCATGTGTGTGTTTGTGTGTGTGTGTGTGTTTGTGTGTGTATGATATTGCTCCCGTTCACAGACCTTGGCCAGAAATGCACTCACATATCAGCACATAAAGGCCTGCCCTGTTAGCGTGTGATGCTGCCATTCTAACGGGTGTGTGAGTGGAGGTCAGTGGAAGGCGCCCACTCGAGGCCGAGCAGCAGGTGAGAGGAACTAAAAATAAACTCTTTTCCACAAAGGAAACACGACAAAAGATCAATAATGAATGAAAAACAATTAACAAAATAAAATACGGTAAAATGCAACGAATGCAAAGACAAGAAAATCGTAATGCAAGAGTGGCGATGATGCCAGAGGGACTTTAAAGAGCGAAAACAATCAAGCTGGATAGAGAGGGAAAGATATTGTGCAAAAAGAAAAACAAGGTGAGTAAAAAGGTAGGAAAGGCAGAAGAGCAGGACCGAGGGATGAGAAACAGGAGGAGACATTGAGCAAAGGGAAGCGCGACGAGGGCGTAGGTGGGTATTTTTTGCATGCTGGCAGTTGGGGTTTGTTCTTGGAGCTCCCATGCAAATGACGGCGCCGCCGCAATGCTAACGAGACCCACGTTTCAAACTGTTCAGCCCATTACTTATTAATGCTCTGCGTCTCTCCCCCCCTCCCTGCCTCTTCGCTTTCTATCGCTCTAGTTTTTTCGCTCACTGTTGCTAGGGCCCAAGCGCTCACATGACGCGGGTGAGGGGGCACTGCGGTGGCATGCGCAGACACGGGCAGGGGAAGGGAGAGAGGGGTGGGGTGGGACCAACAGACCCGCTCTCTCGCTCATTCGTTAGCGGGCAAACGTGCTGAGGGGGCTAACGAGGCAAATTAGCATGGGGGGGCGGGGCGTTGAAATGACCGAGAGTGATGAGTTAGCCTTGTCTGAAAAAGGAAGGGAGGGAAACTTGGGCGGAACTGATCACGTTCTACAGAGGACGCGTTCCATTCATTGGTACTGATGGCTACTCTGGGGTCTTGTAGTTGACCGGCCATGAAGCGAGTCTGCAGACTGATCAGAGAAAAGGTTTTGTAAATTAAATTAAATTAAAAACATATCTTGACTGCATACACAGTGGCTGCATCTATGGAAATGACATCATGAAGGGCTGGATCTAGAAGATAGTCAGAGACGAGGCCTGGAATTTTGTATATGGGACAGGACAGGATCTGTATGTTGAAGAGGTTCCGAACGCTGTGTGTGGAATTGGTTCTGCATGCTGAGGTTCCACCGGCTGTTTAAAAGGAAATGTTCTGTTGTCTGTAAATGGAAGAGGTTCTGCAGCCTGCATTGGGAACAGGTTCTGTAGGATGTGTTTACTGCTAGGCTGTGACAGTGGAAGCAGAGCACGGGGAGAATGTGGAGAGGATGGAGGAGGGGATCAAAGACGAATACTGTCACCAGGAGAAGACTGAGACGGGACAGAGAGAGAGAGACAGAGAGAGAGAGAGAGAGAGAGAGAGAGAGAGAGAGATCTGAAGCGCAGTTTTACACACACACACTCACACACACACACACGCAACACAGCAATGCATACACGATCAGTTACACTCATGCATGCAGGCACACACAAACACCCCCCCCAACACACACACACACTTTGTTGGCATTCATTATATTTCCCAGTGCTCTGTGACATCTTCAGCTTCAGCAGTGCAGCAGGCGCCCTTTTCAGCTCACAACTCATCTTCTGGAAGAATCTACAAAAATATTCAATCCCTACAAAATACGGAGTGGAGCTTATTTTAACTCAGCGCGGAACGGGAATCTCAGAGTTGCGTTTTAGAGATGAGCTCCTGTCCTCTAGCACGCGCTTTTGCACAGTTCTCTTCTCTTTAAGCCCCCTCCTGGACCCTTCAGTCATCACTCTTTCATCAACTTTTGTCCACTGTGCTCCTGATTTTGCACCCATTTTTAATGTGTACTTTTAATGTCCCTGTCCGATTTTTTTATGCATCTTGATAAAAAATTATATAACGGTACAACATTTCAAACATAGCATGCCATTCTGTAGGTGATCTTCTCAGGATCGGTATTAATGCCTGGATTTTCATGGGACTGTGCATTTATACACTCCTGTACGCTACTGAATGTTCGTTTTTCATCCATCACAGCATGTTACTAACGCTCTCTCTATTTATGGCACAACACTGTCACTTCAAAATCCAAACTTGATCTAATTAATGTCACTTTACAATACCTTATTATTACTTTTTTTCTGCACTATTACTACTGTTCTGTTCTTATTTTATTTTGTTTCTCTGAGCATGCATATAAGACAAAAAAAATTCCATCTGGATAAATATATTTTTTTCTTATCTTATCTTATCTGCACGAAGGCTAAACATTTAGACATAATCTTGTCATCCTTGTTTATTTTTGTTAATATTTTCCCAATTATGTATGGTTATGTACTGCCCTCAAAAAACATTTAACAAACTTTGAAATCAAGACTGTTCATTTTAAGCTTTCAAATTGATGGCTCTGGCTGCAGGAGAACTTTTGGTTGCATATGGGATTGAACAGATTTACATAAAATGGCCAAGTCCTGACAATTTGAGAAGGTTGTGCCCAAGATTAACAAATACCTTTCTTCATAAAATGTTTTTAATCTCTAGTGAAATTGTGCGATGATTTCAGTTGTCTGATATATTTAAGGTGAAGATATTCACCTTACATTAGACACTCTTACATTAGAAAAAAAAAACACCCAGCTCTCTAGCAACTGAGCGGTTGTGAGGTTGTGATAAAACACAAACAAGAACAACGCTTTATTCATGTTAAATTAATTGTGATATTAATTTGAGGTCATGTGGTGTTAAATCTCAAATGAGGACAAGAAATCCTTGTAAGTGGCCTTTCTGTAAAAAAAAAAAAAAAGATCAATGCTTAAAGTATTGTGCTAAACTGGTATATAACATATAATGATCAAGACAACTCTCTCTCTCTCTCTCTCTCTCTCTCTCTCTCTCTTGCTCTCTCTCTCTCCAGTCATCCAGAATAACTTGTCCCATATTCTGGCCTGTTCTGTCTGATAATCTGTGTGTGTGTGTGTGTGTGCATGTACATGTGTATTAAGGACAATAACAACCCACGCCCCTGGCTAAGCCACTGAGCAGGAAAACACTCCTCCAGTGGTGGTGCAGCCATGTTTCGGCGTCTGAGAGACTTTCTCTCTGTCCTCAGTGTGAATGCTAATCTCAGGCCCTGGGTCACCTCAATGTAATGTATTCTATTAATACACACAGTCCTCGCTCATTAAAGCACTGCCTGCTGCTGAGGGAATGCAATTTTCTCTTTTTAACTCATTCATTTCAAGACGTCCAGAGTCCCCTCTGTTCTGCCTATACATAGCAACAGTTCCCATCCCATCTTTCACATCTAAAGCCACCAACCCCACATCCAGATAGAGAGACATAGACAGAGAGAAGGGGACAGTGAGAGAGAGAGAGAACATGAGCTCAAGGGTCAAAAGCCAGCTGTCCTTCATAAAACCAAACACACACACACACAAACATAAACACACATAAATTGTGCTCAACCTTCATGTTAATATTCTCATGGGCACACACCCACACCATGGGGGGCATAATGCTGAGGACAAAGGGCAGGACAGGAACATTGTGCTGAGTGAGGGGAGATGAGCCCCATACACGAACCCCCTTCTGCTGGGATCAGAGGCCACACGTGCCGAACAGAAGGGGACAGGAACAACGCCACAGTCGGAATTCACTGACTCTGCAGCAGTTAAGGAAGCAAATATGCGATTGTAAGATTGCGGGTTCGAATCTAGCAAACAGCGAGGTGCCACTAAAGCTGGTGCTGTTTATGGCAGCCCACAGCTCCTTCACAGATTTTTGTAGTGCGGTGTCTTTACAATGACAAATAATCACTTTTACTTACTGCTTTATACTAGAATACCATCCAGGACTTTAAGGCATATCAAGATTTTTTTAGAACAAAATGTAAAGTTTCAGCACCAAGAAAAAGACCTCTGAGACTTTCAGCACCATGGACAGCCAACATGCAATTCATCACATTAAATCTGGCAAATTACAAACCAATCCAAACCTGGCAACAGGGTGCCATGGTAACAAAACCACATAACAACCCCACTGCAGAAAATTGTAAAGATTGGCTTTAATGCAACACAAAGTTAAAACAAAGTTTTGTGCAAATATGTAATGAAAACACATCTAGAAAGAGAGAGAGAGGGAGAGAGAGAGGGAGACTGACTCTTAGCTGCTTGGAACAATTTTTTTAATGTTTAGCACTGGGCCACTGCAGCTAAAGGAGAATTTCTGAGAGCAATTTAATTTGCTATCAATCTACCTACACACACAAATCCTAAAATGCCTGCTTTTACACACACACACACACACACACACACACACACACACACACACACACACACACAAATTCACAACCCAGCTGTATCTCAGTGTGGCCCCAAAACGTAATTAACTGCCCACCGCCTAGGGGGCACTAATAACCTGGAAAGTGTGTGTGTGTGTGTGTGTGTGTGTGTGTGTACACACATGTGTGGCATAGGCAAAATAAAGTGTCAGTAAGGATCCCACAGTGATAAAACACTACCTTACATTAAATCTCAGCCCTGCCCCTCCTTCAGCCCACACTGCCCGGCCCTCCCCCAATCGGGCTGTATTAACACCACCATTACAATAGGCAATGAGCTGAAATGAATAGGACTCTGGTGTAATTCCCCCCCTGTCCGATCAATACGCCGCCTCGGCCTGCCACCATCATTTCCCATTCCATCCCCTTCTATTCGACTTGGAGAATTAGCACATGTCTGACGACAGGAGATCTACACCTCACTGACAATAGCCTTTCTCTCTCTCTCTTTTATTCTCTCTCAGCTCTTGTGAATGAACCCCCCTCCTCCGCTCTTCTATTAAGATTTCAAGCAGGCTTTATTAGCACCACTGGAGTGTTTTAAAAATGAAACCGGAAGGCATGTAAAGGTGACTCTCCCAACAAAAATGTTGTTAGTAGTCTGTTCAGTGTGCTATAACTGGGCCTTCTGGTGTTTTTGACGTGGAGGGAAAAGCATGGGTGTGAGAGATTTTCCCTTTTTCTTCCTGTCCTCATGCTCATTTTATTTCTCCCCACATTGACCCCGGTCTGCATGCCCCGCCTCTTTCCCTCCTTCTCCGCCTCCCGCCTTCTCTCCCTGCTCATCAGCTGTGCATTGCAGTGCGGTGGTTGGAGGAGAGCCTTTGTGGAGAACTAATGTGCTCATTAAAAAGGCATGCTTCACCGTCAAATGCCAGCTGCCGATCCCCTCTCTCCTCTCTCCGCATCTTCTCTCCCTCCCTCGCTCCCCTTGTCTTTCACACGGCAAAAATGTGACACCGCGCCCCATAATACAGCACGAGATGAAATGCCTGTACAGTACAATGCAATACACGCATCTATGACATTGTGACTGTAAGGAGAAAATTCAAAAAGCAAAGAAAAACAAGAAACATCCTTCATTCTTCATTTCACTCTCTCATGCTCTCTCTCCCTTGCCAGTAATGGTTACAGGCTTCTCCAACACTCAGCAACCCTAATTAGAACATCCATAAATATTCAAGTGCTGAGATGGGAGTGAGCGAGGGGCAGAGGGAGGAGAGAACAGAAGCAGAGGAAATAGAGGGTAAAACGGAGAGCAGAGGAAACTCTCTCTCTCTCTCCCTCTCTCTCTCTCTACCTGCTTCTCATGTTTCCTATATCAGATTAAAACCTGCATGGGTACAAGTGTTTGTGATGTTTGGTCCCCACGACGGGCCCCTGCGTTTGGTACTCTAATTCCATTCTGTCAGTGGCATGCACATGTACACACTCACACACACTCACACACACACACAGACACCAAAAGCTGCTTGTCAACAACACAGAGTGCATTAGAAAAGCTTTTGTGTGGTTAAATAATTGAACTTCATTGATAATTGATGGTAGCACAGTTTGGAGCTGTAAGAAAAATGAAAATACATATCTAATCCATTATACACATGGAATTAAAAGAGAAAAGAGGAAAACATGAGCTAATTGTGTTTGGCCTGATTGTGTGGGAGCACATGATCTGCCTCATTTTGGAAAGACCGTTCGATCAATAATTAAATACAGTGCGTGACATTGTAAGGTAATACCCAATAGTCTCTGCATGTTTTATTTGATGGACACTGATTGACGTTGGATAATGAGAGGGTCTGACTTACACTGACAGGTCATACACACACATCCACATTCCCACAGAAATCAATGGCGTGTCTAGCCAAGGTCTGGGCTTGACTGCTCCTGCCGTAACACGCAAATCAACACACACACAGGAGAAAGAGCCACATAGGTAGAAAAAATGGAAAGATGGAGGACGGGAGGAAACGGAAAGGAGGAGAAAAGGCGCTATGGAGACAGATGTTGTTGTGGAGCGTGTGGGGTCCCCTCGGCAAGGGCCCAGGGGCTGCGAGAGCGAGAGAAAGAGAGAGAGAGGGAGAGAGACATAGAGAAATTCAGCGTGCCAAAGCCTTGCCTGCCTCACCGTCTCTTCTGCTTCACTGCTTCAACACTTTGCCCCAGTTTATCCAAAGCCACCGCCATCACTAGACACAGGGGGAGGGGAACCAGAGCGAGGGACACAGACAGCAAGAGGCCGAGTTTGTTGACGACCTGAGCCATGAGAATGTGGGATGGCAATTCTGTGTCAATACTTTATTGCCAAAATACAGTGTGTGTATATTACCTTATCACTATAGGAAATGTTGTAAATGTTCAACTATCACAAGTAAAGTGTTTGCAGCATTATAAGAGTATTAGAGAGAAGAAGGGTTGCATCATTACGTACAGATTATTTCCTCATTCGCCTATTCTTTGCCGTTAAAGTCTTTGCAGCATCATTGCGGACCATGATGCAGTGCAGCATGCCAGTGGGCCAGTTCTCCCCAAACCCAACCGCTGTAGAAATAAATGTACCAATTCACCGTTATTCCGGGGTAACTTGTCTGACAAAATAAATTACAAGATACGATATGTAGAAATGGGATATGATGTACCTCAGAGGAAGTCTCAATGGTGTCACATTCTACTAAATCAAAAGCAAATTTTGGAACTATTAGTGCTATACATTTACTTTTTTCAGAGAAAAATGTTTCATACCCAGCAAAGTATCTGGTAGTTGGCCATCCCCCTGTATTTTTACATATATGGAATGGACACTGGCAGCTAGATCTTTTCAAACAGATGGTAATCTGACCTTGTGAAATTGAGTTGGGTCATTAAAATGGGTCAGAATGGCCAGACCTATGGTTATGACCAATATAGTTAGATTTTTAACACAAAGAACACGATTACTGATGGTTATTGCATAGACAGAAGTGCAAAAAGATCCAGCAATGAAAAGTCTTCTAGGGCAGAAAATTCTGCTCAAAGCAAAGGTCAACATCCAGAAATATCTCCACAAACCACAAAAACACCACTAATACACACACACTCACATACAGGTGTGACTCTATGTGACTGTGACTGATGCATTTATCTGATGGCATGTACACAAAGTGAGAAGTTTGGAATAGCAGAGTAGAAAGTACATTTACATTTACAACATTTATCAGACGCTCTTATCCAGAGCGACTTACAATCAGTAGTTACAGGGACAGTCCACCAGAGCAACTTAGGGTTAAGTGTCTTGCTCAGGGACACAATGGTAGTAAGTGGGATTTGAACCTGGGTCTTCTGGTTCATAGGTGAGTGTGTTACCCACTAGGCTACTACCACCCAGAGTAAGAATGAGGATGATAGAGAAAAGGGAACGGGAATGAGGGAGAGGCAGGGCGGAAGACAGAAGACTGAGGGAGCGCTCATGTAGAAGCAACGAGATCTGATCAGGACCAATGACATTCAGTTGAGCACAGCTCTGTTCTGCAGCATCTTTTCTGTGTCTCATACCTTAATGCACACACACACACACACACACACACACAGACACGAGCCTTAAAGGACAAAGATTTCGGGGAACTGTCCATCATTCTGGGCCGACAGAACATAGAGAAGGGTAGAGAAGAGAGCGAAATAAAAAAAACAGCATGTGATGGCCAGGGTGGTGGATGAGGGTGTGGCTCCATAATTGATGAGCTCAATACCCTGCGCCTGGTGACATCTGCTATGGCACCGCTAATGTCTGTCCTCCATGCCATCCCCCTGAGACGTGTGAAGCCCCAGCCTGAACACCCACACACCCCCACACCCCATAAAAGCTATCAACACAAGACAACCTGACACTCTGCATTTATGTAGATCTGAGAAAACATTCAGAACACACACACCTGAAATTTTCATCTGAGACATACTGACATGCCAAGACACACACATCTAATAGTGAGCAATGTGGTGTGTGTATGTGTGAGTGAATGGCATTAACGTAGCCATAAATCAAAATAGTCAGTGGCAGTGGCAGTGGCACTATCCTTCTGCCTGGCCTCATCCATCTCATCATATCCCCGCCTCTCTTCCCATCATAACCCTGCTTTCTATCCAAATGTGAGAGGAAACCCCACACCATGGGTAGATGAAGGTAGATGCACCAGGGTCAGTGTTTGTAGAAGAGTGTGTGTGTGTGTGTGTGTGTGTGTTTAGTGTGACAGTCAGAATCATAAATAAAACGGTTGTGCATTATTTGGTCTGCTGGAATATTTATATGTAAAAAAGAAGAAGAACATTTTTCACCAAAGCTGTGGAGTGGAATTATTAGGACGAGATGGAGATGGTAGTGGTGGAGGAAGAGAGAGAGCATCTGTGGCTCTGCTCCTCTGATTTACATGGCTGATGCTCAGCAGAAGAAAGAGGGAGGGAGAAAAGCGGCAAAGGTGGCTCACTTCTGCGCCCCCTCCATTCTGTTATAATATCTGCCCCAATGGTCATATTTTGGTGGGTCGGGGTTAATGAGGTGTAAGGAACAGCGTTTTTGGGCACTTCCTGTCACAGCAGCCAATCAGACCTCAGGAACAAGGGCTAAATAAACATCACAGTAAACACAGGACGAACTTAAAATGGCAGGAAAAAAAGGTTCAGACTTTGTGTGTGAGTGTGAGGTATGCATGCTTGTACAGCGGTGTGTGGCACAGCCGAGGGACTTGTGTGTGCCGTGTATGTGTGGGTATATGTGGAGTCTGTGTGTGTGTGTGTGAGCCCTGCTGATGGGCTGCAGTCGTGTCCCGCGGCTCTGACTCACATTAGCTGCATTAAGTGAGCTGACAGGTCCCTCCCCATTACCCGTGCTGGTGGCACACACAGCAGAGCAGCCGGCCGACAGGGGCCTGTCTGAGCCTGACAACTGCAGCACACACACACACACCCACACGCGCACACACACAGATTCACTTCTGCATAGAGACTTACACATACAAAGGCACACACATGCAAAACACACACGCATTCTGTTTACACACATTATGCAAACACATTTGCACCAAACACACACACACGCACAAAAAGAAATAGGCCACGTCTATATGTGCACAGGCTATATAGGCTGAGTGCATGGGAGGGGAATACGGAGAGACAAACATGAGACCAAGAGCTTCTCTGAAAACAATGACCGAGCTTTTACTCTCCATAGAAGACCAAGGGCACATAACAGGTGCTCCGACACCCAAAACCGCATTCTCCACACAGAAGAGCAGCCCAAATGACTCGTGCCATCTGCAGAACGCACACGAACAAGCACACACACGGTCCACACTCAGAATGTAGAACAATGTCATGCAGGCGGCCATTTACAATTTCTTTAGAGAGACAGAAAAAAGATGCATCCTACTTGTGTGTCTTGATGGTGGGGGGGGGGGGGGGGGGGGGTTGTGTGTGTGTGTGTGTGTGTGTGTATGTGCGTGTGCATGCATGTATCATGGGCTCCCTGCTGAATTATTGATTGGTGTCTTGTCTGTGGTTCAGGGTTAAAGACCATCAGTAGCCCCCAACCTTCAATTATTCACCCAGCCCACCACTCATCAGATGTTCCGTCTTTTCTTTCCCTCTCTCTCTCTCTCTCTCTCTCCCGGCCTGATATTATAGCTCAGGACTGCACAGAAGTCACCTGAAACCACAACCCAACCCCTGTTTATCCAGCACATCCCACATATCCTCCAATGGTTTGAGATCTGGAGAATCCGAAGGTCAAGTCAGTGCCTCAAACTATTCATTCTTGAACACTTTTTGCAGTGTTGCAGGACACATTATCTTGGGAAAAAGAGCACTGACATCAGGCTTGGTTGACAACAATGTTTAGGTAAGTGCTACGTGTCAAATAGCATCTCTATGAATGAAGGACGCCTCCACTGACCATACTCCCATAGTCCATCCTGGTGCCATGTTTTCTCCAGGTATGTGAAAAACCATCTACATGATATATGAAAATGCGATTCGTCACACCCAGCCACCTTCTTCCATTGGTATGTGGTCCACCACTGAAGCTCACGTACCAATTGTTTGGAATTTTGGCAGTGGACGGTCAGCATGGCATGAACATGACATTGGACAAACAGTCCAATTGGCTAAATTGGACAAACAGTTTTGCACCTTTCTATCAGAACCAACTTTAATGTTTTCAGCTAGTTCAGCTGCAGTCCGACTACGCTCTACACAGGCATCAAGGAGCTTTATCCACCAATGACTTGCCTGTCTCCGGTTCACCAGCTGTGCTTCCATGGACTGCTTTTGGTAGGGAACAACTTACAGTTTTGGAGATACAATGACTCGACCGTCCAACAATTAAGCCATTGTCAAAGTCACTCAAATCCTCAAAAGTTACGTGATTTCTTCTTCCAACACATCAACCTTAAGGACAAAATGTTCCCCTGCTGTCCAGTATGTCCCACCTACTGCCAGGTACTAACGTAATGAGATCATCAATGTTGTTCACCTTGCCTGCCAGTGGTCAAAACGTCATGACTACAGTCCTGCACAGTCCCGATCCTAAACCAGGCAATGTGTGTTGAAGCGGGTTCAAATTGTCCAGCGCTGAGCTGCCAGCACCTCTCCGGAGCACCAAACTGCTTCGTCGGGATTCCCTTAATGTATGTTCAACGGCCCATACAAAGCCTCCAAGAAAGGCCGTGCTAAACTTGGGCTAAATGAAGCCTCGGGACGCCAGCAGATGACTCCGGAGTTTGGAACCCGACTCACCGCTGGCCGCTTTCTCGCTGCTCTTAAGCCGCGACTTTTTAACACAAGCCGGACAGAGCCCCGAGTCACTTAGAGCAATAAGCCGATGCAGCGTCCCCGGCTCAGCACTTAGCCCGCCTGACACGGCGAGGCTCAGCACTGACACTAACCGGCCCTGATGCTAAAGCCACTGCATGAAGTAAGAGAGAGAGAGAGAGAGAGAGAGAGAGAGGGTGGGGAGAAATAGGGGATCATCTAGGGCCTTTTTCCACCGGAAACAAAAAATTACATTCAATTTCACTTTTCTTGTCTTGCCAGAAAACATTAAGAAAGGAAAAATAAAAAAGAAAGAGAGACTGGGTGGGTCCGATTGTTCGGGGGGCTAGTGAAGACGTTTTCCTCAAATGCGATTTTTTGACACTGTCGACTATAATCTCCTCGGGCAAATTCATCTTTAGCCAAACGAAGGAAAAGCGGAGAAGAATGGGGAAAGCCATCTTTATCCAAATCCAATTGTGGCTGAGAGGAGAGCGGGAGGGAAGCGAGAGAGCAAGGAGAAGGAGAAGATCTTGTAATTTGTCTAAGGGATTAGAAGGAGCGCTGGCAGGGTGTTGCAGCTGAATCTGCGTGTGTGTGGCGTACATCTGTATATGTTCCACATTCTCTTTTCAAGCAGCTCTAAGCTTTGAACACAAGGATTAAAAGACAGTTCATTGCCATGATTACAAATATTTGTCTGTGTGTGTGTGTGTGTGTGTGTGTGCATCTTAGACCGGGGCATCCACAGCACGCATGCAGTGAATGTCCTGTAGGTGAAACAGGCCATCACTTACATTTACATTACATTTTACATTTACAGCATTTATCAGACGCCCTTATCCAGAGCGACTTACAATCAGTAGTTACAGGGACAGTCTCCCTGGAGCAACTTAGGGTTAAGTGTCTTGCTCAGGGACACAATGGTAGTAAGCGGGATTCGAACCCGGGTCTTCTGGTTCATAGGCGAGTGTGTTACCCACTAGGCTACTACCACCCTGTCCATTTACTTTTACATTTACATTTAAGGCATTTGGCAGACGCCCTTATCCAGAGCGACTTACAACGTGCTTTCAAGTTACCATCGATGAAGAGCTGATGCATGCAGCTACTGGGAGCCAGCACTTGGTGACCTCTGACCTGTAACGTATGACCTGAAGCGCCCGTCTGCGCGCCCGTCTGGCAGGGAAAAGACGGACAGTGTCTTTGCCCTGTTTTCTCGGTGGCCTGAGTTTAACGGCTTCTGACAGCCTCAATTAGACAGTGTGGCAGCAGCCACTACCAGGCACACATCAACATAACCCTGGCCTAAAGAGAGAGAGAGAGAAAGAGAGACAGAAAGAGAGAGAGAGAGAGAGAGAGAGAGAGACAAGGAGTGGCATCAGGCTGCAGGCTAGAGTTTGTGTGTCATGCTCTGATATGATGTGAACTTACAGTAAGTGCATGTGTATGCACACACACACACACACACACACTCAGACTCACACGTCTGCAGAGAGCATGGTAAAGGAAGAGGACACTAGGCCAGATACGTGTCAGTGTGATGTCCCGTCACTGTCTGTGTGTGTGTGTGTGAGTGACAGTGATCCACTGAGCTTGTCCCGCAGCGGACGCATCAGCCTGTGCTGCGCTGCTGCTGCACCACTGCAGCAGATCCTGACATGCAGCATATGCTCACAAAACAAAAAAAATATATATTAAAAAGTATTCGCGCAGAAATTTTCACTGTAGTCACAATCACTTGTTCACCAATCAGAATGCTTGAAACTTCATTTCATTTGGAAATGGCCGACATGACCATAAAATTTGATGTCCCTGTGTATCAGGGGTTCATTTTGAAATTGAGTGAAATAAAGTGAAAAAAATGGATTTAATTGTCCAGAATAAATCATAAGCTATTGGATTCAAAGAAGCAGAATGTAACATCACATTCTAAACTTACAGTAACTATACAGCCCACTAAGCCATATAATATGAAAACACACACACACACGCAAAAAGATTTTCAGAATTTTTATAAAGAGAATGCACTCACTGTTTTGTTATCAGAGATCAAGGCCAGCTTAGAGACCTTTCACTTTGCCCTTCTCTTTTTGATGCAAACACACACACACACACACACACACACACACACACACACACACACACACACATGGGTGTGGGGGTGGTAACTGTCCCAGATTAAAGTGTACAGTGTTGCACTAAGCTGTTTACTGCCACTCACCCTACCCTGCCCTTCTACAATTAGGTCACCTCCCTTCCTCTATCTGTCTCTCTATCCATCTCCCCACCTCCCTCTTTCCCTCAAGTCTCATATCCCCCATCTTTCTCTCTCGCTCTCCCCGTTTCTGATGTACAGGCTGTCCTGTCAGTCTCCGTCCGTCAGCCTCTCTTTAATGTTGTCCAGTACTAAGACTCTGCAGGGAACTTTTTCTTTTTTCTTTTTTTAAATCTCCTTGAGACTGAAGCACATAGAGGTCATTATTAACCTCATCGCTTATCGCTTACCGTAAAACTTCTAATAAAGGCCCCATGGCATAGATTTGCATATTTATTGCATATTTCAGATTAAAGTTGACAACAAATTGTCTTTTGACATTGTGCTAAGTAAAGTGTCAGGGTTTCAACTTTCTCCATGGCATCCCCTTCTAAAGCCCAAAAGGAACAGTATCTAGACAATGGTTAAAGCGCCGTATAGAAATGAAACCAAACCAGCTGTAACACTGACTAACCAAGTGGAGGCTTCCTCAACTCACCATCATCAAGGGTCAAGTAGAGCATCCTGGTCCGAATCAGACAGGACCAAAAAGCTCCTCAGAGAGGAAACGCGGCATGAACCGAATTAACAAGTAGCATCTCCTTATATTACAATTAAGCCAAAGACCCATTAAATGCACCTGGCCATTTGGTCAAACCTGTTAATGGAGCAGTCAGGCTAAAGATAAGTTCATCGGGTTAGCCACACCGCGGCCACTCTCAGTCGCTCCTGTTGCACGCCCCTGGGAGCTGCAGCCGCGCTCCGGGTTCAATCTGAAGACACGGCGCCACAGGTGGGGTCCTCGCCGCTGCACTGAGCTTTAAGTGATTTCCTCTGTTTCTCTCTCCCTCCGATTACCCTTTATCTACCTCTTGCTGAGGGAGGGAAATGGAGAAAATAGAGAGCGAGAGAGTAAAAAAAAAAAAAAGAAGAGAAGAGAATAGAATAGCTGCCCCCACAGCAGCACTTACAGCGAGGCTGCATTATTTATAACCAGACAAAGCGAAACATTTATTTATCATCGCGGACATGAGGAGCTCAGGCTTCCATGCAATCCTGAGAGAGAGAGAGTGGGAGAAAATCCTTCCAGAGTATAAGTGTGGTGATACTGGGATATTTTCTGAAAACACGCTGTTTTTGCCCTCTGCTGATAAAAAAAAAAAAAAAAAAAAACTCAACTCACTCCACAGATATTTCCCCTACCATAGAAAAACACAGATATAGCATTGAAAGCGATTTTATTGTCATTGTGAAACACTGCAGCACAGCACATGGTGAAACTATGAAATGTGTCCTCTGTATTTAACCATCACCCTTGATGAGCAGTGGGCAGCCATGACAGGTACCCGGGGACAGTACCTTGCTCAGTGGCACCTCAGTGGCACCTTGGCGGCCTAAGATTCGAACTGCCAACCTTCTGATTACAGGTCTGCTTCCTGTAATCAGCAACCAATGGCTACCAATGCCCTCCAACGCTACACATACAGTACAGGCCAAAAGCTTGGACACACCTTCTCATTCAATGTGTCTTCTTTATTTTCATGACCATTTACATTTACAAACTATGAATAAACACATGTGGAGTTATGTACTTAACAAAAAAAGGTGAAATAACTGTCTTTGCTCTGATTACTGATTTGCACACTCTTGGCATTCTCTCGATGATCTTCAAGAGGTCGTCACCTGAAATGGTTTCCAACAGTCTTGAAGGAGTTCCCAGAGGTGTTTAGCACTTGTTGGCCCCTTTGCCTTCACTCTGCAGTCCAGCTCACCCCAAACCATCTCGACTGGGTTCAGGTCCGGTGACTGTGGAGGTCGGGTCTCCACTTTTTGTTAACTACATAACTCCGCATGTGTTCATTCATAGTTTTGATGCCTTCAGTGAGAATCTACCAACGTAAATGGTCATGAAAATAAAGAAAACACATTGAATGAGAAGGTGTGTCCAAACTTTTGGCCTGTGCTGTATATGAGTCAGTAAGTGTGTTTGGGTGTGAGAGAGTTGTATGAATGGGTGACTGTGTGTGTGTGTGTGTGTGTGTGTGTGCAAGAACCAGGCCGTCAGGGGATAAGTACTCACTAACAGCTGACACGGCTCTGGCCTGAGCTACCTCGCACACAAAGGCCTGTGATTATATTATTGTTTGACTGCGGACCCTCCCCCATCACCCCCAGTGCTCTCCACAGCCAAGATAATTACCAGCATTGTGCCCCAGACGCACACGCACTCTGACAGGGGCACAAAGACACACGTGCCCCAGAGCTGCCCGGCACACACACAGGCACACTTAGAGCTGTGACAAAGGCCCAGAACCTGAGAGGCAACGATCATATCCACACTGACCCTAACACACACACAATTATTCACGCTGACACCAACATATGTGCCAACACGTACATACTAATGATGTACATAGAGATAAAGCAGGAAGGGGCACGTAGTGGCGAACCCCCAGCAAACACTCGCATTCAGTACACACTCGCATACACACGAGTGCAGGAGAAGAGCGCAACGCTGCTGGCAGCTCCCCATCTGTCCCCTCTCCCTCCCAATCTCTTGGCCTGGGTTCAAATGTGACAGGGGAGGGTACTGGGGGAAAAAGAGGAGCGAACAAACAGAAAATGGAGAGAGCGACAGTAGAGCCCGATTCAAACACACACACACACACACACACATATGCAAGCTCACACACACTCACAGTTCTCGGCTTACTCGAACACCTGGAGCTGCTGCCGAGTGCACATCCCTATTAATCCAGCATACTGTTGTGTTGCTGTGGCAACAGCACACAGTTTAGCCTAATCAAAACATGAAGCCATCTTTAAATGTACAGACATCTGGACCACACTACAAAAAAATCGCTCGATGCAACATTTATTGTTTGAAGAGCAAATAAATCAATAAATAACTAAATAAATACTAAAAAGGTGAATGCAAGGCTAGTTGGTCTAGTTGACATCCTGCACACAAAAAAAAGTTTAAGTTGAACCTTCAAACATAGTAAAGCAAGCATTAGCTTCAACCTCTTCTTCTAGGCTGCTCAGTGTTTCTGACATATTTAGATTTAGTCATGTGTTGTTCACATAATTTATTAATGTAGCTGTTTTTATGCTTTAAGGCATTTTCCAATGAGACCAGCATTCATGGAGACAAATCAAAAAGGCAAAACCTGTTCTGCATGACATGAATGTTCTGCTTGTGGAGTGTATGTTGTCTAAGGTTCTTCACCTATTGTAATAAGGCTAGCCATCTTTATTGCCTGGTACCCTAAAGCAGTGACTCTGAAAATGGGGTCCAGTGAGCCCTATGTGTTATAATTTGCATCTGTGGTCTTCACTGCAAAACAAAAGTTGCCAGCAAACCCAGACTCATTCATTTTACTGATGTTAATATGTTTTTTTTTGCCACATAAATCCAATATTATAATAATATATCATATTTAAGGTGTTGGTGGTGACCTGAAGGTCAAAATTCAGCACTTTCCTTCGACTTTGAATATTTGTGTTGAATCACTAGAATTCCTTCTCTGTATGACCCCTTTAGTGCTTGTCGGTGCCACTGGGCGAGTGTTCGCAATGTCGCTCCCCTGTCCCTGCTCTGTAAAAATTTAATGTGTTTTCCCTGCTCAGGTACTCAGGCCAGAGTGGCATTAGCACCAGAGAAATGGCTTTGGTTGCAAAAATGAGTGAAGATGTAGGGGCGATGGGGGTGGACCGGTACATTTTTGGAGGAGGGGGTGGCTTAAGTGGCTGCTATAGGGGGGAAAAAAAGAGCAGCCTGACGGGTTGTGTTTACAAGATTGCACACAGACATGAACAAATGCAGCCATTAACGCTGTGTCCCCCTTTTCATTCGCTGTTATTATCTTCCCTTCCTTTTTTATGCTCCTGCCCCACCCCACTGCACTTGTCTGAAACAGATGGGCACAGCCAGAAACCAAGAAAGATATGGGCTGAATGGGCTACAGCAGTGCCGCCTGTCTTTCAACCTACTGGATAAAGATTCTCCAAAAAATCAGTGTACATTACTCGAGCAGACTTTACACTACTATTACCAGAGAGAGAGAGGTGTAAGAGTAATTCAGATAGATAATGGGTGTTTGTGATAGAAAAAGTGAAGAGGGTGTGGGTGTGTGTGTCTTTGGGTGGGAGGTGAGCGCCCTTTGTGTGTTTAATAGCCTGAGAACACAAAGTCGTGCCCCTGGGGCTGCAGTCAAGTCTGAGCAGAGGAGAAGATCGATCAACAACAAACCCTGAAACTGACACCCTCTACTGCACATACACACACACACACACACACACACACACACACACACACATACACACATACTAGCATCACGAGGACTTCAGATCATTACAGATGTGTCAGATCCATTATTAACTATATACAGACCAAGTAATGTGATTATTTTCTGCTTTGGGTTTCCTCTTTGAGTCCATATATAGATTCTTAGAAGGTAAAATTTATTTAACAAGGATTCTGATGAAAAAGTAAAAACACACAAAGCCAAAGACTCATCTTTAGGGAACAACCAGAGGTGGAAAGAGCCAAGTTGTTCTCTACTAGTTACTGGAATCTTCTGAATTCGAGGGATAATTCCAACATCTTTCTCTTTCCTCAAGTCCAGTCTCTTGTTCCTTCCACGGGCACATACTGAACCTGAACCTACAAACCACCTCTGGAATCAAAACGGAAAACAGAAAATGGCAACTCCAGTGGACAGGGGATGGGCTGGAAGGAAGGACCTCTGTCTGGAACAGCCATGTGGCTTTAGCCATCTGTTGGTGTGCTCTAAATTAATTAGCTGAACTCATTACTGGTTTTTGCAAAGCTTTCAGGCAACCTCCTGCAGGCCACGGTGGAAACCTCTTTCTGCCTCTCGCTCGTACTTCACCAGGCCATCTCCACGTCCTACTTGCTTTATTTCTCCACCTTCGTAACCTCAGCGCTTTCAACAAGGCTCAGGCTTCCGTGCTCTACGTCTGCCACCAAATTGTTTCTAGATCTTCTCCGAGAACAGAAAATAAACATTTAAAGAACCCCCGCAGAATGGTTCTGTTGCTATGAATCTGTTTTCCGTCCTGTCTATGCCTCTTTCTCTATTTCCCCGTGACCAAAGAAACAACAGATGGGGCTCAACATCATCCGTGAAGGAGGGATATAAAGAGAGAGAGAGAGAGAGAGAGGGAGGGAGCGAGACTGAGAGTAAAAAGGCAGGGATGGGGAAGGAGAGAAAGAGAGAAAGAGAGAGGAGGGGCAGAAGCAGAGGCATTCATTATTTACACCACTTCGTATTGGAATATTAATGCTAAAAGCAATCGGGCAACCCTTCATTAAATTAACTGGAGATGCAGTGCGAGGGAGAGAAAGAGAGGTAGGTGGAGAAAGTGAGAGAGTGATAGAGAGCGAGAGAGAGAAGGCTGGTTAGATGGAGAGAAAAGGATAGACAGTGGGAGAGATGAAAAAGGCACATGCTGTTAAAAGGGCCCTAAAATTAGTGAAGCAAAAATGCATCCATTAAGGCGCTGAATTCAGCTTTCCACTCTCGCTCTCCTCGTCTCCACTTGCCTCTTCCAAACATCTCACACGCATTACTGAAAGCTGCTGCTTCTGCTGCAGCTGAACCCCACATTACTCCCAAAAAGAGAGTAAAAAGGGAAAAAATAGCAAAAGATGCTGAAACTTCTGCCCTGCGTACGCCTTGGAATCGCAGCATAAAACACGTCAGTCCAAACGCTTCCATCTTAAATGGAACTGAATGTCATTAATGCCACAAAAATGGCAGACAGGAATACAGTCTAGAAAAATCTGTATATTAGGCTAAAGTTTTCATATAACTGAAGAATCAGTTGGAGATAAATAAATAAATAACTAAATACATGAAAAGGTCGCCCATTATTATTTTTCTTGCTTTTATATCGATTCTGTATCCGAAGTCTCTTTCCAAATTCAGCCTTGGTGCAGAATTACAGCTACGTTGATCCAGTCCCACAATGACATTTCCCCAGGACGTGCCGTTTCGGTGTCTGTAGCTTTAAATGCTAATGAGGAGGAGAGAGGCGGGACGAGGAGGAGAGTGGCCTAGAGGTTGGCATTTGCGGAAATGACGTCACCAACACCATTCACCAACAACAATGTTTGGTGCAGACAAGAAGTCGTGTCGGGGCTTTTTCCAGAATAAAAAATGAATCCCCTTGAGACGACATAAGAAAAGTGAAAAAAAGTGAACGTGAAGTGATTGTCACATGTGATACACAGCAGCACGGTGCACACAGTGAAATTTGTCCTCTGCATTTATCCCATCACCCTGAGTGAGCAGTGGGCAGCCATGACCGGCGCCCGGGGAGCAGTGTGTGGGGACGGTGCTTTGCTCAGTGGCACCTCAGTTGTACCTTGGCTGGTCCGGATTCGAACAAGCAACCTTCTGATTATGGGGCCACTTCCTTAACCGCTAGGCCACCACTGCCCCATAAGGGAACGTAAGCGCTCTTTTACACCTATCGCCATTTCTCCGCAGGACCATAGACAGGCTGGGGGAAATCGTATTAATGTTAAATAATTTTCATGTCAGGGGACCTTTAAGAAAACAACAGAAAATACTTTATGGATACAAGGTTCAAGGTCGTGTATGATTATTATCAATTATTTCCACAAGAGAGAAGATGCAAAGTTAAAGAGAAAAACTTGTGATAGGAACATACAGTGTAAATTCTCTAATTAATGCACAAGGAACAAAAAAAATCAAATTTGGTAGAAAGGAATGGCAAAGACAACAAGGAAGAAAGAAATCAAAATGGAGTTGTAATATTCTCCGGTCATGTGGCGTCGTCAGATTTAACCTTTACGTAACACAAAAACGAGGACGGGTGCTGAGTTGGCCTGACTGTCCCCATTGTGCATAAACGGCCATAAGGGACTGACGATACTGAGTGGACGCCAAACTCTGTCGATCACCTCCTGAATTCCCGTCCCCATTCGGGCGCTGTGTCCTGCAGCAGCCATTTGACGTGGCGGAGCACGTGGACGCCTGTGTGTTGTATATATTAGCACAGGGAATGCTGGGATAGCCTGCTGCCCAGAGCGGATTATTGATTTTAATAGCAGATGCGGCCGTATCAGAAAGATGTCGTATCGCATGCAGATTGCGGCTCTGATCCGCGGGCACCGCCCTCTGCTACGCCGCGCAGCAAACAACACGCCCGAATGCCTGCACACATTCTGCAGTAGCGTACCCCTGTACTTACTGCATTAATAACGTGTATTTATCGAACGATAAAGACACTAAGGTGCCGGTTCCTGATGTGTTAATAAGTGCACTATTGTTATTCTTAAAAGGAAAGTAGAAATGTAACACACCCCCAGGCCACCGGCACTAATAAACCATTAACTTGGATTTGCCGTTGACTGCCGGCTCTGTACAAGTAGCTACAGATTGTTGTACGTGTGTGTCAGTGTGTGTGTGTGTGTGTGTGTGTCAGTGTGTGTGTGTGCTCTCTGTCTCCTCGCTTGCCCCATCTCTAGGAACAAATAAGGGTGGGGTGGGTACAGGGGGGTGGGTGCTGTCCGCCATCTGCCAGAACCTGGGGCTGTTCTTGCCCCGCTGGCCGCATCACCCCCCGCCCCTCTCTCGCTCTCTCTCTCTCTCGCTCTCTCTCTGTTCTGACGGGACCGTGTCATGACACTACTCTCCTGGCCTGGCTTCGCTCTGGGAGACGCTGCTCTCACACAAAATAAACCGGTTGTCCCAACAATTAGACAAAGTGGTCGGCGGGGACAAACGGAAAGTGAAAACGAGTGAGAGGAGAAGGGACGGGGGACGGGCGAAACGCGGGGGCCTCCGACCGCGCAGGAGAACTCTTGTCATGTCAATAAAACTCGTTCCCAATCTGAAGCAGCGCGGCGCACATGAAGAGTAGGGTGGTGGCGGGGGGGGGGATCGATGCAGAAAGGGGACGGGGCGGGCGGGGGAGGCGCAGAGAGAGAGAGAGGGCGAGCGAGCCAGATAAACAGAGGCAGTGTTGCACACGAGTGAGCAGACATGAATCAGGTCAGGAAATAAAACAGGCCGAGAGTCAGGGAGCAGCGGACCCATTCCGCTGGATAAGTATACACGTGTACCTCTCCATTCAGCACACACACACACACACACACACACACCCTCCAAACACAACTAGACTACCATTTCTGTGAAAAGAGCATGCTGACTGGGTATGTTTTAATTCCTTTCAGTTTCAAATCCTTGAACAACGGCTGTGACGTAAGCGGCTTTTAGTGAAGTCTCCTTGCTTGCGATGCTTGTTGGAGAAAGTGTGAGAACGTGGAACTTTTCAAGCACGGAGCAAGAACCAGCCATTCAAAGCCATTTGATCCATTTTCCTGACGCATTTGGCCAATCAGTTTGTCCGGTTTATTGCAGGTTAATTGAGTTTCGTTCGCCGCTCCTGTGCTCCACCCTCAAACATGTGAGCAAGCAACATTAACATGTTTTCAGATCAATCGCAGCGTTAAACGCCTTAATTCTGACAGCCCTGAATTAACACACTGTACTCAGTCAAAGTTTGCAGCCCGCTTCCATCTCAGGTTTAAGCTAACAGGGCTGCAACTCAAAAAAGCAAGAAACTACTTATTCAAATCCTGCAGTCTTTCATGGCACTGTGTACTATCACATGATTGGTTAGAAAAAATGATTTGTTTCTAAAATGCAGCTGAAACGTGTCCACATCCTAACAAACACTGAACTCCCATGCCCTGCATTCACACACAGTAGCTTGATATTTACGCAGAGTATTCTGATATGCATTACTGTAATTTACATTTACAGCATTTATCAGACGCTCTTATCCAGAGCGACTTACAATCAGTAGTTACAGGGACAGTCTCCCTGGAGCAACTTAGGGTTAAGTGTCTTGCTCAGGGACACAATGGTAGTAAGTGGGATTCGAACCCGGGTCTTCTGGTTCATAGGCGAGTGTGTTACCCACTAGGCTACTACCAACCTGTAATAATAGATATGTACGTTTTAACAAATATTATTTCAATATTACATTACATTTTAATGCCTTTTCTTCAATTACACAACGTTTTATTTAAATGTATAGCTGGGGATGTCTTGTTAAGGGCTTTTGTGTATTTTTTTGTAGGCGTCACGTCTGTGCTATGAGGCAGGGAATCAGCAGAAAACGGCCTGGCAAACCGCCTGCTCTCTGCAAATGCAGCAGGCTGCACCAGATACATAGAACCTACAATAATAATAAAAAAGTTCATTTACCAAAAAGTCCAGACTGGCCGGTTCCACCAGCTGTGAGGACGACACATTAAAGGGGTGCGTGCCTGTACGTTCCTGCTGAATAACAGTATCGCCACAACGAAAACGGAGTTTACTGATGGCGAACGCGAAGCTGGCGTATTTCTAGTCTCTAGACGGACACTTTCGTCTTTTAAACTAGTCACACGGGTCAAAGAAATCCCTGAAAAGGCGTCTTTGCCAGACCCAGAGCGAAAGACGCATCCCCTGGGCCCGGCAGGCCTCAGAGAAAAGGCAAGGAAGAGGGAAAGGGGGAGAGAGAGGGGCAATAAATGCGAGTCTGTTTTCCCCTCCACATAAATAAACAAGGCAAGCTCTTGTCAGTCATGGAGAGAGAAAGCGCACTCTGTCTGAAGAGAGAGAGAGAGAGACAGAGAGAGAGAGAGAAAACATACACCCCACACAAACAACCCAGAGATAGATGCAGCTGAATGAGGGACACAGTGATGGAGGGAAGGGGGAAGGCAGAACGCACGAGGAAAAAAAGAGATCAAGGAAAGAAAGGACAGACTGAGCAGATAAAGTTCAGATGAAAAGAAACAATCCCAGAAGATGAAGCTCACAGAAGGGGTTTTGTGGTGATGGATTCATTTTGAATCATCGCATTGGGTGTCTTCTGCGTAACTTCTCACAGTGGCAGTAAGGTGTCACCCAGAAAGGGCCATAGCATCTTCTGACCTGCGTTCATTTCAGGTGTGTGTCACACAAAGCTGAAAAAAGGTAACGCTGGCTAAACTTAAAAAAAAAAAATTAAGTAAATTGTTCCACCTAATATTTTAGCATTGCCGCAATGTGAATAAACCAAGCAAACCTGATGTCAGTAGATTATATTAAAAAAAAAAAAAATTACTCTTGAGCGTAAAGCTTTACGCTACGTACTGTAATGGGAAAAAAAGTCACGTTTTTCAGTGTCTATGTATTTTGAGTTTGCACGTGTGGCATGCTGATATGGTGCAATGCCTCCCTTTTTTTTTTTTATTAAAGGTGCAGTGATTGCGCATCTACATGAGGAGGGGTGTGTCGGGGGACTCCGGAGAACCTGTACCGAGGCTGGGCACGGGATTTAACTGGAATGTATACGAGATTCAAATTTCCTTTACTCCATCCTTCTCTCATTCACTCCCCTCTCTCTTCCTTCCTGTGTCTTGCGGGAGGCAGCGAAGAAAAAAAAAATTCAGTTGTATTTTACACATTCTGCATTCAAAATGAAGGAAATACTGCATGCATAAGAAACGTCGCATTGCACATCGTTTACGTTCCAATGCTTTGATCTAATGATGATCGCAGTTTGCTCGCAACAAGCAGGCTCAGTTTACGCTCACAATGATTCGCATTAAAAAAAAAATGATCATCACTTAATGGTTAAAAGACGTAAATAAAAAGGAAAAGCTGTGTCCGTGAAAGCCTGGGGCACTCCAGGGGAACAGGTTACACTCTGGGGAGGTGGTGGGAGACTAAGAGAACTAGAGGCTGGGGGGCGCAACAGTGAGAAAACTCCCAAAGTGGCAAATTAGACATTTCTTTTTAAATATTTTGTGACGGGGAAAAAAAAAGCAAGGCCTTGCTGCCCAAGGCCTTGCTAAGCACACGTTGGCCAACAGAGCACAGATGAACTACGCAGCACAGGCTGGAAGACAGAAGGCGTAGAAGAGAGAGAAGAAGGGTGGTTTTGTGAAGTGATGGGTGGTGAAATTTCAGTGCTTTTAAGACCAGAATTGGAATTGACAGGTAATCTCCTTTTCCTTCAGATGCGGATCAAGAGCCAACACATAATCAATAGCGTGCCACCAGCCGGCTACCTGGACATAACCTTCGTACTGGTGATGTAGGTCTCGAGACCAATTTTTTGTGGCCTCGGCCTTGTCTTAGTCTCGGCTCTATTTGGTCTCGGTCTTGTCTTGGACCTAAATTCAAATACAACCAGTCAGATTCCTCTATTTTAAAAATGTTACATTGCATACATTTTTCTCATCGCATCATACCGAAGTATATAATGTCCCCAAAGTCGGTTTTTGACATGGGCCGTGGCACAGGGCACAACAATTTATATTGCCCATTTGTGGCTGGCTGTATGACTATTTTGTGGAACCATGCTATCCTGTGCGCACAAATTAGTGATTGTCACAGCACAACACACGGTGGCACAACGAAATGTGTCCTCTGCTTTTAACCATCACCCTTGGTGAGCAGTGGGCAGCCATGACAGGCGCCCGGGGAGCAGTGTGTGAATTAATTTAGAGTAAATTATTTTAAATAGCATGTGAACACAGGATAATTTTCCCAGCTCATGGAACTTTAGGGGCTCCGTACACTGCCCTTTGTTAAGATCAGTAATCCAGCACCATCTTACTGATGTTCATTTGATGAATTTAAAAGTGTTTGTGAAGATTTGAGAGCCAAACGTCCTATCTTTTCTATTCAAAGCAAGGGATCATTACATCGCCATATTCATAACCCTGGTCTGTTTTAGGTTTTGGTCTTGGTCTCGCCTTAGTATGTCTTGGTCTTGGTATCTTCATGTCTTGGCAATGTCTTGGTCTCGTTTTAGGCAGTCTTTACCACAGCACTACTCCTTACTCACTGGTTGCCATTGGCTAACTGCTGCTGTCCCCTTCTCTTCAGTAACACATGGAACTCCAAATTAAATAGTGAAATATAGGTTAGATATATATTTTTAGGCACCTCTCTCTCTATCTCTCTCACATGCACACACACATACACACACACCACCAACAAAAGCACACAGAGAAGCATGGATATACTCATTTTCACACTTCAGGCAACTCTGTCACACTCTGCCAATGTCATTTACAGCACAGCACACAGACACACATGCATCATGAATGCTGCCATCAAACAGCATTAGGGCTTTGCTAAGAAATCAGTGGAATAATTAGAATAACGGGTCTGTTCCTTGCCTCATTATTCGTGACAATGAGACCCGCTCACTTGCTCCATCAGGTTAAATGTCAATGCTCTTCATTTGTTAACACTAGAGAGGAGGTATGAGGAGACTTCACACCATGGCCATAATCCATCCTCTTCATCGCTCTACGTCTCTTTGCTTGGGTTTCTTGTTACGGCCAGTGACTCATGAAAAATACATTTCACACGTATGAGTACAGACAGAGGCGCAGAACGAAGGTTGATACACAACTAACTAGGAGGGAGAAACAGAGGCCATGTTCTCTGGGCAACGCCAAATGAATTGGCCAAGGCACTATGCAAATGTTCGCTCAGCTAACGAGCCCGGCTGGATGATTGGAGGGCCATTGAAATTCTTCTCGTGCACAACCACCCTCCCTCGCACTGCCTCTGTCTTCGTCCATTTCTCCCTTCCTATTTTTCTCTCGGCTGTGCATTCTATCTATCTATCTATCTATCTATCTATCTATCTATCTATCTATCTATCTATCTATCTATCTATCTATCTATCTATCTATCTATCTATCTATCTATCTATCTATCTATCTATGAATATATATCTAGGCTATTAATGACTCCATTTGTCCCTCTACACTCCTCAGTGGACACGGCGGCACTGCCCCTCCTCAAACAGCCCCGCCACTGGTCCACACCTGCTCTCCCTGTTCAACATCCAAAACACGGCCTCTGAATAAACAAGTACAATCCCGCACACCACCGCCGCGCATAAACACGCATCAATAAGTAAAGGCTTCCATTTCCCTCCTCCTCCTCCTCCTCATCGCACACACACACACACACACACACACGGAAGCATACGGCGGGAACGCAAGCAGTACACGTCTCTCCTTCTCTCACCCGTGTCTTTAACAGGGAAAAAAGAAGACAGACACTGAAATAAATAAGGGGGGGGGGCATGCATCTTTTATGGACACACATGCAGGCATCATCCCTTCGCTCGGAGGATTTAAGAGTGCTCCTCCTCTCTCTCTCTTTCTCTCTCTCTTTCCCTCACTCTGTCCATCTGTCCAACCTCACCTTCTACTTTCAGCCAATGCTTTTTTTTTTTTTTTGTCACACGGCCGTTGTGCATAATTCAGAACATCTTTCTTGGCCATTCTGTACTTCTGTTTTATTTCATTTTCTTTTTTTGAGAGCGTTGATGTCACTCGGTCCCTGACTCCCTGACCCTCTGCTGCTGGAGCTGCCCCCGCCGTCTAACTGGCAAATAGGTCTGCGATAGAGTGCGAGAGAAATGTGACAAAATGGTGACTGAAGCTGAAACAGCAGCTGGAGTGGCGGCACGCTTCACTAAAGAGGGCTCTGATTACTAACGCTCACAGAACACACACCCCGCTCCATTTCTCCATCTCTCCGTCTCTCTCTCTCTCTCCTCTGTTTCCCCGTTTGTTCTCGTTTGCTCTCTTCTCCTCCTCTCTTTTTCATACTCATCTTTTCCCGGTTGCTACTCAACAAAGGCAGAGTGTGAATGCTCTGTCTTAAACATGCAGATTGGAGGAAAATGGCCGCCAGTGAAAAAGAGAGAGAGAGAGAGCGAGAGAGGGAGAGATAGACGTAGAGACAGACAGAGATACAGAGACCTATGACTTCCATCCTGCTGGCATTAAATATTCCCTTTGAATGTTTAACCAGAGTATGAATATGTTTAATTTGGAAGTATGCTGAGGGTGTATGAAGAACATCCATGAGAAAGAGAGGAAGATGGCAGTCCTGTTGCTGTTGTTGTCATTTGTCATCTGCAGTCTAAAATCACACATAAAATCAATAATAATTATCAGTGATAATAATATGCATCACTAATGTGCAAGACCCTGCAGAAAAGACCCTACACATACTGCTCATGCTTTTTGCCGGGCTGTATAAAAGATATCGATAAATTGCGTATTTGAAGAGGCTAATGTGAATAAGCATGATTAAGTATTTGTCCGCCCTTCGTGACTCAGTTTGCGTACGTGCGCGCGAGTCTAAATGCACTGGCTGGAGTCACGGTGATGTGCTAATAAAAATCACGCAGCGATGCATCCTCACACCTTCCTCATTCCGACCGTTGTTTCACACCCGTTGCCATGGCGATGAGATAAAACTCCCACTGTTTTTGGCTAGGTGGGTAGGAGGAGAATGGATCTATGACAAACGGTCACATTAATACTCGCATGTTGACGCATGCAAAGCATTCTCTCACCCGCTGTATTAGACAAGCAATTAACAATTACTCACATTTACCACCAAAAATACACAACTGCAGCAAAAAAAATAAAAAATCTAAAAATACTGAAAACAAAACGAAAAAGCCTGTGAGACTGTTTTGGCTGTCAAATATTAACACGTCATGCATGCGAGGTCTGCTGCAGAACAGTCCACTCATTTCTGGCATCTATTGCTCTACACACATGCACCATGTCCTCCTGGTCATTCTGGAAACAAAAGGACGAAACCTGTCAAAGAGCGACTTGTGTTGCCATACTGACCGAGCTGAGTAGAATAGAGAGTGAAGGGGCACTCCTGGCCAAACTGACAGACACGGGTCATGTAAAATTGGTGTGTGTGTGTGTGTGTGTGTAAATGGCCATAAAGTCTAAAGTCTACATTTTTGTGTGATATATACAGGAGTTTATATCTTGACGACATGACATGGATGTTTTGAAGGTGTTCTGTGAGTTCCTGAATGTAATTTTCTGTAGTTTGCACAATCAGAATTCTTTAATTAAACCACTGATAATGTTTGGCAGCAGGCATGGATGTGCGTGTAATGGTGCCAGCCATTGCCATGGTAACAACTGCGAAGATGGGGCTTGTTTACAGATTTTTCCTGTTTCCAATTTCATGCATTAAAGCCGGAGTTTGGTTTAATGATTTGTTGAGCCATTAAGTTCTGCAGTGAGTTCAAACCCTGGCTCAAGACCTTTTGTGTGCGTAGGTTGCGTGCTCTCCCCGTGTTGCTCTGGGTTTCCTACGGGTTCTCCGTTTTTTGTCCTGAAGTGAGAGTGTGAGAGTGTGTATAAGCCCTGTGGTGAGCTGGCAACATGTCCTGGTTCCCAGGATGGACCTGAGTGACAGGACGAAGCATTTTAGGACAGTAAGTGAGTGAGTGTTGTTTCTAGTTCTCAGAAGTCACATGATGTGGCATGTGACATGTCAAGTCACTTTCAGAATTTTCAAGTTCACATTCAAGTCACTTTGACATCCACAACAGCTTGATCTAACATTTTAACAGATCAGTGAATGTCAGCACACATCTTTGCCGTCATGTTGGCAAACATATAATCAATAAGCCGAACCTCAAATATCTCATTAACATTTTAATGAAGCTTCAAAAACACCTATCACGTGTGAGGATGTGAAGTGAATGCAAAAGGAGACCTCTGTCCTGTGAGTAAAGCCTTTTTATTACTCCACTACAGAAAGAAGCACAGTGACAAGGTCAAGAGCAATTGACAGATGCAAAGTCAAATACTGAGCGTCCAAGAACCCAGTGTTCGGGCCGGATCCAGGGGGATGTGGGTTTTTTGGTTAGAATTTAGCCTGGTTATTTCATTTTTATCCCGGTGATCCTTCTCTGCTCTGCTGACCCGTGCTTATGAAAAGTGTCTGTTTGACTTCCATAATAGGACAGGACTCCTCCATTGATTTATTTATTGCGTGGCCAACTGCCATTGAGAAGTTTAGCAGAAACGTTCGGGCGATGAGGGCCTGATTTTGGGGATTGGGATGGGACCAGAATTATGTGTGTATATGATTATGTCTGCACGTCTGTGCATTTGGGGTGGAGTCTGTTAAAACAGGGGCAGACTAATGAGAACATGCATAATCTCACCTCCAAATCCAGCACCAAACCCTTTGCTATTACCCTTATCCTCTTAAACCCCCTCCACTTACACAGAAATACACACAGACACAAATCACACATACACACACGCACACACACACACACACACACACACATCCTTAAATATGAAACCAAAGCACAATAAATCAGCTTACTTGCAGAAAAAATAGCCTAAGTGGTCAAAATGCTGGCTGACCCACCTAAGTCCAGGCATTTACTTGTCTGCATGCTGTCTGATCTCAGCCCTAAGACCTGCAAAAATGATCCCAAGTGCTTGTCACTGACACAGTCCCACTATTACGTGACGATTCAAAAAGGTCAGGCCACAGGTCGGTGTAACAGCTCTGGCCTGCGTGGTGCTTGAGCGGCGCCAGTCACCGTGGTTCGACAGGCTTTGGCTAATCCAATGTACAACCAGTTAATCAATCGAGCACTGAGCTTTACACAAACACGCCGCAGAGCCAATACCAGTACACAGGTCTGGGGTGAGGCAGTCAGCGGCCATCCCGCACGCCCCCACTTCAGCAGAGCAATTCAATTTCACAGACTTACAAGGTCCGACCGCGCTCTCGCAGACGTATCCATGACTCCGTGACAACAGAGAGGGGAATCCGACGGCGCGATCGATCGATAGAGCCTGGAAATCCCCCCCCAGGCCCCTCCTCACACTAAACACACACACACACACACTCAGCGGCCGCTCTGGATCAATGAACGCTCCTGTGTGCGAAGGACAGTGAGGCGCGCACACACACCTCCATTGAGAAAGATGAGCGCAGACGGAGGGAGAATAAAGAAAGAGGGAGGAAGAGCCGAGCTGAGTTACTTGCACTATCTGACCTGCAGGCTGTCAGCAGCATTTATTGATTTTCCAATCAACTGCGAGGCCATTGTTTACACAGGCCTACACACACACACACACACACACACAGTAATTGTACACAGAGATTTGCAACAATGACAGAGATAAAAATAGAATAGTGTATAGTGGCCAGTCTGACCTGGCTGTCCACTCAATGACCACGACAAAAAAAAAAAAAAAAAAAAAAAAAAAAAACTGCACGTGACTCTAGGATGCCGTGAGTTAAAACAGGAGCATCGGTATGGGCACACTGAGCGTTGAATTGCCCACACACAGTCGCGCGCACCGGCGAGGCATTTTGTGCACTTTATGCGGCTCCATTTTAAATAATTGCACCGTTCACCTTCCTCTGCCACCCTGGGAAAGGGTGGCTAAAATGACAAAAAAAGGTTTTTAACGCCGAACAACTGCGTTGCACAACAACAAACCCCAATCCAAGCAACGGGGACGTTTTAAATATTCCAACTCCACACCCAGGAAACAACAAACAATCGCACAAAAAGACGGATTTCAGCTTAATGCAGATTTGCTGTACATGGTCTCCGGTGCCATTTTCACAAAGGTTTTCACGTACATGACACCGTTTTATGCAGATTTGATGGCACCGGAACCCATGATGACATTTCCCCAACGCCAAACCCTGGTTTTGTGTCTTACCTGGGACAATGGAGACGGTGTCCTTCTCCCAGGACACCACACTAACGTACTCCTGCACTGCGGACGGAATGAGGCACTTGAAGACGGCCACGTTGCCCCGCATGGAGCGCTGGTCCGCCACGCGTACCGTATATGGCTCCCTGAACACTGTGTTAGGACAAAAGAAAGACAGGTGAGACAGTGAGACAAACAAGTCATAGAAGTCAAATAAGTTACTGAATAGTGCATTTTTTGGTTTGCATCTACCAACCTTGAGTTTGAGCACATGACAGTGAGTAAAACCCCGACCACCTCTGCAATCTCATGTTACCATTGAGCCAAACTCTTTAAAGACTTGAGACATGTTCCTGAGACACGGCACGCTAAACGCGCACGGGTTATTGTAATATAATAAAAAAAAAACCTTAAGAACACATCACAGAAATAAATTCCGAGCACCTCGTTCCCCTTTTGTAGTTTTATTACAGCGTCTTACACTTGCTTCTGGGTTGCATTATCAGAACACCTCCACAACAAATCTACATTAAATACACATAGACATTTAACGTCCAAATGTAATTTATGTACGAATTATGAATGAATGGATTTGAAAGTAATAAATGAATATAATAAAAATGAACCGAAATATGGCCTCTTTATAAAAAGTGCATTGACTTTTGATGCTGATTGGCCCTCGGACTGCTTCTGACACTAAGACGCGGGAAGCTGCGACTGGCTGTGCCATAAAACGCAGTTTATTGGGAGAGAATATTAGCCCGCAGTTCAGAGAGACAAGGGAGCTTAAGCCAATTAAAAGATGCACTGAATTTCCTTCATTTCATTTGGGGAACTCAATTTGTTTACTTTTCATCATCGACACCCATTTACTTATGGATTTTAATTTCTCGTTCCAGCAAGGGGAGAGAACCCCGGCCACGGAGCGCCAGCATGACAACGCAGATTTGATTAGCCCGCACAAGTGCGCGGCCGCAGAACTCGGTGGCACCGCAATTTGATTCGCATCTAATTCGACCGCTGTGCCTTCCTATCTCAGACCAGGGAGTCGTCACTGGAATTGGCGCACCCCCCCTCCCCTCCCCACCGCCTCCCGCCCCGGCTATATAATTAACGCCTAGGCCGCGGGCGAGTTTCCTTGGTCATTAATAACGCGTTCTGCCAGCCGCCAGTGTCACCCACTGAACCCCAAACCGGTGTCCTTGTGTGATCGCGAAGCCGTTTAACCTCAAAGTCCTACAACGTCCCCGCTTTCCTCCTCCCAAACACACCCCATTACTGTTGCGATTGGCAATAACGCCGGGCCTGCCTGTCTGTCTGTCGGTGGCTTCGGGATTCTGAATTTCGCCTGATCGTCTGGGGACGGGAGGGACGTACACCCCTTTGTGTGCCGATCGAAAAGGCGTATTAATAATTCCACACGGTCCCGGTATATTTACTTATAGTTAACTAACCGCTTTTTTATGGAAGCTGAAGGGACTCGAATCAATAACGCCGATCGATTCCGCTCCCAGTTTCTCCCTTTCGGCTCAATATACTCAAGCATTTATTTACTCGCTGACTGTGCGGTGGCTAAAGGTTTTTTTTTTTTTCCACCCTTTATTCTCCACTCGCCCGGGATGTCCTAGCATGTCCTGGCACGTCCTAGTGTTCCACATCCTTAAATTCCTCGATGTTGTATGTAACCAAAGCAATTCAGGCAAATTCCCCCAGTAACATAATAAAAGGGTAATTAGAGTGCTAATTTATGCGTGGCCCCAAGTCCCGACCCGAACCCGACTCCAGCGTTTCATTGGTCCGCGGTTCATGACGTACCACGCTCAACCCGAACTCAACCGGACGGCAAAAAAAAAATGCACGTAGAGGCGCACGCCTCTTAAAAAAAATAAAAAAAAAACGTCTCTGAAAAGGGAACATAATAATCTGCCTGCGAATAGTGAGGGGAAAGGGAGGGGTTCCTGGGCGTACTGCAGCAGCAACCCCCGCTCCCACCCATCTGAACGAGCAGTATGCTAATAATATTGTTTATGCGTAAATGTGCGCCATCATTAGAATGTTACTGATGCCTGACTATATTCGCCGGTTGCCTAGAAACGGGCTAAAACATCGGCTGGCGCGCTCGGAGGAGAGAGCCCTGTATCACTGTCGCCTAAATTATTAACTAGAGAGAAACCAAATACCGTATTTACTTATTCATAAAGCGGAGAGAACAAAAAAGAAAAAAGGGGGGAAAATTATCAAACTGAATGAGAATGGGGCTCAGCGGACGTGCCCGTTAATGAGGGGACAGATGCAAACATTTCCTGTCGGAGTATCGGCTAGTCGGTGGGGAGAAAAAGCTGAAGAGACAGGGATGAGGGCACGGAGGGTGTGGGCGTCTGGAGCGGAGCACCTGCCTGTGCTGGCTCCGAGATTGTCTGTGGAGAAGGCCCCTGAAGTTCACTCCACCTGACAGCTAACCCCCGGCCCGGAATCCTTCTCCCCTGCTGCAGTCGAACAGCAACTCACGCGTCGGATGCTGCCATTTTCCTCTCGGCATCGAAATTAGGACTCTTATTTCTAATTAAATAAATAAATATGTACACACAGGCTATTCTGTTTCTGAAGATAATAATAATGCACATTGTGTGCCGTACGTGTGAAAAGCGTAGCAGGACAACAATGTTGAAAGGAGGAATTATTTTGGTATAGAAAGCACTCAGCCGATGGAATGAAAGAGGTGAAGTGGAGAAAGGGTCGGACAGGAAACGCTTATTACCGAAGCCTGAATAACAATGGGCCCAGATTTGTGCAGGGACGTCCAATTATGTCCCGGGGGGGGTTGGCTTTTCCTGCCGGGCACTCAGCGTCGAGTTCTCAACCCCCCAATTCCCCCGCTAAGTCAAATTAAACTGATCAGGTAGTGTGGCAACACATCACTCCAAAGAGACAATGTTGAGAAGGGATGAATGAAATGAATGAAAACCGGCGTGAGAGGGGGTGATTATGGTAGGATTGTACTGACGAACACCCCCCTTTTAACCCCCTTCTCACTTGTACGGTGTATTGATTACGTCGAGCCTACTTTTCGAAAATGATGGCATTGGAAGGAGTCGTCCACTGATGTTGGGGGTCACTAGCTATTTAATAGTTGCAGTAATTGTAAAATAACGGGGGGGCTTTTCTTTGGGATTGAAGTAGGCATAAAGTAAGGGGGGACAACGGCAACTCATAAATGCTGCTGCTACAGGCGACGTGCCGCGGCGCCGAATTAGCCGGACGCTCCAGGCGCATCAGAGCCGGGAAGTTTATCGGTGGAAACGGACGACAGATACAGACAGGGGTGAGAGCGAGAGGGATTTTCATACATGTACAGTTATCCACACAGGTGCCGGTGCTATTATTGGCACAGAATCAGCATGCAGGAAGGGAGAGGGTGTGAAAAACGAAGGAGGGAGGCAGAGAGGGAGGGAGGGAGGGAAAGATGAGAGGAGTAGAGGAGGAGGAGGAGGTGGTGGTGGTGTGTGGGGAGGTGTCACACAGAGAGCTGTCAGCTGCCATCATTCTCCGGGGCCACCTGAGACACCACACCCTACAGCTCCCCGCCCTGTCGCCCATGGCAACCAGTGAGCGGCTGAATTCGCCTGGTATTTACCCTAGTTCTGGGGTCCTGAGGGGTCCACGTGGGTGGCAAGGTCCTCTGGCACTTTCCGTCGGCCTCAGCACTTAATTGATTAATTGGTGTAATTATTGGAGGCGAAAGTCGCCTCATCCGGTTGATGGCTGCTGGGTAATTCATTCCATCCTTTGGGACCAAACACCAAATAAACTGGGTGGAGGTCCAGTTTTGATCTCTCACAACGCCACGTGGAAATCTCCACAGCATTCGGCATAGGTGTCTACCTTTGTGCTGAATGCCTGTCTGGGAGTGGGTGTGCGCCATGGCGGGTCTGATGGGGATTCTAGCTTAAAGGACAGATGGAGGCTGGGAGAAAGGACGCACATTGGCACAGGCGCTGCACAGGCTGGCATTTGTGTGTGTGTGTGTGTGTGTGTGTGCGTGTTTGTGCACGAGCACACACAGAGCCCTCCCTGTTGCTGGGCGGGCAGCCCCGCACTCGAGCGGTGACCTTGGCACTGTACAGCGGGGTCACCCTGCCAACTGTCTGCGAGCGGCGTGTGTCCGTCTGCGTGCGGCTTTTAAAAAAGTAAGATCAGCTCAGGGACGCCCATGTGCCACGCTGCCATTACTTAAGCTCCGACTGCAATTTCCATTCAGAATGAGGCGGCAACATATAGATTTAACAACAAAAAAAAAAGTCCACTGGCATATGGTGCGGATTAACAGGTTAGAACATATAAGCATAAAGCTCCACAATATTACATAGACGAAGAGATAAGGACGAATCCATACATAGATCGGATATGAATAGGCAGCTGGACATTAACATTGGAGCTATTATTGTCAATTTCGTCCAGGAAATTAGAGTTGGGGAAAATCCCTCCATACTTCATTTCTACAGCTTACCAACAAACCAGTTGCTTGTGCACAACTGGTCATATTTTTGGAATTGTCAATACTACACAATAACAAAATTCCATTCAACATGTAGGATAAATGGCCAAAACCGTGTAGATTTAGTTTAGTCATTTCTATTGCTGTAACCACAATAACGCTCATTATTTCTAACAAAAGGCATGTTGTGCAGGCTGGATCTAGTATTGCTAGAACTTCTTTATCTCTTATCAGACTTGAAAAGTCTGCCCTTGTCAAAACTCCTCAAATTCAAATAACATAATGGGATTTTTTCCAAATTTTACATATTTTTGACACAATTTAAATTTGCTTAATTTAAAGTTTAATGTAAACTAGACTCATTGTAGACATTAGAGGTCAGTAAACATTTCTACACAGAGTGCCAAATATGAAATCAGTTTTAGTTTCATATGAAAATCTCTGTCAAATGGGGAAAAAAAAAAAACATTGGAAACTGAACAAATAAGAAAGTAAAAGAGGAGACAAGATCCAGGCCGACGCATGGTTGGAATCATACACCCACGTCCACTTCTCCCTCACCTGCTTTGACTCGTATGCTGGGACTGCGGATCTTGCCGGCTAGGTTCTCTGCGGTGCAGAAGTAGGCGTTGTCGTGGATGAAGGAGTTGAAGGCTGAGGGGGAGAAGGGGTAGAGTTGTAGGGTGCCGTTGGCGTGGACGTGCCGGATGTGGGGCACATCGTAGATGTCGTCGCCGGTGGCCAGGTACCAGCGCCGAACAGCATTGGGGGCGCCGCCCGCGGGGCAGGGCAGGGACACCCCCACCGAGCTGGAGAAGGTCACCCGCTGCAGGGAGGCGTTCACAAAGTACAGCTGCGTCGAGACCACATCCTCGCTGTGCACTGAGGAAGGGGGAGACAGAGTAAAGTTCTGGGGTCAACCAGTTTTCCCAAATGCACACAGCAGCTTCTTCTCAATGCAAAACGAATCATTTTACAGTGCGGTGATTATAAACTTTTCAGAGGTTAGTAAAGGTTACATCACATGATCTTCACACTTAAGGCATTTAATTATACTGCAGAACAGAACCACACTTAGCTAATATGCAAGCCCATGCAAGCAAGGTTGCCATGTGTAGTAAACACATTTCAATAAGCATAGATCAGTGTACCATTTTAATTAATATTCACAAATAATCAAACTGCTCAACAAATCAGCATTTACATCATGTATAATTAAAAAAAAAAGAAGAAACAAATGCATATTCATAAATGCAATAAACCTGAACTCATGGCGTCATTGAGGCATGTGTTGAGACATGTATAACTGGTGGGTCTAACTGGTGGGTTGCTGAGACTGCACGCCACTGCCCTGTGGTTGGAACAATTGCCACAAGTAAAGGGTCTGTGGTTGTGTTCAACTGGCGAGAAATTATTAATGAACATAGAATATTTCAATTCCACATCATTCATCCACGGAGAAATGCGGACAATTACTTATCATGTGAAATGGAGGCTGGGCCCTAGCCTGCTGACTGGGTTACCTTTTTATTAGGCCAACGCTATGGAGCCCAAATATAGAATCAATTACTATTCCTCCACTGGGCATCTGAGGTAACAAGGGTATTTATATTATGAACTAAAGAGTTCTCCTGCACAAAAACGCATTCCCGGTTTTCACATTATATTAGAGCTGATTGAGTGCAGACGCAGCCAAAAAGCGTAAGGTCGGTACGCTACAGGATTTACGCGATTCAAAAACGAAACAGATCCAAGTTCCAAAGTCTCTATTTCTAGAACAAGAGGAGCCTTTCATTACACTGCATACCTGCCACTGGCAGTGTAACAAAAGGCAAAAAATGCACTAGGCTGCCAAATATTTTACTTTTTTCCCTGCCGAAACACGGACAGCATTATACCATTTCATTCTTCAAAAACCTCAAACAGAGGCTTTTATTCGGAGTTATTCGCATTGACTGGACCACGCCACTCAAGGGGGATCATTAAAGAACATCAGTGACAGGAAGACCTGAAATTTCTTAAACCATAACAGTTAGCGTTTTAGTTGACCCCCCCGCTTGGCCAATCACAGGTGTGATACTGTCATATTGTTCATTACTGCACCGCGATCTTCCCGGGAAAGCATGGCAATGGGTTATATGGCTCTCACGGCGCGAATTTTCTGGACCGTCGCAGCCATGATCTGTGAAATGTAATACGCATGCCTATTTCAGATAAAGAGCATACATCGATTGGGGAGCCCTGACAGTCAGGCTTGTTCACCGACACCGCTTCAAGTGAACACTGTGTGTGTTCCGTGTTGCATGATGAATACCGTCATTGATTTCTTTCCTTTTTTCCTCACTGACGGCAATCTGACCATTTTTACATCGGTAACACAGGATGTGTGACAGTTTTTCAATCTGTCATGTCTCGGTGTCTATTGTATTCACAGGAGTGCTTGGGTAAGCTTCTGTCCCTCCCAAGCCAAGGGAAACAGAAACCTTTCAACTGAGGCAATTGCACTTAATGAATACGTCCTAACAGGTTATGTCAACAAGGTTAAGTCCTGGATTACCCTTATTTCTCCGATTTTGACTGTGTTCAACAAGGGAAGATGTTAAAACATGCCAGAATGCAACAAGCAACCTAATTGCAAATACAAGGAAAACGATGATGATGAATTATTACTTATGTCAAAAAATGTTTAAAAAACATATATGTGGTATGTATATCAATTCTGACCTTGCTTGGATCTTCCCTCCCATTGACCCCAAACAAGTCAAGTGATAATCCAGTTGTCTGGCATACAGTGAGACTGTGGGCCCCGATGAGACAGCGTTCAAAGGGGCATAGTATGCTTTATTGACCTGTTTACTGACAATAACTTTTGCTCGGCTTTCTGAAAAATTTCAGTCTCCCACATACACACAGACCAGACATTTTCTTCCATTTCTTCCATTTCATTTTTCTTCCAGGGTGGTAGTAGCCTAGTGGGTAACACACTCGCCTGTGAACCAGAAGACCCAGGTTCAAACCCCACTTACTACCATTGTGTCCCTGAGCAAGACACTTAACCCTAAGTTGCTCCAGGGGGGGACTGTCCCTGTAACTTCCGATTGCACATAGCTGTGGATAAGGGCGTCTGGTAAATGCTGTAAATGTAAATGTAAATTTCAGATATCAAATTTTCCTGAAGCACCAGTTTTTAAGTACAGTAAATATGTGCCTTACTTTCCTTCCAACTCATAAAAGGTTCATTTCTGCTATATGTGACAAACTGGTGTGAATGAAAGATTCTTCTGTGGAAGGGGTTAAAAGGGCCTGGGAACAGGACTTGAATGAGCCATTATCTGATAACAACTTTATTAATTCAGCATCCTTCTGTGCCCGCCACTGTCTTCTACAGTCTACGGTTGTGCATAGGTGTCTGAACTTAAATTATCCCGTATTCGACCCCCACTGTGATAAATGTCTTATTCGTATGTACTGGTCATGTCCTAGCCTTTAAAAATCTTGGAGCTATATATTCCAAACATTGTCTATTATTCTGAAATATCATATAGAACCTAATCCATTAGTTGCACTTTTTGGCACCACTGGTGAGGCTGCTGCATGCCCATGATCTAAGGTTGATGGACCTTATGTGCTGCCTTAGTCTAGAAAAGGCTTGTTGCAAAGTTTTACAAGGCGTGAGGGCACTTCCTGAATTACTTTTCAAGCCTTCAGGTTAAAAACCCCAGTATGTTTTCAGCAATGTTATGGTCCTGCTTTTTTATTTCATTTCTTTACCTGGCTTGTAAACGGGTTTATTTTGTTGAGAGACGGAGAGGGGAAATAATTCACTTTATTACTCGCTGTGTAATACTTTTGCGTGTCATTTGCTTTTTCTGGTTCTAACCTAATAAAAATATACATCAGAATGCAACAGAGTTTGAGAAAAAATCCATGTGCAAAACACAGAATATAAAAAAAGCAATAGCAGGGAATTGAAAGGCTGAGATTAAGGCTAAAGCCTGAACTGGGTAAAGGAGGGCTCTCTCTCTCTCTCTCTCTCTCTCTCTCTCTCTCTCACACTCATTTTCTATCACATACACACACACACACACACACACACAATTTTTCTATGTTCCCACAGAACATGGATGTTATGAGATTGGAATTTGTATGCCAGACGCAGAGAGTGAAATCCACATAATCTCCTTTCGCATTGAACACACAGAGAGCCTCCCCAGCCCGGTAATCGCCACACGGTGGAGTGCCTCTCCCTCGCCCCACCCCAGGGAAGGGCAGATTAAGAAGGGGGCGGCGGACTGGGCCTCCCACCAAGGCCCTGGTTAAAGCATGCCTCGGGGCCGGCCAGAGAACTTAACGTTAGTCGACTGCTTGACCCCGGCGTCGCTGGGCTCAGGTTAGGGCCGGACGGAGTGCAGGAGTCCCGGATCCATGCTCGGGATTAAGGCCCCGGCTGGAGATTTTATGGATCTGATTTGAAGCCGAGACATGAGATTGAGTGGTAGACTGTGGCCTGCTGGGATCAGACATCAGTGGTCCAAGCCATGCACAAAATGGAACAGTCCCCGGTCGGCCCTATGACTTAAGTGCCTTTCCGGCCTGAGTGCAGCCTACCCTGGTTCCTGAGCCGTGACAAATATAATGTCCCCCACACTTCCAGTGGTGGAAAGCTTTCAGCACCATGGACATGGAATCCAAACTGGAAAAGTCCCTCAATTTCAGCACCAGGGACAGAAACAATTCCCGATTTAGAAATAGATGAACAGATTGAATAAAACATTTATTTATTAAATAAAGCAAACACTTATTTGTAAAAAATCTGATATGTATATGTTTCTCACACAGCCTTAATTATTTTAAATAAAAAAAGAGAAATAAATAAGAATGAGATGAAACATCACGGCCGGGAAGTAGGATTTGTAAGTGGGGGTGGGTTGTGGAAATATGGATATGGCCGCTGTCCTACTGGAGTTTGGCGAATCCAGGTCACTCGGTTCACCCCCCGGCCACCTCCCCCCCTACCCATCACACCAGATTATAGCCTAAAGCACAAACCCCCATAATAAAGATTGCAATATCTATAATCTCACAGTGGGGGGTTTGGGTGATGGGCAGCAGAAGGCTTGGGACAATATGGAGGAGGTAGGGGGTTGGGGACCCGGGGATGTCCCATCACTACACGAGAGAGGTTATTTACTTATTAATTTATTTGTTTATTTAACCGACGGAAGATGGCGTGGCGGCTCTGTTGCCACCGGTGTCACTCGAGGAAGGGCTGACGGGCCAACGTAGTGCAAGGCTGGTGTCCGGGTGAGACCCGGCTGGCAGGCTGCCCGTAATAGATGGTCTGCAGGCATCAGGAGAGGAGGGGACGCAACCTGAGGGACGGGGCAGGGGACATTTTGGCGGCCGGCTCGCTCGGGAGGACGGGGGGAAAAAAAAAAGGCCCGAGTTCTGGTCAGACATGTGGAAGGAGGGTGGGGGGCGGCGGCGGAAATTGATGAGGCGAAGTGAAGGGCCCAATAAAATAACCCAATTCCTTGTCCCTTTGTTCTGAGTCGACTCGGAGGAGGGCTAACGAAGCCCTTCAGAAGCCCCGCGGCTCCCCGCCATTTTCCCTGGCATATGCAGAAACCGGGGGAAGAGAGAAGAGGGAACGCTAAGCCTCTCCGTTAATGATGTCTGCCTCTTGCGTGCCTTCTTCTTCCTTTTTTTTTCTCTTCTTTTAGCTCCTGCTTTCGTTCGTTCTTTTCTCGCCTTCTTTACCTCGCCGTTAATGGGGAACGCCACCTAGAGCTGGGTTCCTCGCCGCTTTTTCAGAAAACAAAAAGAAATCAAGTCGCCCGCACCGTTCCCCTCTTCGCGTTTCGCAGTTTCCTTTTCCCCCCTCCATTTTTCCACTTTCCCTCGTACTGTGCTGCTGCCCCCCCCCCAATACGAGTCCTGCTCGTGAGCACACACACACACGCACACACACACACATATGAAAATGCTGTTTGAATATGTATGGTAGTGGGAAGGATATTGCCCATGGTGAGGCGCTATGCATAATGCAGCTCTCTGTCTCTCATCTGCATGCGCCTGCCTTCTCACTCTGCCAGCCACACACACACACACACACACACACACATCTCTGCATCTAGGCATACAAATACACTCATTTCCTGACACGGCATGGCGCGGGCCGGGCCGAATCTCAGGGCTGCCCCATCGCATTGCTGAATTAGTGAAGAGCATGAGCTCTTCAGCCCCGGGACGGAACCCTCTCGAAGGATACGGCGTCTAAACATTCCCTGTGGGCAGATCTAATCAAATGTAGATTTATGTATAAAAAGTCATAAAAACACTCTCCTTGCATCAGGTGGTCGTACTTTTCTCCTTTCTGACCCCCTGTATTTCCTGCTCAGTCTGCTCTGTGAATTGTGAACGACTAGTTCAGAATTCCACCGATTCTGTGGGAAGAAACTGACACCAACGAGTGAAAAGAGCCACTCGTGCCCGTGTGAAGTTAAAAAAAAAAAAAAAAGCCTCATCAGGACAGCAACTATACCCCCATCCCCTGATAGTGCAGCGTCAGTGAAAAAGGCAGCGATTTCAGCATCCGCCATGGACCCGCTTGTTCAGAGGGGCAGGTGTGGGTTTTTTTTTTTACCCCCCCCCCCCTCTCTCTCTCTCTCTCTCTCTCTCTCTCTCCGAGTGTCAGTTTTAAACACTCTTATGTTTATGCCTTTTATTTATTAAAAAAAAAAAAAGAAACCCTCAACCGGTTGATTCATATCTTTTTTATCTGAGGAGAGGGGGGATTGTGCAGGTTACAGGTCACATAGTTACCTATATATGTATATATAAATTAAAATCATTTTTTTTATTACATGAAAAATATGAACTATGTGTGTGTCGGTATGTGTGTGTGTGTGTGTGTGTGTGTGTGTGTGTGTACATGACCAGGTTGAAAGCAGCCAGGTGTCGCGCGCAGCCACGGGGACGAGCGCGGGATCGGGAACAGGAAGTGTTTGTTTGTTTGTTTGTTTGTTTGTTTGTTTGTTTGTTGTGACCGCGCGGGGTGGAGCGCGAGGCTGTTATTACTGAGGACGAGGAGGAGGAAGAGGAGGAAGAGGAGGAGGGCGTCCACAGGTCCGCTACACACCGACGACGAGGAACATTTAAAAAAAGAGGGAATAAGAGAAGGGGAGAAGGGCGCGAGGGACGCGGCGATTCGAGGAGCGCGCTGGTGACGTCAGCAGCGCCCTCCCGCCCGCGCACCTCCGGGGGAGAAAGTTTGGAGAGCTCCCGAGTCCGTGGAGGAAATGAGGTTGCCCTTATGGCTTTTTGACTTTGTTAGAAAGGTCCTCTAATGCCCCGCCACTTCGGCCGTACGTGTTCAATTCGACTTCGATTTAATTCCGCTTCGATTTCATTACAACGGTGCGTTTTATTACCTGGAACAGTCCAAAAAAAACCCACGTCCCCGTTAGGGAACCCACGAGGCCGGTTTAAAATAATCGGCATTAAAAGACCGCGTCTTTGTTTTCTAAACGTTATGATTAAATATAAAACGTAACGGCCTTTTGATTTATTCTCCATAAGGTGAGTTCCTATGAGAGAGAGAGAGAGAGAGAGAGAGAGAGAGAAATAAATGGAGCCCTTATGGCCGATGACCTGATTTAGTTTTGGAGTGGGGGATGCGCCGGGGCTGCGCACTAATTGCGCAGCTGGGAAGAGCAGGGGATTTGAAGAGAGAGAGAGAGAGAAAAGTGAAACTCATTTTGCATATTTCTGCGGAGGGGGGGGCAGAGAAGGTGGAGTAGTCTGGGGGGGGTGACATTGTAACCCGTTTAGAGGTGAACATTTGGCTAAAACGCGACGGTGCACATTTTTACTAACTTTATTTAGTCTTTCTTTTTCTTGCATACACACACACACACACACACATATATTGCTCTTACGCAACAAATTAATAACGCCCTCATTATTATTATGACTATTATTAATATTGTTATTATTATGTAAACAGGATTGAATGGTGCTGGACGTGGCAATCCTCTTTCAGTCACATTTTAATTTAGGCAAATGTTGAGGGAATCGGATCAGACCGGATAATATCGCAGCCGCCACACAAATTTGACGAACCTGACGATTGCTGATCCCTAAACTAAACACCGAAGTCGCAGCACACACACACACACACACACACACACACACCAGCGAGCTGCGGGATGGTGTGACATGTCTACTGAAACGGAGCACGAGTGAATAATAATAATTTTAAAAGCCTGTTCCCTGTTAATGAATGAAATGGAAATTCGGAAACGTTATATGGACGAATCTGAATTCATCAAATACATAAATAAAAATGCAACGCATTACAGCAGACCTGCGGCCCGACACTGAACGAAATTGTGTTCGAATTGTGTAACATATATTAAAATCTGGAATTATTTGTATAATTAGACTGCGCATGTTATTTTTATTATTATTATTAAGATTATTATTTGTCGGCGTATATGAAAGAAGAAACGGAAATTTCCACGGAATTTAATACTGCAGCACTCGTCGTTGCTTCGTGTTTCATTTCATTTCATTTCATTTCCATAAAGCGACTGATCGACCCTTCAGACGACGTTGAGGGATAGATGTACCCCCCCCCCCCACACCCCCCTCCCCCCACACACACCCCTCGTTCCCACCCCGGGGTTCAGGTGCGCGCGGGGCAATAGGCTTGAACTTGTCCGGGTCGAACCCACCAGCGGGGGATCATTCAACTGACGGATCATTTCAAATCCATTATGGCGAAAACACACACACCCACACACACACACACGAGGGCCGAGGTGGTCAGTGTGGCGAAATCCAGCTGTTCTGTCCGCATTCCTTGAAAGTGAGGAGCGGCCCTGTTGGGGAAAAAATGCGCAGTCCCTATGCATATGCATGTATGATAATCGAGGTGCGTTTTTACTTCTCGTATCGCCGCTAACCGTCAGGGTGAGAAGACCCCGCCATAAATAATAATATAAAAAAAAAAAACACACAAACACAAACAAGTGTAACACGCAATAAATAAGTAAACAATTAAATAAATAAATTTCGCCCTATATGGAGGTCCATTTTAGATCCTGTTCCAACGCTCGACAGAGCACACGCACAATCTCGTTCATCGACAAGGCCAAGAGATATCATGCAAATGTAATCCAATGAAATGCACAAAAAAAAAAAAAAAAAGAAGAAGCCCTGTTCAGTGTAGGGTGGTTATAACCAGAGCGTGCACCTTATAACGCAGATTCGACGCCTGCGTCGCGTCTTAACCCTCCACGTTTCCCGGATCGTTTGACTACGTGCATAAGTTTGAGTGTGCAGAATGCGAAAAAAAGACCAGTCGTCTTCATCACCATCATCGTCCTCGGGAATAAACAAGCCCGCATAATTGAATGCGTATGTCGGGAGGTAATAAAAAAAACAGAACAGAAAAGAAAAGTCCACAGACACCCAACAAGCAGAAGAGGCGTGAAGCAGAAGGACCTGGCTGCTCTTCATCTGCATGCAGAATCTCCCCGAGATGAGGATCGGGGTCTGGCAGCACAGAAAATGGAGGAGCACTAATTGCACCACTGATAATTAGAATGGGGTCTGATTACCACTGCGGGGGGCGAAAAGTGCCATTTTTTTGGCCTTTAATTTGACGAAATGAAAAAAAAAATGAAAAAAATTAAGACAAAACCAGTCAGAACGGTACTATTTATGCACAAATGGTTACAGCACATGCACATCTCGCTCGACAGGCTACGCCAGGGGAGGGGGGGGTCTGATCATTCCATCCCCCCAAAAAAATTCTATCTACATAAAAACCCAAACTATTTCCCACCACGCCGACCAGCTCCACGTTCGCAAAGTCAACGTAATTTCTTGCACTTCGAACTGGTGAATAAGACGAAGGGCCACCGCGGTTTACACCATCTGACGTGAAGATCTCCGCTTCTCTCCCCTCCGACATTTTACATATTCATAACTGGCCAGCGTAATCATCTTCTCCCCCCACAGACCCCACGGAGCCACACACACGCCGTCTGGTTCCTTCATTTTGCACCTTATAGACCCCTTTTTTTTTTGGATGGTGGGGGGGTGGGGGGGGGGGGGTGGTGGAAGAACAGCTGAACTTAACGCTGTCTGTTGACGACGGGGGGGCTTTCGCATCCGAAGCAGTCATAAACACCCGCATTTTACCAACTTTATAGCGAAAAGCGCAACTTTACGGGCAGTTCGCCGCTTTTTTACGCGCGGACACCGTAATAAAAAAGAAGGAGGAAAGAGGACGCGACGCACCTTGTCGTAGAGAACACAGCAGGAGTAATGTTACCAGCCACATGCCATAAAGAGCAGGTGTGTTTCTCAGGAGTGGGTCGCAGTCCCGGCGTGTGCGCGGCGCTCCGTGCTGGCTCCCCGGCGAACTCTCCAGCCCGACGCGGCGCCGAGAAGCGGGGAGAGGGGCTCCGGTCCCGCCCCCTGCCCTCCCCTCCGGTAGGCCGGTCCGATGACGCGGCGCTGGAGCCACGCGTGGAGCGCGCAGGGACGGATGGGGGGAGAGACGGCGCTCTCACCTGGCGACCGGACCCGGACTTTTTCACGGCGGTGTTTTATCGGGTCGCCGGTGTCCGGTCCCTTTGTCTTACTTTTGTACAAGACAACTTCGGATAAAATGAAGGGACCCCGAGAGAGGGACGGTAGAGCGCGACGTTTCTCCGAACTCGAAGGAGTGGTTCGGTCTCATTTTGGGGTGATCTTTTCGAGAACGCATGATATAAAGCGGCTCCGAACCGACTCAGAATCCGAGACGTCTCGGAGGTAGATTAACGGCCAATCAGCGGCGCGTTGTCATGACGATCGCCTGTCGGGGTCCAGAAAACGTGTTCCGTGCCGTGGTCCTGAACTGCTCCGACAGCGAGAAGGACCGAGGTACCGAGATCTGAGGGTCCTGGGGCGTGAAGATGCGTCAGTATTTAAGCACACCGTATGTTACGAACTGACCCTGCACCCTGACACTAATAACCTCAGCAGTGTGCACCCTCATTTTGGTCCAGGACCTAGAAAACTCCTCAAACTGCTCTAAGTGCTTCCGAGTGTCGTCTGAAGACCGTGGCTCCCCAAAGTGTCGCCGTCGTGACCTCCCCGAAATCCGAACTCGTACTGAAATAATACAACCAAATGGCGAAAAAACGTTCTGACCACAACTATTCAACGTTTAGTCGATAACTTTTTTTTTATTTGAAGCCGCAGATTTATTCACAACCGAACGTCCCGAGAAGTCCCCCCCCCCCCCGCCGACGTCACTTTACGCACGACAGCGCGCGCTTGACACGCCCTTCCCCCACCCCCTGGTGTAACGTGCTCTGGTGTTATTGATCCCTTGGTGCAAATTCTATGGACCTCAAAAGCAAAAATAAGAAGAAATAAGGAATAATTAGAAGGGTTGCGTGGTACAGGGTGGGACGGTGCAGGATGTTCTCCATCTTCAGTCTGGCACGCCCACAGCCTCCATCTCCTGACTTTACACTCGCTTGCGTAACAGGTGGAGAGATGCTTCTCTGGCTTCTGTCCTCACTTACACATTCATAAACGCTGTGGTAACGAAGATACACACACACACACACACACACACACATACACAAGCGTGCATTTAAAAAAAAAAAAACTGGTGTAAAATCACAGGGATGCTGGGCTGCGTGCCACATTTGGTGCATCATCAGAGGAATTTCCTAGCTCAGTCGGACCTGACCCTTGTTAGCGCCGCCGCACATCCGGAGCGGCATATGAAAAATGACAAACCCGATATGTGAGGACAGCGCTCAACTGCAGGCGCTTCACCGCAGCCCGACTGCGGACGTTCTGCACATGATTCATCCGCCTCGTCCCGCACTTGGTTCTTGCCTGGAGCCAGTTGGCCGTGTGGAGGGCGAGCGAGCGGGGGAGAGAGACGGGCAGAAGTGGAGAAGGAAGGGCTGGTCAGGTTAATGTGAATGTTAATGCTAATTCTCAGACAATCAGAGTCCCCCCCCCCAGGCCTTGGCTACGTGGTAAAATCATATTAGTGCTAATGTATCTGGCATTATGACGCGAGGCCGGCTCAGTACCCAGCCTATCTCCTGGCTAGGTCTGCGGGGGGGGTGGAGGGACACCGTATCTGCTCCGTCCATCTTTCCATTCTGACTCTCCGGCCTCCCCAGAAGGGCCCTGTTTGCAATGCGGCTATGCTAACTAGCCAGATGAGATCCAAAATGGCGTCCTAACGAAGGGAGCGCCACATGGGACCCGAAGACACAGGCCGCACAGTTCGCCGGGCTACACCCGCCCGCGTTCGTCGCGGGAGGCGCCCGGCGCCACGCACCCCGCCGGAGTTGTGCGCACGTGCGAGGGTGACGTGTGCAGGAGTGTGAGGGTTCCTGGTGAACATACGGCGTGTCTGTGCCCATCTGCATGCACATTTTGCACACTTCTGTGCACGAACATATTTCACTACATTTAAGATCCTTTCCACGAAGCCGTCTGTAGATCCGGAAAGATATTTCTGGTCCTCCCTCTCCGGCTTGAGCTGTAGGTGGGGGAGGAAACATAAGTAAGAGGAGAAGGTGGTGGAGCGAGACGATGGTGGTGGTGGTGGGGGGGGGGGGTGTTAATTTATTCAAATGAGCAGAGGAGGACAGCATGAGGAAAAGGAGAGGTTGGGAGGGAGGTGAGGGTGGGCTGCTATGCAGATATCACATCTCCAGATCTATGTCCCACGCTTTTTATTCCTTTATATGTTCTGGGGAAAACAAATGACATCACAAAACATCCAAACTTTGTTTCTATTTTGTCAGAACATGGATCAGAAAAATAAGGGAAAGTACTCTTTACACTGGAAAGATTCAGATGTGTGCACCTGCATTCATAATGAATGCATATTAGGTTCATTTAACTGTTAAAATCAATTCAATGGAATTTGCTGATACAGATGGTAACTAAACGAATGATGTAATTAATTTTACCAGCTGTGCTAGTGTAACGTTATTTGCATAAAAAAAATCACGCCATCATTTAAATAAAAGCGAGTTTTAAAGGTTGCACACAAGGACAAGCTGGCCACCCTGCAACGATCAGCTCTGCTCATTTGACTAATGAAGTATACTGACATCTAGTGGCTACAGGTCAAATTACCGATAAGATCGTCTCATAACGAAATTGCTCTGCTCAGTACTTCCATGCCTTGAGGCAATTTTCAGTTAACCGTTAGCTGGAGCAGCTGTGGGCGAAGGTGCTTACCTGCAGGAAATAAAAAAAAAAACTGCGCAAACAAGCAGGATTTAATCTGATGGTGGTATTTCCATGCTGGCTCTTGGAACCCGCTTTCATTATTTTCTCACGGCTCCTTGCTCTAATGGCACTGCTGGAACAAGCAGTTTCTCACTCACTCACTCACTGGCAGGAGCCCATCCCAGGCCCACCAAGAAGTAGATTCTGAAACCAAACCATGACATTTACAGCATTTCCCAGAGCGCCTTACAATCAGTAGTTACAGGGGCAGTCCCCCCCCAGGAGACATTAAGGGTTAAGTGTCTTGCTCGGGGACACAATGGTAGTAGGTGGGGTTTGAACCTGTGACTTTTGGGGCCTTGTGGTTTGTAAGCGAGTGTCTTTCTTGCCAGGCTACTACCACCCTACCATTCTGACAAGCAACATTTTAAACCTAATCCCAATTAAAGTAGTTAACCAAGCAGCCAGTGGAAAAGTTAGGTTGATTATAAACCTTAAAAAAACATCAAGCTGGTGCAGCTCGGACACATCCTCAGTGATAAACCCAGGGTCATCAGGTCTTTGTGGAGCGATCAGCTCCGACTTGTGTCTGAGCGGCGCTGCACCACGTTTTTTTTCTGTGGCCTTAGTGAAGCCCACCTCAAACGGCTCATTCACCCTGCCTGCAGGCTTCAACCAGTACCATGTGCTTGAGGCTTCTCTCCTGTCTTGACGAAGACGATGCTGTGCTTCACCAGGTATTGATGTTTGCTCTGCTTAATTCCTGTGCACGAAATATTTGAAAAATAAAAGACCTTAATTCAGACTTTCTACAACATATAAAGATACAGATACAGACCTGTTTAAAACCTGTAGGATGTTTTCGCCTCCTTCTGGTTTCTCCCTTTTGGGCATGCCACGGTGTATCATTTACATTTATGGCGTTTATCAGACGACCTTATCCAGAGGACTTACAACAGTCCTGTCTTCCTCTTCAAGCTATTCCACCTCTCCAGCTCATCCAGAACGCAGCACCCTCCTACCTCAGATCTTTCGACACTCCTCGCTCTGCACCTCGATCTCTCCGATCCTCCAGCACAGCTCAACTGGTATCACCATCTCTCAAGATGCTAGGAAGGCATTCATCTAGACTCGTCCCTGTCTTGGCTCCTGGGTGCTGGAATGAACTCCCACTAAATGTTAGAACAGCGGAGTATGCAAAGATCTTTGAATGCAAACAAAAACTTTCCTTTCTAGCAATTACTTGGATTAAAAAGGCCTCTGAACTATAGTTATTAAAAAAACACTGTTGGGCACGGATTTCTTCAGCTAGTGGATCAGATTGTTCCATATAAATGAGAGACTTTTACGATGGACATTTTAAAGCATTCATGTAAGTCGCTCTGGTTAAAACTGCCGTGTCGTGGAACAGAGGGTCAGTGCAGTCAGGAAGGACCCAAACGCACAACTCGACAAGGCAGATGATTTTAAAAAATACAGGACCATGGAAAACCTGGAAAAACACCTTCACCTTCAGTCACCTTGTTTCTAGTCCACGTCCGGGTGGTCACCCTGTGGGCGGTGGTGTGCCCCCTGTGGGCAGGGTGGCGGACCGGGGGCTGGTGGACAAAAGTCCTAACTACATTTGAATAAAAGTGCTATTTCTCTAATGCAATTAATTGGTAATTGAATCAGAACACATGAAATTATCTGGGAATATGTTGTGCACTTTCATGGTTTTGATACCTGCTTCATGATGTTTTTGACATGATGCATAAAAAAAAGGTAAAACTGCTAGAGAGTCTTTTTACAATCTCTTCCTTTAGCACAGGCTAAGGGCAAACAAATGCAAATAATGTGATTAGAGACATGGCCTCATACCTGCAGGGTTGTGCGTTTGAATCCTGACTTGAACCTTGTCTGGCATGCACACTAGGTCAATCAATTGTCATTACAATACATTTATGGCATTTACTAGAGACCCTTAGCCAGAGCGACATACAATCAGTCGTAACAGGGACAGTCCCCCTGGAGACACTCAGGGCAATTCTGAGTGTCTACCTCAGAAACGCAATGGTAGAAGGCAGGGTTTGAACCTGTGACTAGTGTGTTAGCCACTAGGCTACATTTGGTTTTTAATGTGAAAGTAGGAAGATGCACAAGCAGTGGCTTCAGTGCTCAAACTGGAGCACAATGGTGCACAACTTCTTATATGTAGTAAAATCTTTAACTGAGTCCTGAAACTTGCAGGAAACAATCGAGCGATCTGAAAGTGACCAATAGATGCATATTATGGGTTGGATCAGTCATTACAATGGTCTAGATGGGATGTAAATAAACACATGGATACCTTGCTCAAATTACTTTTGATAGAATCCTGAGATTTAAAAAGAAATGTTTTAACTATGGCACAGTTTATAAGAGCTGTGCATTTAAAAGGTATTTTACATTATCAAGCCCCTAGCTAGGCATGTGCTGAATGTTATAATAATAATAATAAAAAAATATATATGATAAAATAAATATACAATATAATATACAGTACAGGCCAAAAATGTGGACAAACCTTCTCATTCAATGTGTTTTCTTTATTTTCATGACCATTTACATGGTAGATTCTCACTGAAGGCATCAAAACTATGATTGAACACATGTGGAGTTATGTACTTAACAAAAAAAGGTGAAATAACTGATAATACGTTTTATATTCTAGTTTCTTTGCTCTGATTACTGCTTTGCACACTCTTGACATTCTCTCGATGAGCTTCAAGAGGTCGTCACCTGAAATGGTTCTCCAACAGTCTTGAAGGAGTTCCCAGATGTGTTTAGCACTTGTTGACCCCTTCGCCTTCACTCTGCGTCCAGCTCACCCCAAACCATCTCGATTGGGTCCGGTGACTGTGGAGGTCAGGTCTCCATGTTTTGTAGATTGGTATACCAATGTAAATGGTCATGAAAATGGTCAAGAAAACACATTGAATGAGAAGGCGTGTCCAAACATTTGGCCTGTACTGTATATTAATACAATGTTTTAAAGCTACGTCCACCCTACCTTCAGCCCAAACAGATTGCTAAAGGCCGCGCGAAAAAAGCAGACCTGGCAACCGCTGGGGAGCGCGCACGCGTGCACGCGCCGCCGTTCGCGACAGCTCCTGCCTGCGCTCGTAATGGCTTGTTTATCCGCGCATAATTAGTCGGTCTTAGGCTTGTCGCCGTGATTAATGCGATTTGTCGTCCTGCGGCGCTCCTGTTCCAGAAACTGAACCGTCCTGCGGTCCCCCACGGGGGGGAAAGCTTAAAAAAAAAGTGGCACCACAAAAATGTCAAGAATAACGCGTATATAATGAATACAGGCACATTTACACAACTTACACGTTTTCATTCCAATTTTGAGCAGGGGGCTGAATAAATAATATTGTATAAGATTTAATTCTTCCAACAGCTGCATTTGTGGGTTAAAGTTGAAATAGTCTGAAACGTACTCAACATAGAAAAGTAAAACGCAGAAAAAAATATCTATCAAACTAGATAAACTGGAAGCAATGTCATATCAATATGGTTTTAAAAGAATATTCATTTACTCATTGCACTGATTAAATAAGCAATAAACATGGCCTTCTTCTCACTACAGTCCCTGAGAAAAGTCTTGTCATTTATTAACCTGACTTTTAATTAATTAATTGGTGCTAGAAATAGCTAATATGAAAATGCGTCTGCCACATCAGCAGTGGATCTGGTCTTCAGCCTCTTGATAATCAACACTTTAGTATCATGGTAGTAATCTAGTTTACTGGGGTTCTATTTATACACACCTGACATCTAATTGATCCATTATTAGTCACATGAAGCTCATATGACAAGGCGTCAACACTTGGGCTTTACCAAGCTTTGAATATTAGAATACATTTTGACAGTTGATTATTTGATGTTTTGCACTGAAACATTGCACTGAAATATATTTCAGCGGCCTTGAGATTAATTTGCACACAAGTGACAATACTTTTGTCAGGAACTGTAGTGCAGTGTTATGGTGTATATATATAAAATATATATACTTTATTATTTCAACTTTGGCAAATAACCATTTATTTATCTTTTTGTACAATAAAAATTTCATGGTTTTCCATGGAAAAACAGACATTTCTAAATGCCTGTAAACTTTTAAACGCTAGAGTGTGTGTTTATGTGACGGAAAATAAATAAATAAATAAATAATAGAAGAAACGTCGCTGAAATGAACTGAAAGTTGATTAATTTAGCCTTAAGAGTCATGCAAGCATGGAATGCTATATATTTGTTTGCACATAATTTTTTCCACCTTTCCATTGGTGACTTTCAGGTGAAATCCTGTATAACAAAGGCCCCTGTATAATCAAGCTGCTCACAACCTCAAAAAAGGGGCATATAAATTAATATGTGCATTTAAAATGGTTTTGAAATATTGACCAATGAATTTTATGTACCAGTGCTGACCAGGTTATATTAGCTGCAGATATAACATTCAGTATGAAAGACATGTGAATAACGTCTTCTTTGGTGGTTTTATAAAAATTCTATTTCAGTCTCCGACAAAAATCATCTGGTGGCATTAACAGATACATACATATATAAAATACCCTGCTTACAGCGCCCTCTTGTGGATATATGTTTATAGTGAAATAATGTTGACAATTAGATGTGAGAAAGTAGCCCAAAAGCTTTAATAATTGTAGATTCTTATGAGCATAGAAAAAAAAAAAACCAAGATAATAATAATAACTGAATCCATCTGCATTGTTCATCCATTCAATTGTCCTCTTGCTTTTCTGACCTGAAAAACACAAGACACCATGCTCATCAAAATGCGAGGCCATGGCCATTGCTTAAGCATAACCAATGTAATAAAATAGTAATGTAACAAGAATCGCTTACAAATGTAGAGGAAAGAAACTGCGTAATTTTGTTTACATGATTTCAGACTCATACTTAAAAACTGAAACTGGAAGGACTTACATTTGCTTTGCCACACTTGCATATTTTGTTACCTAAGGAAAGAGTAAAGAATATGAGACCATATTATTGTTCTTTCATATATTTAATTGTAGTAGTTTTGCGACAAATGGCAGCAAACATGGAAATATTTCACATATTTGCTGAACAAACTGAACAAGAAAACACTACGCTCTCTGCTCTCTCACATTCAGCTGCCGTCAGAAGTATCAATCATAGACATGATAGCCATTTCCTAAAATCCACACAGGGCCAAAATTCCACATACAGAATACATACATACATACATACCGGCAAGTAGAATGATGGACAGAAACACAATGATGCCTGCAAATACCAGGCCTCCAACACGCAGTGTGTGGTAATCTGTAACAAAAGCACTCATATCATCATTTTTTTGTTATTTAAGGCAACGCGACAATGCACTCCAGTGACTAAGGCCTTTACTGTATTTTATATATGTGCAACTAGTCCATTCAGACACTTATTTTCTCATGTTACTTTCTCTGAATGGAAAAAAATGAAATAATAATAATAATAATAAAAAAAAAAAAAGTTTTAATGTCTTACCATACACAAAGTCTGCATCAAGGTCATATTCAGGGCCAACTGATATTAAAAGATAAAAAAAAAAGATAAAAGCAGCAATTCAGTAATGAATGAAGCACTCACAAACCAGAGCTGCAATTCGTTGTGTGTTTTAATGCGTGCATGTAATTAAAGAATAATTTAAAAAAACTGTACTCGCTAGGAAAGTATGAAAGGCTACAGATGTTTTTAAAATCTTTACTTTTATAGCCTAATGATAAAGTTGCTCTTACCTTCTTTAGACGACATGTTTTATTCGGTAAGGGTTGTTCCAAATCCTGGAAAAAAAATACATACATTTTTAACATAAAAAAAATATATAAGTGGGGAATGAGGCAATACAAAGGCAATGCAATGCATTCAACAGGCGGAGCGTGAAAAAGATTTAGAAAGAACACCCAGATTCTCACTTTACAGGCTTTGTGTCTCGCCTAGATTCGTGACACCAGTTAAAATCTGTATTCTCTCGTCCTGCGACCGAAGAGGACACGAATTTGCGTAAAACAACCAAACCCACTTGAAACTTTCTTCGACCGCAAGGCGCCGTCACCTCCGTCTCTATTTATTTTTATTTTTTTAATTTATCGAAACGCGACTGAGAACGTCGAGCACGTGTTGCCAGATCTTTCCTCCCGCGGCCAATAAAAACCTGCGATCCCCAACTTCAAACCAACCCGGAAATCGCGCCGTTGCGCAATTCCGCTGCATACTTGGCAACAGCGTAGCCCAATTACAAGTCTTTGCAGGTGTGTGGGATTCCGAGGAGATACCAAATGGTCGCGTTTAAAAGGGGAGCGTCAGACGCGTACTTCTAACTTACCCAGATTCTGCTCCTCCTGATTAATACGTATTTCCTGTTTTTTTTTAAAAAAACGAGACATTTACGGAATGTAGAAATTTCAGGTTTACGCGTGTTTCTCTGGGACACAATGGTAGTTCGTGGGGTTTGAACCTGTGACTTTGTGGTCTTCTGGTTCATGTGAAGTGTCTTACCCACCAAACTACTGCGGTCAGGATGGATGACCTGTTAAACTGATGAGATGGTATCCCATGTGCCTTACTCTCTTTCTCTACATACCCTCTTTGCCTACTCAAGATTTTAGTCTAGGATTAGGCTTAATCCATGAACAGGAAAATTACCCTCAATGTATATTAGTTTTTAAGACAAATGCCAGTTGTGGATTTTTAGCCTGAATTAGATTTTTTGGGCAGTGTGGTTTACTGTGGTTTAGTGATTTAATTGCTTAATCCCCATGAAGATCAGAGATTTTGCAGTGACTGCATAAAAGAGAATTTCAGGATTTTTACTTCTCATCGCACCCGATCCAGCTAATGGAGTGTGTGATTTTTATCTGCTGATATGGATCGGGTGCGTTGATGACAGTGAAGAACAATACAGTACAGTGGGGTCCACGAGTGCATTATTGAGAAACACTACATCCTGCATTGCCAAGTTTTCCATTAACTCAACAGTTAACACACACATACTTTTCCTTAGTCTATTGCAAGGCATGAAATCTGACTCAGGTAAGTTAAAAACTGTAACAACAACATACAGTTTGATCTCCACTAACAGTAATGGTAAAAGTTTTTTTCTTTTTAAAGTGTAGTGATTATCATTGTGAAACGCTGCAGCACAGCACAACTTTACATTTTACCCATCATCCTTAGTGGGCATAAAGTGAGCTTGGAAGGCGCCCTGAGGAGAAATGTGTGGGGACGGTACCTTGCTCAAGTGGCACCTTGGCCTTTTGGTTATGGGTCCACTTTCATACCCACTAGGCCACCATTACCCGACGTGTCCTTAAATATTAGTACTTCACAAGAAAAATTGATAAATTAATCAATGAATCAGTCCATTTATTTTACAAAATCACCAGAGACTCCCTCGTACCCAAAGGCGATAAAAAAATTCTTGTGCTATATTCATGATGGCCTTCCATAAAGCAAAGTAACATTTTCTTGATAAACAAGGATATTTAACCTGACAAGGTCAGGTGTGGAAGAGATCAAGGTCAGATCATTCAGATGGTTCTTTGGTTTGGACCTCGGCAGAGCTCACCTGTTACAGTGTCCGTCTCGGTGCCGGGCTTCTCCCTGGTGTGAACGTCGCTTCAGATTCACCTGTTCGGTGGCCACATAGAGGCCTAGCCTCCTAGTCCAGCCCTGTTTATTTTTTTCCATTTCCGCTTTATTGCCCTATAAAGAGTGGCCTTTGATGGCTGTAAAAGGCACAGAGCTGTAACCTTTGGAATCACTGCCCACAAAAAAAATGATCGTATCAAAGTCCCACTGGATGTTTATGATGCTCACCCTGCGTTGTGGCTTTGATGTCTGTGAAGATCGTAATACCTCCTTTAAACTCAGATGCCATTGGTGAAGTTTATATGTATATGTTACTATTGCTATTCGTTTTTGAATAATGGTTGCAGCTGTAGGGTGGCATGGAAGTGCAGTTATTACCTTTTTTCCTCTTGTACAAGAGACAACTGTTCTCTGGATTGGATTATCTTGCTGGAATGTCTCTGTACTATGGAACAAAGTCAGATCTGGTGTTGCGTTTGTCACCCTGAGAGGGCTTCATGAACATTTCGTTGATGCCCTCTGGCCTGCCCAGGCCCTCTTCCAGTAGCTTGTGAATTCTGTTCTGTTCTTATCATTTTGACCTTGAGGACAACCTGGTATTAAAGCACCACTGCACTCCATTATTTGTCTTATGGGGATTGATGAGTAAAGTGATCCCATGCACACACAAGTCACTGTCTGCGATCTTTTCTTTTCACCTAAATTAAACAATGGATTTCTGAGCTCCACTTTATTGTCATTGCACACTGTCCTGGTTCAAAACCTAATAGTCTCTCCCACAGAACCTGAGCCCACAATTCTTGAGACTCCTAGCTGCTGACCATTGCTCTGTGGGATACCAGGGCCTTGAACAGGGTCCCACATCCTACATAGCATATGATCATTTACATTGCATTTATGGCATTTATCAGGTGCCCTTCCAGTCCGACTTGCATCAGTAGTGACAGGGACAGTCAACCTGGAGACACTCAGGGTGAAGTGTCTTGCTCAGTGACACAATGGTAGTAAGTGGGGCTTGAACTTGTGACTTTGTCGTCTTCTGATTCAGAGGCGAGTGTGTTACCCACTAGGCTACTACCGCAGAAGCCCACTCCCCTCTAACCTGAACGGTGAGTTTATTGCCCTGTGAGTACCAACCGTACTGTGAATGTCTTCTTGTCTTGTAATAAAGCCCAACATTATGATTAATTTCTGTCTTTTTGCATTTGTTTTGATCACAGTCCTGAGACTATATTCAAATATATAAATCTTAATGCATTTGCACCAACCACTAGACATTAGAAAAGCGCTAAATTATGATGGCACATAAAATTGGTCTGTGCTTGCTGTGTGTTTCGGGACAGGGTAAATACACACTCACTTCACCACCATCTGTGTTAGACACATTATTTATTAGTTAAAAGCACAAAAATGCTGCTATACATTACATTTGCACAGAGAGAACAGACAAGAATCATTACCTCTTAAACTGATCTTTTTTGCAATATTAACACATACTTAACCATATTCAACGTAATATTAGACTGCATGACACAAGTAAAACCCCACAGATTAACACCGTTTTCTCTCTTTTTAAACTTTAGTAAATTCCTCATTTGCTAGCTCTGATGTGTCTAAGTGAGGCACGACAGTTGACGCACACACATACATAAATAAAGGCATAAAGCTGCTGTAGAATGGGTTTATTTACCTAGCGAGTCAGTCTTCGATGGATGAGATGGCTTCACTCTTTGGCACGCACTCAGTTATCAGGAGAAAAATTCTTACTCCATTCAACACCATGAGTCAGACTCTGAGACAGTGGTGGCTTTGGCTACATGTGAATGGCATTAGTGGCAGTAGTGCGGTGTGCCCCATTTGCTTGGGCCTTGGGCTCGAGCCCACCTGGACGCACAGCTCAGGGCAGTGGTGCAGCTGATACAAAGGGGGACCATGCCGATCCCCTACAATTACAGTGTTGATTAAGGAACATTTTTTTTGTGCTTAGTCTGGAAATGGTGGTAGTAAGATTGTCATATGTAAGGTGCACATACTACTAGTCTCTCACACCCACACACACGCACACACACACACACACACACACTCACACAAACACACACACACTCAGATGCATGGTCTCACACAGGCACAGAAGCATACAGGTGAATGCATAGACTCAGGCACACATACTGTCCAGCAAAGCACCCATTCTCACACAAATTAAATGATCTGTGTATATGTGTAATATATGCATGCTTATATGCATATACATGAATATATAAGCACACATATATTCTGTATACAGAATATATAAATATATGTGTATCTGCATATAGTTTAACATACACAACGAACAAGGGTGACCATATCAGTTCTAATGGCAGCTAATAACAATTACCACAGAATAACAAATCCCTAACTAAAATCTAAAACTAGGGACTTAGAGTACAAATACAGAACCCATCTAAAACATCAGGATTGTTCAGGAAAAAAACGGATACAAAGGCAACATTGCTAAAAGTGGCACTGACTAGGACGGCTGACTTAAGACAAATAGTTGCAATAGGGCACAGGGAAAGACGTGCACAGTCACTGGTCACATGACAGGATCCTACAGGTCTATGTACAAGACGTCCCTCCCACCCCTGACCCCATTGGAATGACACCCCCAGTCGGCTGCACCGCAGTGGAAAGGAATCAACAGTAGACATCTTCATGGTGTAGATGTGGTTATGTGGCCAGTGGGAGTCTGAATTGGGAGTCTGAAGGATCAGAAACATAAGAGATCATCACCTGTGTCTATACACAGTACCCACAACACACACACACACACACACATTTATTTATTTTTGCATTTTCAAAACCACTGATCTTGGAGTGTATCCCTGGAAGGCAGTGATAAGTACCAATTCATTGTAGACCAATGGACTCATAACAGGACAATTGTATTTAATCTAATAGAAGAGCTACTGAAGTTCAGAATGCCTGTCTATTAACTGAAAGTGCCTCCATACAGCATCAGAACTGGATTATGTAATAATCAAATCCAATTTAAGGAAATCCTGCTCTGTTTGATGTTTTATCCTGCTGTTTCTATGCTTTTTCATGAGTGGCTTCTTTAGTCAATGCTATCCTGGCACCTACCAAAAGATTACTAAATAAATAAAATTCATCCCTTCAGTTCTCCCTGAAGACATTGTGGCTGATCTGTGTACAGATGTTGAATGTAGATGTTTGTCCATTCCTCTAATTCTTTCTAACACTACAGACAGACAGGCTAAAAATGCTGGAAATATTATACACAATATTTCATGTGTGTATCAGAATGAAAAAACATGTTCATGAAATATTGATAACATTATAATACCTTAAATCCTATAAATTACCAGTGAAATGCAGATTTCTTATATACATATTCTTAGATATTCAAGTTTTATCTTATTATATTTATCTTATCCCCAGAGGTATTTAAACTCACCTTGAGAATATTAGTTTTCTGTCTTAGGCGTCTCCTTGGCTGCTTTTATGGAAGAAATACATACACAAATGTGTAACTGAATGTGTCTATGAGATCTTCATTAATATCTGACACCCAGATTTATCTAAGCATTTTTTCTCACCCTTAGAGACGATAAGATTTTCAGCTTGTGCCTCCTCATCCCCAGGAGCCCTGAAAAAAAGGAAACATTTTAATCGTTGATGATATTTCCTACATGGCCCACCATATGGCCCAGGGTTGTTTTAAGTGGTTAACACACTCGCCAATGAACCAGAAGACCCAGGTTCAAATCCCACGCACTACCATTGTGTCCCAGAGCAATACACTTGCTCCAGGGGGACTGTCCCTGTCACTACTGTATAAGGGTGTCTGATGTTGTAAATGTAAATGTAAATGTAGACACCTCTCACAAAAAGATAGTAGAGGCATATCTTACCGTGGCTTCTGATTGAAGCTACAGCGGCATCTCCGACCTGAGAAAGAAATACAAATACAAACCAGTCCAAATCAAAATGAACAAACATAATAAAAAAACATAGGCCATTTCAACATATTGTGGGCCAATTGTTTTATGCTTACTGAGGATGAGGAGGACGCCCAGAGCGAAGAGCACAACTGCAAACACCAGCCCTCCAATCCTCAGGCTCTCATAATCTAAAACCAGAAATAATTCAATGACTACTGAAAACTGATCAGATATTTGTAAAGTTGCAATTTGTATAAATTACTATGCTTCCTCAAAATAGTGCTTATAAAACTGACACTGCAAATGTAACAGTTTTTACCGTAGTCAAATGGATCAGCCTTCTTCTCCTTCCCATCTGCTTGGCACAAAAAAAAATGCTATGCACAACTGACACTGAGGTCATTAAAAAACTCAACATTTTTAAAAAGTGTTTTTCGTTTGTTTTTAGCTTCACATTAAACATATGCATATTTTAATGCATATTATTCAACAGGGGATCTACTTACCTTGAACACTGGCATCAGGAGTTGCTAGAAAAAGAGATTAAAATTAGTCTCGCCCGTACATTACATTTTTAATTCTAAATAACACTCTTATGAAACGTGAGTGTTAACTACAGACCATTAGACGCCCAATACTACAAGGTAGTACAATTGTTGGAGTTTCTCTTACCTTCATTCAATTTGTAACCATACATTAAATATACTGTAGCTATTGTCCAAGATAAAGTTCAAAGACATACATTATGTGTAGTGTTCTAATAATAAGCCATAAAAAAAAAATTATGAGTGTAGTGAAGTCCAAAACTTGAAAAACTATATTGTTGACCACCAGGTGAATGTGAGACTTCCCCAGGGAGAGAGGAACAGGTGGCCTGTGCTGATTTACCACAATGTGACTGATGCTGCTGCCATCTTACAGGCTGAATAATTTGGTTAGGAGAATGCTAGGACCAGAATGTTCTGGAAGGAATGAGAGATTTCTTGAGAGATTTGAGACACACTCGTACATAAGAGCTTGTGCCCTGCAGGCCACACTAAGATCATTTGTACTTGGTTGCTGCCGCCATTGCTTCATGTGTAAAATACAAATGAGAAACTTTGACCTTTAATCAGTAGTAAATCCTGCATTCATCTATTGACAATGAACTATATTCTTAAATATCCCAGGTATTTGATACTGTGAATGATTATATTTTAAATCTTCCACTGATTGCCAATTCCACTGATAGTGAGGTTATGGGTGAGCACAAGTGGGAACTAAATTGCATTGCCCACATTTCCTTTAATTTATGCTGTAATGCTGCTCTCACTGAGATGCTGAGAGCTTCTGCTGGCTGACTTCCCATTCCCAATCATTTCCCATTAAATTGTTGTTTCTGCTCGACTCATTGCTTTCAGCATTGTTTCTAACAAACCCTAAAGTTAGTCTTAAGTATCATCTCTGTTTGAAGTATTGCATAATGTCCATTCTTTAAGTCATAATTTATATTAAAACCATCTTGCTCACTAAAGATTTAATTCATATACATCATTCAGCCATTACATAGATTTTCTCATTATAGTGGCATTTGACTTATTGTCCATTTTGTCCTTGAAGTTGATGTGAAGTAATGTGATGTACTGCAAGGAAGGTAAACCGGTGACTCGGGTATAGGGTCATGGATTGCTAAAGATAATTTATGTGTTTTGCTACTGCAAGGTGGGCTGATCCAATATAAGAGCTACTGTACCAAAATATGTGTAAACAAGTTAATGTCACATGACTTTGGTACCGGGTGACATGTTTTTGATTTGATCAGTGTTCTGATTGCCGGCCGGGGCTCAGTCATTCTGTCACAGGGCTGTATGACGATCGCTAGATGACGATTTGGTTCCACTGCAAGCCACTCGTCCGCAGGGCACTGGCCAACCACTGTCATCTCCACCAATTGGCTCTACCGCCCCACCAACCTAGGGGAACCCATGCAGCTCGGACTGACCTCCCTGACTGCCACTGAAAGGGAATGACATCATTGAGAGGGGCTCTATGCCTACTGCACCACCCCCTCACACCAATGAGCCATCTGTCCCGTCCGTCCGGGAAAATGAACCCCTCAGCTGATCAGTGTGGCAAGGAAGGTGGGGTCCCGAGTCACAGTACCCATCACATCACCGTCCTGTCTCACTCTGCCTGCTGTTTTGGAGTGGACACCCAAACCCAAAGCCACCCAAGCCCACCCAGCCGCCTTCGTGGACTCCGGAGCAGTGGGTAGCTTCATGGACTCCTATGCACAACAACCCCCACATACCCCTTGAAGGTCTCCACAGCCCGGTAACCATCACCTCCGTGGATGGCCAGCTGGTGGCGTGTCCGGCCACATCACTCTCCACACCATCCCCCCGCGTCTCCGAATGGACGCCCACAGTGAAACCCTCATCTTCCTCATTGTCCCCATCGTCACCACTCCTGTTTTGCTGGGCTTTCCCTGGCTAGTGTTGGAGTGGGGCCCTTGCTGCCACCGTCGGTGTCTCGAACCTCAAGCACCACCTTCAGCATCCTTGCCCTCATCGGAACCACCTGCAGTCTCTCCCCTGGCCGCACTAGTGTTTGTCTAACTTTTCCACTCCCTGTTTCCAAGTCCCCCAATCGCTAAATATTAATCCTGCATGTTTTTTTACTAATCTGCACCTGGGTTTTCCTCCTTTTTGTGTCATGACAAAATGCTTCCTCCTATGTATGACTCACATGCAATTTTTTCTTATGTTTTTCTTATCCTTGGGGCCAAATTATACTATGAACACTATGAACATACTATGAAGTTCCTCTTCACTGAGTTGTAAAGGAAAGGGTTCTTCTTCAAAGAATTCTTTTCTTCTCTCTGTCTCCTTGAATTACATGCAATTAGTGGACAACTATTATTACATCTGCAAAATTCAAAACCATTGACTCACCCTACCTGTTCTGTGTAATGGCTATAAAAAAAGACAATGAAACAGTGAGGTAGGCAGAGGGAGGGAAATGAAAAAGGAATCAAAATACATGTAAGACTTACAATGTAACTAAATATGTGAATAAAAGTATATGAATAAAAGGCAACAAAATAAAAAGATTAGAACACACCTGGGAGGAAATGAAAAAGAGACTGAATGGGAAGGTGAGAACACATTCATCAAGGAGAAAAGAAGACATAATGTCTTGGATGACAGATTAGTATTGCAGCTGGATAATAAAAATAATGGAAGAGGGAAATACCTATTGATTACAAACAGCACAGATGGTAGAAAGCCATTAGACTGTCATCAAGACCAACGTGTAGAACTCTCAAGACTCTCATCTGCAGGGATAAGGCTCAGGTCATTTAATAAGCTCTGGATGTGTATGCATACGTGTGTTTGTGTGGTGGGCGGGTCCCTCTGGTGACGCAAGGCAGAGACAAAGACTCAAAAAGAGGTCAAAGGGCCCAAGCACGTTCTGTATACATATGATAAACATCAATCTCCCTTGAAAACAGGAACTCTCCCTCAGCTGATCTCAGATCAGGGGCAGCTGTAGCATTCAGAACAAGCCCAAAGTCACCTGAGAACAGCCTTGCCATGACCTTCCAGTGCATACTTTCTCCCAGTTCCAGCAGACAAGGACTGTAAGGGGATGGGAGGGGGATACGTACCAGCCACATAGGCCAGGAGCGAAAGGAACAGCAGAACAGTTTCCATGGCAACTGCAAAAAGATAGAAGGACACAGAGAAAGGGAGAGGCATCTCTGTTAGTGGGCTACATGTTTATCACTTCACAAAAATGCACGTCAAATGTAGACCAAGTATACATTAGCAACAGAGATATTAATATCCAACTATATATAAATAATCAGATTTTATGGAGGCATAATCTGGAGTAACTTTTGACATATGCAGTGGCCTACTTTCCCATATGCACATAAACACAAACACACATGCGCCTAATGCAGTTGCTCACAACTGTTTTAGAACCCTGTTGCTTATGGGTGTTTAAGGGAGTTGGAATCTGTGCAGAGGGACCAAAGTCTGAATAACACAAAACCCACAACTAACACATGTATCAGAAAAATTGAGGTCAAATAATAAATTAACAGTATAACAGGTCATATACTGATGATTATATGGCTCAGTGACAGAGTTTTACATGCTCATCATATTGCCCTAGAGAAGCAACCTGAATAGTGGTGGTTTAAACACGGCTCTGTGGCAAATCGCATTTGGATCTAACAAGCCACGAACAATATTACTTTCTTCATTGTCACACAAGTGTGTGAAATAAAAAAAGAAAGAGAAACAATGTCCAAGCTTTAATATGCTATAATAAGCAATAATCATAAAAAAAATAAAAAATTCTTTAGTATTTAAAAAATCATACAACTAGTGTTTTTGGCCCATTTGACTAAGCATTCTTACATGCAGGAAACACAGGTGGCTTTTTAATACAAAAATGATTATTATTATGATTTCCACAATGTTTGGTGAAGACACAGATGATCAGGCCAGTCACAAGGGCCAACACCTGCTGCAGGCTCCCTTGGAATAGAGTTATTCTTCAAGTAACGGGGTTGTATGCCTTACCTTTCATGACTTTTCAGTCAATTCACTTTGAAATATAGACCCACCACATATACACACAATAATATGGTTAGAAGAGTGCTTGAAGCAGAATATTCTCGAAGGGATCCAACCTTGTATTCTTGAGAGAGTTGAGACACACTCACACGTAAGGACTTATGCCCTGCAGGCCACAGCCATTTGTACTTGGCTGCTGCAGTCATTGCCTCACATGAAAAAATCAGTTGTAGAGAACTTCATCCATGTGAGGTGCAGTATACAATTTCAATCACATTCTATCACCATCCAAATACAAATAAGAAACTTTAATCTTTAATCAGTAGTTAATCCTGCATTCATCCACTCACAATGAACTATAGTAAATTATCCCAGGTATTTAATACTAGAAATGATTATATTGTTAATCTTCCACTGATTGCCAAAATCCACTGATAGTGAGGTTATGGGTGGGCACAAGTGGTGACAAAATGTCATTGCCCACATTTCTTTTCATTTATGCTGTAATGCTGCTCTCACTGAGATGCTGAGAGCTTCTGCTGGCTGACGTCCCATTCCCAATCATTTCCCATTAAATTGTTGTTTCTGCTCGACTCGTTGCTTTCAGCATTGTTTCTAACAACAGAGTTTTTCTAACAAAAATTGTTAGTCTTAAGCATCATCTCTGTTTGAAGTATTGCATAATGTTAACCCTAACCCTAATTAACATGAAAACCACATTTATCAGCAATGTTTGAATTAATATATACCATTCAGTCATTAAATTACGGCAGGTGAAGTCAATAACATTGGTTTTCTTGTTGTAGTGGCATCTGGCAGACCATGGGATTTATTATGCTGCAAGTGTCACTGTCCATTTTGTCCTTGAAGTTGATGTGGACCTATTAAAAGAGCTGCAAGGAAGGTAAACTGGTGACTCAGGTACAGGGTCATGGATTTGCTGAGGATTAGGGCTGAAAGATTTTAAGAAAATATCGAATCATGATTTTTTCACAAATATCATGATGGCAATTAAATTTTTGATTATTCACTATACTATGTGTATAAAAAAACTGTAATTGTACATTGAAATATGAACTGCACTATACCGTGCTGTATCTAGCATACCATGAGTAGAGAGCATGCATCTTTGCTTACGCTTTATTGGCCGTGGCTTTACATGGGACCTATACAGGGAGTGCAGAATTATTAGGCAAGTTGTATTTTTTAAGGAATAATTTTATTATTGAACAACAACCATGTTCTCAATGAACCCAAAAAACTCATTAATATCAAAGCTGAATGTTTTTGGAAGTAGTTTTTAGTTTGTTTTTATTTTTAGCTATTTTAGGGGGGTATCTGTGTGTGCAGGTGACTATTACTGTGCATAATTATTAGGCAACTTAACAAAAAACAAATATATACCCATTTCAATTATTTATTTTTACCAGTGAAACCAATATAACATCTCCACATTCACAAATATACATTTCTGACATTCAAAAACAAAACAAAAACAAATCAGCGACCAATATAGCCACCTTTCTTTGCAAGGACACTCAAAAGCCTGCCATCCATGGATTCTGTCAGTGTTTTGATCTGTTCACCATCAACATTGCGTGCAGCAGCAACCACAGCCTCCCAGACACTGTTCAGAGAGGTGTACTGTTTTTCCCTCCTTGTAAATCTCACATTTGATGATGGACCACAGGTTCTCAATTCAGATCAGGTGAACAAGGAGGCCATGTCATTAGTTTTTCTTCTTTTATACCCTTTCTTGCCAGCCACGCTGTGGAGTACTTGGACGCGTGTGATGGAGCATTGTCCTGCATGAAAATCATGTTTTTCTTGAAGGATGCAGACTTCTTCCTGTACCACTGCTTGAAGAAGGTGTTTTCCAGAAACTGGCAGTAGGACTGGGAGTTGAGCTTGACTCCATCCTCAACCCGAAAAGGCCCCACAAGCTCATCTTTGATGATACCAGCCCAAACCAGTACTCCACCTCCACCTTGCTGGCGTCTGAGTTGGACTGGAGCTCTCTGCAGTTTACTAATCCATCCATCTGGCCCATCAAGACTCACTCCATAAAACCTTAGAAAAATCTGTCTTGAGCTATTTCTTGGCCCAGTCTTGACGTTTCAGCTTGTGTGTCTTGTTCAGTGGTGGTCGTCTTTCAGCCTTTCTTACCTTGGCCATGTCTCTGAGTATTGCACACCTTGTGCTTTTGGGCACTCCAGTGATGTTGCAGCTCTGAAATATGGCCAAACTGGTGGCAAGTAGCATCTTGGCAGCTGCACGCTTGACTTTTCTCAGTTCATGGGCAGTTATTTTGTGCCTTGGTTTTTCCACACGCTTCTTGCGACCCTGTTGACTATTTTGAATGAAACGCTTGATTGTTCGATGATCACGCTTCAGAAGCTTTGCCATTTTAAGAGTGCTGAATCCCTCTGCAAGATATCTCACTATTTTTGACTTTTCTGAGCCTGTCAAGTCCTTCTTTTGACCCATTTTGCCAAAGGAAAGGAAGTTGCCTAATAATTATGCACACCTGATATAGGGTGTTGATGTCATTAGACCACACCCCTTCGCATTACAGAGATGCACATCACCTAATATGCTTAATTGGTAGTAGGCTTTCGAGCCTATACAGCTTGGAGTAAGACAACATGCATGAAGAGGATGATGTGGACAAAATACTCATTTGCCTAATAATTCTGTACTCCCTGTATGTGTCACACAGGCACATCAGTGCAACATGATTTGTGGAGGAAAGGGGGTGGCGTGTGTGCCCTGGCGTGTGTGCCCTGGCGTGTGTGCCCTGGCAGGACGAAGTTGAACTTTGACCGTTGAACGTCATGACGCATTTTCGAGCGACCAATAAAAACTTTACATCGGTCTGCAGCTTCGAAAAACACACACAAAGTGGGAATGCATGAAAAGCTGATCTTATCAGTCTCGGTGTGTCCGGAGATCTACACGAGAAAACTTTACCGGGACTTTAGAAAACTGTGCCTATTTTTGCGCTGATATCTACGACATTTTTTGGTGCATTAAGCACCACTCACTGCTTTGTGAGCTGAAATGCAAACAAAGAGGAGGGAACTTTGTTTTACTGCCTAAACTTAGTTTACTCTGCTGCACGCCCCTTCGGATGGACAGAGCATCATCTGCCAACCCGACCCCTTATGCACACACCCTATCCAGTGGAAACTAGGTAACCCAAGGACAGCTTGGGCCAGTAAGAAAATAAACCCCATCCAAACTTGGAATGGAATGGGGCTGACTGACAATGTGTCTTTTTGGACTCATAAAATTATAACTGCACAAGGTGTTTTTGCAAGAACAGGTTAAGGTGTGTGATACAGATTTCCTGGAATAGAATTGGCATACATATACATGCTTTAAATTGTTTATATTATATAGTGTTTATTTAACAGTTGCCTAAATTACATAATTACTAATTTTTCTGCAATTTATATGTTTTTTTTTAATAGATGTGATGATCAGTGACACAATAAACAGTTTTGATTTTATGACATTTAGGTCACTTGTAAGGAGGTCTATTAACACAAAAGAAAATAATTATTTGCTGATAAAATGGATAGGGCTTGGGGTCACATGGGGTCGTGCTTCACATCTAGTCAGTCAGAGAGTGCGAATTTAAAAAAAACAGATGGATGGTGGACACAGAGAACAAACTAAAACATTGTGGGTTATTTTGAGATACAACAGGATGCAATTTTTCAGCAAAATTGGAGGATTACCAGTAAAAAAATGGAGGAATGCACTCTGCACAGTGCAGTAATGGTGACTACTTACTGGTACTCAATGAGCAGACAGAACATGTAGAGAGGTTTGTGCAATCACACAGTTACTTTTGAGTATGCTCCTTGCATGTACTTTTTATTTGTTTGTAAGTTTTGAAATTTATTTGAATCTCATTTTCATAATATTAATAATGACCTATTTTTAGGATTCCCACTTGTTCACGTAGATGATTTCCCTTCCCATAATTCAATGCCAGACAGTACAACGTGCATAATTTTACATATTTATTACATCTTTATTGTTGAGCCAAAGGAAATGCCCAGTCACGTTTTCTTTAGGCTGGAACTTCAAAGATCTACTATGACTGCATAAGTGATGAGTTTGCATTGAGATGCTTGTTACTGTTGAAGACATTCCACATAACTGTCTTTCGCAAAAGCAAACAAGTTCAAGATTCTGAATATATGAACCAATTAAGTGGGTTTCTGCTTTCCACCATTCCCTCTACGTTCTATTGTCCGCAAAAAAAGGAATATAGAGCTCAGTACCTTCCCCTGTGGTTCTGATTCGTCCTGTCAACACCTATGAGGGTGTAAAACATGACCAGCATGATAAGCCTCTGAACACCCCTCCAGACAGCGGTGGTCCACACACCCACAAATAAATCAATAAGACTCACCACACTGACAAAATGAAAACCGTTCTGTCAATGAACTTACAATGCTACGAACATCTCTTCTCTGGAATTAACGCCTGGCCTGGCAGACGTCCTGTATCTGGCAGGCTACCGTGAAGGGCTGGTACTATAAATTGGCTCCACTTTGAGATGAGCGAAGGCAGGAGGGAAAAAAAAAACACGACCTTGACTGGCTACCGAACACAAGTGAGACATGAAATCTGCCAACTTAGCCACAGGCTTCCATCACCAAAACTATTTCAGTTTCACCCTGTACAGTCTTGCCTTCCACAGTAGCCCCCCTCCATTGTCTCTTTCACCCCGTCTCAGTCAGAATAAGTGGGTTGCGTTCTGTGGATCCCTCCCAGTGCCTGGAGACCCCGGTCACAGGACAGTCTGAAAGCTGGTGTGGATGGTACATTTAGTGAAAGACTTAACAAGAGCATAGTAAACAACAGTAAACGAAAGGGGAGCCTAAAACAGTAAAGAACAACCTCCAGGTGAGGTCTGGACTGCATGGCAAGAGACGTGGGTGGGAGGAAGCATGGGAGCTTAGGCAAGGAAGTAAATTCGAATGATAATTAGAGACACATGAGGATAATCAAGGTTAGAACAAAGACACAGAGATACGGCCACCGGGGGGCCAAAGGGTTCCAGGTGGCTACCGCTAAAGTGCTCCTCAGGTTGCTTAGGGGTACAATGAGTCACTGAATTTAAAGATATTAATTATCCGATTTGTTCACTAAAGTTTTGTAATTGATTGATTGTAATTGTTGTAATGCAAAAGTAAAAAAAATGGAACAGTGACAAAATACAGACTATTAAAACCCATTTCTGCTACTGTGAAGCAAATACAAGAGCCAGCGTGCTAATCTTATTCATTTCAACTTTAACCTAAGATTTAAATCCCTTCAGTTACCAATTATGACTGACATTTAGTTTCACTGGTCGTTATTATGGTTCAGTTCTTGTGAGATGAAGCCAGAGTTCTCATTTTTTAACTCACTAGGTTGAGGAACAGTTCTAGTCTATTCATAGATCCAGACTATTAACCATGCATTTATACCTTTCATTGGTGTTTATATCAATACAAACGTGGTACGTTTACTGAAAACCCCACGGTTCTCACTGCTTGATTTGCTGAACTCCTTCCAACCTCACACCTTTATTTATTCAGCCCAGATAAGAGAAGTGATCTTTTCCATTAATAGATGATTCACCACTGGAACATTAATGAATGACAGAATATCTACAAGGGGCAACCAGCATATAGGGTCTGCATTACATATTTTAAGACCATCGATGTAAAGTCAAATTTTGACCTTTCAATCACAGGTAACTAAATCCTGGCACTTCCTCAAGTCATCTAATGGAGAATGAACAAAAAAAAAGCTGTGAGCCACAGGAGAAAATCCAGTAGTTGAATCGTCCTTTCCTACAGTCACATGAATGGAATCAGATTCTGGAAGCACGTTTGACTGGGAAGCCTTGCGGCTCCAGCGTGCCAATGGCATTTTGTCGGACGCGTCTCTTGATGTTGTCTTGACGGGTCTTCAGCATGTTGATGAAGACGCTGCTACCCAAAGGTGTTAATGGATTACGCTGGCATTCACCAGTGACAGCAGGCGCCATTGCCGTGTTTCCTTTCCCACCTCTTAATTAAAACCTGTCTGCCACCCCTTTTGGGTTTACTAATGTTTGACATGTGACCTGTTTGAGCACCAGTAACTGCACGAGACACACTACTGACACAGATCTTTTCTACTTGTCCCATTTGCATACGTATACTGTTTTAATAGGGTAGCATATATAGCCATCGGCACGCTACACTGTGTCTATATAAGATGGGAGGCAGAAGACAAGGGTCTCTTGTTCGACCAGGCAGGGAGTCAGAATCGATAGAGATTATTAATAAGTGAGAGATTATTAATAAATATCTATTTTGACAAGATTGTAAACAGGAAAAAAGGAGGAAGTTTGTCTTTATTTGAATCACAGCTGAAAATATTGACCATTTTATTAACAAACCCTTTACTCCTTATTAGAGTGAATAATCCTTATTATTAGTAACACTATTTAAGGGGAAAAAATGAAAAGGGGACATGTATCTGTGAGTGGCAAATATAGAAACAGCTTCATTTATTTCTTGTCATAAGAGGAAGAAGGTCTAATATTGTTCAATAGTTTAGGGCAATAGTTTTTGCTGATAGCTTGAAATAATGTAGTCAATCCCACACCTGCTAATGCACTAAATACTGTACAAATGTACATTTGCCGTGTTTTATTGCTTCAGCTCTGATAAAAAAAATTTAAAGGGTTTTCTAATAATCAAAGAAGTGACAGAGTCAATTAATGAACGCATCATTCCACTGGATGTCAAGACTAATAGTTGCTGACAAAGTTCTTCTCTACATGTATGCAGACATTCAATCATTAGCAGCCAACACGACTGCACGGCCGCATGCCATCGTGACAGGAGCGTCACGGGCTTCAGGTGTCATATTGGAAGGCTGGAGCTTTGCTCCGGTCGTGCTAGAGCTCGCATTAGACATGAAGCAGCGGCGTCGGTCTGTCTGTCCTGTGCACTGATGAATGAGAATTGGATGGATGCGTATTTCAATGCACAATGTGTATATGTGTGTGTGTGTGTGTGTGTGTGTGTGGGTTGGACGGGTTTTTTAGAGACCCACACTAGGAATGACAAAAAGAAAAGCACACTCACTCAAAAAATATCACCCCTTACCTTAATTAACAACTAAAACATGGCGTAAACTTCGTGTCTGGACGTGGATTCTTTTTAAAGAGTCATTTGCAGATCTCAAACTTTCCACATACATTTCTTTTTTTTTTTTTGGACATGAAACCTAAAGTGATATCTTGCACGTTTTATTATGGAAATGTGGTTTTAGGACCCTACACATCCTCACAGCTATACCATAAGACGGTGTAACCATGACAACAAAGCATCCGGCGGCGCGCTGATAGACGTGACCCTCCCCGCGGTGCTGGAACGTCGCCATGGCAACCGCTTCCGTCAAGCCATCACTGCTGGAGGTACGAAGACGCAGCGAATAAGTGTACATTCGTCGAAGGTGTCCGTGTAATGCGGGGAGAGGCGAGAACGCGAAGAATCGCTTAACGTCCCCGTCCCAATTTTCTGCTCTTGTTCGAGAAACGATCGCGTCAGACTCGACTCCACGCGGGGCCGCCAGATCTCGCGATACCGTGTTGGGTGTGTCGTTCACGTGCGCGTCGTGGTTTAATCGACTCGTTAGAGATGCGAGACGAGCGCGCCGGAGAGCAATTGCCCCGCAGACGAACTACCGAGCATCTCCGCATCAGGAAATGACTTCCTTTTCACGGTAAAAAAAAAGAAAATAGAAAACACGACTCATCGGTACACTAAACATGAAAATAGATAGAATAGGATTAAAAAAAAACGCGGATTCGAGCCGCTTTCCCTCCATCCGACAGGTGCACGCCCCTCGACGTGGGATGAAGTCGCCTTATAGAAGGCTCCTCCACCCCACCATGTCCATGCGTCACATGTATGGCGTGCTCGTGTGTTATTTGGCACAACGTGCTTTGTGAATTGTAATAAATAGATATTTTTTTTTACACGGACTTGCGACTATGTGCCAGACCCTAAACCACGAGTAGGTTGGGGACACACCCTCGATCCTCGGAAATGACAGCGTTACACAAGAGCACACGGTGCCCATCTGACGCGCTCTGCGCGCAAACGCCAACAAGTGATATTCCAGAAATAACACAAAAACACAAACGGAAACTTTTGGGGGCAAATTTTATTCCGCAAACAAAAATACTATAAAACCAACCACGTTACGAAAAAAAAAAACAACAAAAACGTCAGAGCATCCCGTCTTCTCCAAAATGCTCCAAACGCGCACCAGCCTAACCGGGTTTATCTTGACGTGAAACCACGAGTGTGCAACAGCCCCAAAATGTCATTAAAACACACACATTTGAACACACACACACAAACACACACACGCACTGCACGGTCCTACCTTGGCTTCCTATTGACGGATTGATGGCGCGGAAAAAGGCGACACTTTCCTCTCCAGCCAACACAGACGCGCGACAGACGAGCCCCCTTCCCAGAAGACGCTGTTCCTATTAATAACCGCCCTCTCTCTGCTCATGAGCGATCCACGCCCGTGGTCCCTCGGCGGCGGTTTTAATGGGTTTTTTTTTCTTTATCTTATTTTCACCGATGACCCCCCCCCCTCCCTGTTTACACGCAGGTCAAAGTGGAGGCAGGAGCGCGCCGATCTCCATCAACTCTCCTCCTCCTCCTCCACCTCCTCCTCTTCCACTTTCTGAGCTCGGCACGCCGCTGACCGCCCTTAAAAAGTCGGACCGCCACGCCACGCCACGCCCACCTCCCGGTCTCGGGTGGAGTAAACAGCATCGGCCACACCCCAGTCCTACAGGTAGTCCGTACGATGAGGCTGTATGTGCATCATTTGACAGATAAAGGTATAAAACCAGGGAAGAGAGAGACATAGTCAAAATTGATGCATGAGCAAAAAAAAATGTAATAAAAAATAATAATAATACAGTTGGTAACATTTGGTGACAAGCCCTTCTTGTGATTGTCTTTCCTTTTTATTTTCATCTACATATTATGCAATATATTTTGCCCATATCAATTTTACTTGGCCTTTTAATAAAGCCTTCTTTAAATATGATTATATTATCAGCATAGGACAATATTACCATCACTGGTTGTGTGTTTGGCAGTGGATGGCAGTTAATAAAAAGAAACTCGTAATAAACCCGTGAAGTATGCCTACATTTACATTTACATCATTTATCAGACACCCTTATCCAGAGCGACTTACAATCAGTAGTTACAGGGACAGTCCCCCCCTGGAGCAACTCAGAGTTAAGTGTCTTGCTCAGGGACACAATGGTAGTAAGTGGGATTCGAACCCGGGTCTTCTGGTTCATAGGCGAGTGTGTTACCCACTAGGCTACTACTACAGTGCTCGAGGATAGTAAAATCCTTTCCGAGGTGGTATGTGCTGTAAAAAAGAGCCGCTGATGTTCTATCATACTTAATGCAGTGTAGTTCTATTGGTGACATATGTGACAATCACTTCACTTTATTATTATTACTTTTATTAGATCTTGACCACATTCAGGGCTCTGACTTTTATTCCATCCACACTCTGAACGTTCTTATAACCATGTTCCAGCCACTTGCCTCTGGATGGTCAAGAGCAGGGAAGCTCACACTCTACACTTATTCCGTGCTCAAGGAATCAATTGCATGTTTTTAGGCCGTGGGATTGTTAACTCAGTTAGCAGGTCCCAAATCCAGGTCAAATTTGTAATCTAGAGCAAAACCCAGTGAAGAACAGTAGCATGCTGTTTTTTTTGACTCAGCTTTCAGCATATTTAAAATACAAAGGTATTCATTTCACCATATTAGTTTAATACATTTGACATACAGTATAGCCATTGTATAATTTTTAGACAATTAACACTGCTAGTGCCTTGGAGTAAGCCTAGTCCCAGACTAAAAGCATTTCGCGGTGTTGAACCCCTAGAGGCCAAATCGGTGTTATATTTTACACTGATTGCACTTTTTACATTTATTTGTATGCTGCATATTTTAATCTTGTCTTTTGCTCCCTGCATGGTTGCTTTTGGGAATGAAACTTCTTATCTTATGCCACGGCAGATTTTCTTCCCCAGGACAATGCCAAAATTTCCCTCCCACTTTAACTATATGTGGATGCTGTTAGCCTCTTCTGAAAGCAATCTGACTCACATTGTACCTCATCAATAGCGCCCTCTAGGGTCAGAATTGAGGAAGAACAATGTGAGTCCTTACCCCTACCTGTACTTCTTTTTAAAGACAGAATCAAGCTAGTAAGACAGAAATACATTCAAATAACAAATATCTGTACATACTGTACATTTCCCTGCACAACCCATAATATATTGTCAACATCTCTTGACTGGAAAAAGTTGGGATGAAAATGAAGGCACTCTTTTTTTACAGCGTCGCCATCATTACAGACTTTCCTCGCTGGTCAGCATTCACCCACTCCTGCTCTGTCTGCCTTGTCAATTTGATTGATTGGTTGTGCTGGTTCTAAGGAGGATGATGCTGTAGCCCGTGAGTTCTGAAAAAGTAAGCTGCAACTTTACTGGAGATGGGTCACGGTCTCTCAAGCTGTAAACAAAAAGGATAAATGTATGTGTACAGTCACTCATGATATGTGTTAAATGGATGAGCACGACAGTCCATGAAATCTCATAGTGAATAAATTCCACAATGAAAAAAGTGACCACTGACTAAACTTAATGAATCTGTCTCACTTAATATTTTAGCATTGCTGTTATGTGAATAAACCAAACAATGCAGCATTATAGTAAAGTAAAAAGCATAAACTAAATAGCTTAGTTTAAAAGAGCAAACTATTTTTTAAAAACTAATGTGAAAAAAACAGTGAACAATTTTTTCAGTGCATCAATCCACTGTAGTAATTTGTCACACCTAATATTTCTGCATTGATTTAATGTGAATGAACCAATCAAGCCTGCTGTAACCTGTTTATTTACATTATGTCAATTCTAAAACATTAGGTGCGACAGATTACTTCTATTTTCTAAAGTTTAACCAGTGTTCACTTTTTACAGTGGATGGATGTACTGAAAAGGTGCATTTTTTCAGTGCATTTGGATTACATGCAATGCATCAAATGGCAGTCTGATAAGTGAAGGGGGCAGTGGTGGCCTAGCGGTTAAGGAAGCGGCCCCGTAATCAGAAGGTTGCAGGTTCGAATCCCGATCCGCCAAGGTGCCACTGAGGTGCCTCTGAGCAAAGCACTGTCCCCACACACTGCTCACCAAAAGGTGATGGTTAAAAGCAAAGGACACATTTCACCGTGTGCACCATGTACTGTGCTGCTGTGTATCACAATGACAATTCACTTTATTATTATCATTATATTTTATAAGTCTGTCTTACCTGCATTGTGCTGTAGATCCACGGCAATATGCTGGGGACACTACTGTAGACGCCCGGCCTGCCCCTCCTCCCACAGCCTGCCCCCCAGCTGGTCACCCCCACCAAGTACCACTGCCAATACCCTCTTGTGCACACTAGTGGACCACCACTGTCTCCCTGAATACCCAGGCAAAATCAAAAAGAAGGGAAAAGTAAAGTCATTTGAGTCATGACATTGTTTCACACACCCTGACCCTCTCCAGTCTCCCTCGAAACAGAGCAACTTTGTACAGCTGTATGGTTCTTCACAGTTTATGAAAGGCCCATTTGTCTGGTTTGAATTATCCCACGAGCCAAGGGATGTAACTTTAGTTCACAAAAACGAAGGTTATTTTAGAATATCCGTGTGCAGAGGGAGTTGTGCCAGGGGGCTTGAACTGTACAAACGGAAGCTACCTGACAAGTGTCTCTTCTTCCTTCGATATCTCCGGCACAGATCATGTTCTTTGTGACTCTTCCTTGGTACACTTGGCTACTATTGCACACACGAGTGTCTATAATGTCGACGCTTACCTCCATGAGCTCAATGGAGGCTTGGTCTAAAGAAGAAGAAGAAAAATAAATTCACCACCAGAAATGAATATATTTTACACTTTTTTTTTGTCTGCTTTTCTGACCTGCTCCCTCTTCTGTAGTTCCAAATCCAGTGGTCCAGCACTGGGTTCCAGAAGTGAAGCTCTGATCAAATGCAGGCAAGCAGACTGGTTGGACAGCATCTGACACAGTGGCAGAATCAGACAAGTTCTGTAAGATACTCTCACACACACACACACACACACACACACACACACACACACACAATAATTCATAAATGAAATGTAATATACATTAAAAGTAAAAACTGACATATGAAGAGGAATGTTTGTTTACTCAGTAGTCATCTGCTGCCAGTTTAATGAATTTTATTTTATTGAAACTTGCTTTCACTGAGACATGTTAGTCTTTAGAACTTTCACAATTACAATGAAGGTTTGGAGCTTCCCAAAATAAAATGATTATGACAATCATTTTATTAAGGTGGCAAATAAATATTTCCTGAGCGTTGTAGTAACATTGTCCTAAACATGAGTGTCACTGTATTAAAGTATTGAATCAATTATTAAGAGTTGCAACACACTCACAATTGAAGTCTACTGGACGGGTCAGTCTCAGCAGGGCAATGTCTTGGTCATTGGTGCCCTTATTGTAGTTTTCATTCACTATAATCTTCTTTACCAAGAAAGGCTCAGGAAGCTGCTTTTGGGAGAGTGTGCCTCCATAGACTCTCCAGTTTCGAGGTTCCATGGAAACTGAGCTGGTTCTTCATGGAAACAAAACACATCTTTATGATGTGGTATGTCATGTTTAACTGCAAGCTGGTGCAAAAGGAAAGTCAGGTCTCCAAGAGAACTGGCAGATCTGGTCCCACACTATGTCTTTGTCATAGTTTTGATACCTGCTAAATTCTATCCTTCAGATAATCTGTGATAAAACCTTGCTGGAGATCTTCCAGAACTGAGCATTAAAGTCAGTTGCACTTATTACGCACATCTGGTTTAGTGCTTTTAGGTAGCTGACTGCCATTAAATTTTATGTTCCCCATACAGTTGAGTGCAAAAAGTCCCCCTTAGACCTTGGTTAAATGAGAAAACTAACATTATATGCAAATTTAAAGGCATTTACTCTCTGAAAACCTTTAAAGGAATGGCCTGAAAAGTTAAAATAGCTTAGTATAACGAGGCAGTGGTGACCTAGCAGGTAAGGAAGCGGACTTGAAACCGGAGCTGCCAAGGTGCCACTGAGGTCCCCTTAATCAAGGTACCATCCCCACACAGTGCTCCCCAGGCACCTTTTATGGCCACCCACTGCTCACTAAGGTGATGGATTAAATGTAGCGGACACATTTTGTTGTGTGTATCGCAATAACAAACACAACTTTGACTTTGTTCGCATTCAAGTGAAATGTAGTACCAAAATCCAGGTAGCACCAGAAAATGGCACAATATCAGAAATTAAAATGACAAACAGTTATGCATATGATCCCATCAGGGTATCGAAACTGACCTTTGAAAGCAGTGGGCTGCTGTTATCACAAAGTCTGGAGAAAGCAGGGAACCACCACAGACATGGACACCCAGGAAGTGAAGGCTAACCTGCCATGGCCACTGTCCAAGTTTTGCAGCATTGCCCCCTATGATTCGGGTGACCGACTGCTGTCGACCGCATTCTGTGTAATAGAGACAGAAGTCTGAATGATTAGAACTGATTAGACTTTACACGTTATATTACCAAGAAAGTAATATTTTATTATTATATTTTTTATTATAAATATTACCTATGCACTCAAGAGAGACTGTCTGCTCGCTTGGACAAGAAGAGCTGCGGAGCAAAGAAATATAACTTAAATATGTGTAACTACAGCACTATACAGATGTATTTACGCATATTGGGAGTTAGGTACAATACTTTCAATGGGCAATTTAGGGCTGTGCTGCCTACCTGACAGTGACCAGGCCCTGAATCAGAGTCTGGCTGTGGGACTCTCTGGCGACAATGGACACGGCACCTTTGAACTGCTGTCGTTTCAGTGGCTTCAAGTCAAAAGAGCTGGAAAACATAAGAGTGGAAGTAGCTTAGTGGCAAACACATTTGCCTATGAACCAAATGACCACCTACTACCATTGTTTCCCTGAGCAAGACACTTAACCCTGAGTGTCTTCAGGGGGACTGTCCCTGTAACTGCTGATTGTAAGTCACACTGGAAAGTAAGGTAGGAAAGTAAGTAAAAGAAAAAACAATGAATTTATGATTTTTTACAACGGCTTGATCTGATATTTGATCTGATATTATTTATGAGCTGGTGGCTGAGCGGGTGTGGGGTTTTATTGTGCAGTTACATTTATGTTGTTAGTAGATGCTTTAATACAACCAATTGACATATGCTTTTGTATGTCAAGACAAAATTGCTTGACCAGGAGAATTAATAAAACCCAAGAATAACAGGACGAGCTAAAGAAGGTGAACAAACTAAATAAAGAGAAGACACAGGTCAGACAGGTTACACACATTTGACATAATGGCTGTTCAGTATCCTGTGTGTCTCCCATATGACACGAATATGCTTCTTAGGCATGCAGGGAGCATATACTTAACTTCTGTTATTTGAAGCAAATATATTCAGATATGATTAGATAAACAGCGAAAGAACATAATGCGAGAACATGGCTAACTGTCACATATTTCTGTTTTATCCTGTCCACTTCGTGGACGTGAGATGAGAAGACTTTTTTTATACCGTCTGAAGCCCAGTTGAGCACAGGTCTGGTCAGCCAAGCTCTTAGTCCATCCCTGGTAGCACACAGGCAGGAAACGGCCATCCTCTGCTGTTCTGATCTGCAGACCCCCGTCTGAGTCAAACCGCACTGGACATAGACATAGGAAGCTACTTGTTTATGTGGGAAAAAAATGCTATTTAAAGAATATTGCTTATTACATGAATTTCCATATCTCTCTGTTGAGTTGTCTTTCAAACATTTGAATTGTATCTTCAACAGTCATTTAATATGGACACACAGTATGCTTGCTGTGGTGAGATTTTGAATGTGTGCATGTGTGTGTGTGAGACAGGTCCACACCGCAGTTGGCCTCGTCGCTGCCCAGCAGGCAGTCCTCATGTGCGTCACACAGCACGGTGGCATTGGAGCAGGTGTCGGGTGTGGCCATGCTCTGCGGCTGCTCTGTGCTCCCCTTGCTGTCTGTGTAGCTCTGGAGGATCACCGTCGTGGCCAACCTGCTACTGTAATGCACTTGGAGAAGAGGGTGAGAGAGAAAGGTGTGCGTTTATCATTAAAACAAGAACAGAATTCTTATGCTCACAGACGCCTACTCTGCCTCTGGTTAATTCCGCGCCCACATTTATCATCAGTGAGAGCCTAGTTTGCTGAAATGTGCTGATCAATTTTTGCTGATGTCCCCTACCTCCCAGCCAGATGGCAATGGCCAGAAAGATGAGCAGAAAAACGGTGACTCCTGATCCGCCATAACACTGGGCATCCTTCCCACAGCATGCCTTCCTATGCTGGTAGGGAGGGGCCGCTGAAACAGCTTGACAAAACACACACTGCCATTTAATTAAGACAAGGACACACCGCGGCACTGAGTGCACAACACTGAGCAGCGTGCTTTCTGCACCATAGTTGATTAAAGACACGGGTGGAACGAGGGTGAATAGGAGGGTTTTGGGCTTACGGATGCTGTGCTGGGTCACAGGAGCGGCAACCACAGGTGCATGCTGGGGAATATAGTGTGGCTGGCTGTATGCGGGCAGTCCGAATGTGTTGGTATAAGCAACCTCCTTGTAGATGTGTAGGGGAGGCCGGATGTGTAGAGATACACAGTAGTAGGGAGGAGGGGCATCTTTCTGCAGAACAAAAAATATATATATATACACTCGACTTTATTCTATTGCCCTCTTGGAATGACATAAATAATATAAATAAATAAATAAGTGAAAAATTGTCTCAATGACATTCTTTATCAAGCCAACAGCTGGATTATTTGGGGGTGATAAAGAATGTCATTCAGACATACAACAGTATTCTATTATTTAAAGATGGAAGGTAAATCTAATTTCTACCGTTGCAGCACCCAAGTGTTGTATGTAAAATATTGGCAGAATTACTCCAGTGAATTATAGGGACACCAACACAAAGCCTTATCTTTGCGGTTTTAGTCAGCATTACTGTTCAGATTGCGAGAAAAACATTCATACTTCTGTTGCCTAAGGAGTACATGCTGTATGATAGGCCGCACGGCGACACGGCCTCACACCTCCAAGCTGGTAAGGTTGAATTACATTTTGTATGTGTAGAGTTTGCATGCTCTCCCCGCGTTTCCAACGGGTTCTCCTGTTTCTACCGCCCGAAGACACAGTGAATTAGCGGCTGTAGATTTTCTGTAGGTGTGCGTGATCGGCGTGTGTGCGCTCGGGTCCCCACCCTCCACCCAATATCCCGTGATAGGCTTGGGAAACCGAAACCCTCCTTAGGAATGGGTGGTAATGCAAAGTGAATGAGGCTGACACATTATTCGAATTAATGTCATTTAAGTCTTTGGCCATTATGTTCACTTGTTTTTTGGCTGTTATAAATCCCCTCTTCAAATTCTTTATTTGGATCTTTCAGAGGCAGAATAGTTCAAATCAGTCAAGCAACTTCTGGGGTTGACAGTTGAAAGGAAGGAGTTTACTGGCAAAGCATGAGGCAGAACTGTGTCAATGGGAACTACAGCTTTAGAAGTGGTCTTGGGCACTACAGACAAACTTGGCATGGCGTGTGAAACCTACATCAAGACAGAGCTGTGTTTCCTAGCAACATCATCTTCACATTAGACTGGCTTTCTTAATGTTTTAAATTTAACGTTTTCAATGTTCTTAATCAGTTCAAGCAGTGGCTCAACTTAAAGAACCATGTCAGCGCAAACATCATCTCATTACAAACTGGACAAAGGTGACATTGTTGTCACCTCAGTGAGACAAATGCAATGACACCCTGGCAGAAAAGAGAGAACAGCAAAAACGTCACCCCTCTATCCAGCTATTTTCACACACAAAAGTGGAAAGTCACGTTTGTCCCCTTTGTCTTTAGCCATCAGGAAACACTGCAGTGTGTAATGTATATGTCCTTGTCATTTGACACCATACAGAAATTGACCCAGATTCTTTTTTATGTACTTTTTTGTTTAATAGCCCAAAAATAGTTTTTTGTTTTTCTGGAAAGCTTGCCACATGCTAAAAAAAATCTCCCAGTCGTGAGATTTTGCGCAGTATACGCAACAAAACTATCCAGAGCTTGTAAAGCTTGTAATGGATATAGGTGTGTGTGTGTGTGTGTGTGTGTGTGTGTGTGTGTGTGTGTGTGTATATATATATATATATATATATATATATATATATATTTCTCTTCTTATTTTTCGACAGCGATGTCTGCGCTTTAGCCATTACATCATCAGATCATTAAAGAAAATTCCTTCTTACTATGTTCTTTGAGCAAGGTAACACAAGATAATCATCTTTATGTGAAGGGTGTGGTCTGTCCAGTTCATAAAAAAGCAGTGACAATGAATAATTAGACAAACATGCTGCATGCTGCTACGTTTCTAAGGTCAAGTTCTCGTCCTTTAATGTTGCTTTCACTAAATATGCATTTTATAAAAAAAAAAAAGGTCTTATTAACTTCAAAATTAATATAGAAGTGGGCCCTGTAACACACACCAAAATGTCCAATCATGTCTGCAGCATTTCTCGGGAAACTAAATGAAATTAATCTCAGACTCTCAGATTTCCTGGCACGGCTTTATATGCTTTACGTAAATTCCCAACCCTGAAACCTAATGGGGTTTGTCAACAGAATGAAAATTAATTCAAATCCAAACTTAAAGCAATATTGTTTTACACCCAAAACGAGCCCGTGGCTTGACATCACAGACCATACACTACACAACTAGCCATTAATAAAGCATCTAGTAGGTATGGTATATATTTCATCCAGGTTAAGTGTGATAAGATGCAATGTTGACGCATAACCAAATTGCAGTCAACATTAAGCCAACACATTGAAGCCAGTCACATAGTGCAGAACTATTCAAAATGGCAATTATCATAATATGCATCTCCACTGAAGACAACTGAATTCGACTCAATCTCAAACTAACCTATCTCAAACTAAGGCATAATAACCTGCTAATACATATATTAGACCTTAGCCATTCAAACTCCATGTTAAGGCCATCAGATAAATGTAAATTAAAAGTGGTGGGGGGGAAATGGCAATGGCAAATTGTTGCAGAGCTCTTACCGGGTCATGCTCTGCCATTGGAGTCCAGGGGAGAAGTGTGAGGATTAGAGGGTGTAGGTGGGTCTGCCTCACCTGCCCTGCAGCCTTAGGAACACTATACTCTCCATTCAACACCCTTTTATTGTGACCTCTGTCAGGCTGACACCTCCGACCATACATACACTGTCTGCCCACCCTCTGTTTCTTCCTCCATTTGTTTTTTTCTCTCATTTTGCACCTGGCATGGTCTTCCTGTGTTGGGTTCCAACCCGCAGGACAAGTTCCAAAGCAAACTTTGGAATCTTACGATGGAAAACACACCCTTGTTAAGATTAAACGGTTTGCTAATAAAAAAAAATATATATTGACACTAGAATAGTATTCAAATAGTAAATGAAATGTTTTCTCTTTTCTGCTTCTCCCTTTAGGGGTCACCAGAGTGGACAAAGCGTTCTGGATGTCCACAGAAAAAAATGTCTGTCGGCAAAAGATTTTTGATGCCCTTTCCCGCCGCAACCCTCCCTATTTATCCAAGCCTAAAACTGGCACCAAGTCACGCAGGTAAATGTGAACGTCACATTTATGTTCTATATGTTTAATAAACACATTAAAATAAAATAGTACATCACTGATTGAAATTGAATGGTTTGTTTGATGCCAAAATCAATCTATTTTGATAATGATCCGGTCCGAAAAGAGGTTACTCCGGTCCGTGATCCGGACAATGACCGTGATTCATTGTCCTGTGAAATGTTCCCTAATCGTTTTCACCTGTGTTAATTGTATAAAGCTGCCCTGTTCGTTTCTGTTCGCCGTCAGGTCTTTAACGTTATGTTCCAAGTTCACCAGTGTCAACGTCTCGGATGTCTCCCCTGTCCTGTGATTCACCATTAAACCCCTGTTTCGTGATGTCAGGTGATAGCGTCCTTTATTCCTCGTCTCCTCGTCACTCTTCGCCCTCCTCTCCGTGCACCCGCCGCGTCATGCCCGCATGGACATGACAGTCTGTAATACTAAATGAACTAAATTAATGTTATATACTGTGATGTACTTTCATTATGACACAAAGATTCTAATATTGCAATCCAAAAGCTGGTTATATATAACCAGCTATACTGCTGCTATTCAGGTTGTGAAAATATTGATTAATAGAAGAGGATGACAGGCTAACCACTTCACACAGCTGCTCTTTTATCAGTTCTGGACTGCTGGAATGAAACTATACAGATACATGAAAGATTATGATTAGATTACATACAAAGATGGAAATAATAATAATTCAGATCAATTAGTCAGCAAATTATATAAATGCCTGATTGTTTTAGTGAGGAAGCATACCATTTTTGCCACAAGAGGGGGGACTTGATCTGGTGTCATGTTTGAGCCACCTTGTAATTAGGGTACAAAAAGAAAAAAAAAGACAGGAAACTGAGCTGCTTTTGAGTGGAAGTCAAAAAGGAAATATTTTTTTTTTTCTGTTTTCCTTTCACATACGTATCAGCAGTGTACAGAAACATGGAGGAACTACTCGGAGAAAGAATAATCTGTGGGAAATTTCTGCGTGCACTCTTTGAGATCTTTGCTGTGTCTCCTAATAGAAGCAGAAAGAGAAAGATGACGTCATCTTAAACGTCCTAAAGACAGCAGAAAAGAGTAACCCCTTGCCCTTCAAAGAACATGTGAACTCTGATTCATCCACTTTTGATTCCTCCCTTCTGTTCTGTGAACCCTTTCAGCAAGTACATTCTGAGAAGAACCATAACAAAAAAAATCCCTTGTCACAGCTGTGCAACGAAACCAAAACAAGTTTTATTCAAGTGTCATGCCTTGTCCAAGTTGAATGGGGATTACCCACAAGTGTATTATTATGTAGTTTTTGTAGCTTTGAAGCTGGCCTGTGCTGGTAAGAGAACAAGAGGAGCTCACCCCTGTTCCTAGTGGCCTACCATAATTTGATAAGATTTACCATAATCTGAGACCAGGACTTTAGGACATATTTGGTATATTATTGTGTTGAGGTGATTAGAACTGAATGTAAAGTTTGTAGCATTATTTAGCAAAAGCTTTAGTGACAAACAAACAAACGAAAAAAAATTTTTTTTTTGTGAAGCGCACATTAAACTTGCCTTAAGATACATGTGTTGGCTATTATGGCCTGCAGCAACACGAGAGGGTGAAAGTGAACAGTGGGCAGCCATGACAGGCACCCGGGAAGCAGTGTGTGGGGACGGTGCTTTACTCAGTGTCACCTCAGTGGCACCTTGGCGGCTCGGGCAACCTTCTGAACCTTATGATCCTTTATTAGTCCTACAAGTGGGAAATTTACATTGTCAGGGCAGAAAGTGGACAGTACAAGATAAGAAAAAAAAAGTTTAATGTACAAAAAAGCAAAAAAATAGTCATAGAAAATAAAAACAGTGAATGCGAGTATATAAGAATATATGTATTGTAAAATTGTACTTATGTAGAGACTGGGTATATATACACATATTACAAATATTTGAGTAATATGTTCTATGTTTGTCTGGTCAGCTGTGCGCACAAGTTGTTTAAAATAATTTACCCTAAATTTATTTACATCTTTAAAAAATTGAAAAAAGATACACACCTCACGATGGAGAGGACTCATTTTGCAAAAATACAGCAAAATTATGGCTGCTCTTGCACATAGTCATGGGATTCTAATTAGCCGGACTCATTTTCTGCGCATACTGAAAGATAACCGGTTGAGCCAATGGAAGAGGTACACAGACTACACGTTATTAACTTCATTCAGGGACAATTACAAGGTCTAGATGCACGTTCACAAAGCACAAAATACACATTGCAGCCCATATCATGCGTTATTTGCGACGGTTTTTGTGCACGTATTGCACAAGATATCGCATGTCATTTTGCAAATATACTCTTTATGCTCTGTAAAGTTAATTACTGCTTTTTCTTTTTTACATTTTTACATTGCTATGGCGTGATTGTATGATGTGTGTGGACTGTGAAGCACTGGAAGTATCTGCTGAGAAAATGAATACAATGTGACATTATGACTGGTTGCATTTGAATTAAGGGGTGTAATAAATAATGATACTGTTATGTGAGGATGCGATTTTATCTCCATTTTCCCCCTCCCACCAAGACCGCTATGTCAGAGACCAAGACAAGACTGAGAATAAATAGAGCAAAGACCAAGAAAAAAACGAAACCACAAAAAATTACAACAGATCTACAACAGTAGTAGTCCTCATCTTGGATGAGGGTCATGAAGTCGGCCACCAAGCTGCAGATGGGGTATTGGTTTTCAAGCCCAGTCCATCACGAGGGGTGGTGTGGCAATTCCCGATGCAGGTCCTAGAGTGTTACCATTGGGACCCCGGGGGTGACGGATGTTCATCTGCAGCGTCTGCTCCTGGGATGTCAGCGTCATCATCACTTGGTTCATTTGATGCTGCTGCCGATGTTGCTGTACTGGCGTCAGCAGTTGGGCCACCGCACTGGACAGTGCAGCACTGTCGGGTGTGTGTGTGTGTGTGTGTGTGTGTGTGTGGGGGGGGGGGGGGGGGGGAGTTGTGTGGGGGGACTTCAATGTTAGACTAAGTGTTTCATGCCTTTCAGATGTGTGTGAACGACTGTGGATGCTGTATTAATAAGTAACAGGGAACATACAGAATGGATGGGGAAAAGGAACGTCTGTAGGTACTCATCTGGGAGAAGGTTCTGGGAGGTTTGGAGTAAAGGGTGTGCTCCCTTTTTTTTAAAATAGGTGTATCGATCATGAACCTGTCTATTTTAACTGAGGGGAAATAAGAGGTGATGAAGTTTGGGTTGACAAGTTATTTAAATAAATAACTAAAATAACTTAAATAAAGGGTATAATGGTGGGCTGATGGAGGTTCCCCTGGTCTTCACTGGACACTTTATAAAAGGACAGAATAACCAGCAAAGTGACATGACAGGTCCGGCATCTCTTTATCACCAAGCTCAGTCTTTTAACTCTTCCATTTCCCAGCCCAACATAGGCCGGATCTAAACGGCGAAGTGGGTCACGAAGTGGGTCATTGACATAATGGATGGGGATCCCCTAACTCTGTCAATGTTTGTGTACCACTGACATGTGGGAGAGGGGGAAAGAAAATTTGTAGGTGACTCAGCTCTTTTAAAGTGTAAATCACCTCCTACTTATCAAAAAACACTGGGTTGTAATAACTGAAAGGCTGTCACTTTCCTCACAGTCTTACTTTGCGTAAACAGGAAGAACAGGATGAAAAAATGCATTAAAAATGCATGAAAGTCAATCTGTTTGTTCCACCAGATCTTCCGGCAAAAATGGCCAAAACTTACCCAAGCCATAAACTACCGAGGCCGGTACTGTCTGGACTGTTTTCTTTTCCCCATCAGAATATTGAGCTCTGACCACCAACACCACCCCACACTCATAATGATCTTGTACATTTAAACACTTTTAATTCTTCTACTGTATGTCACTTACATGTCCTGTAACATTGTAGTCTTCATTCGCATTAAATGTCACCAACCCCTATATAAAAAGCAGCGTGTGGTCTTTTTTAAACTGTTGACATTTTGCATGTTCCTTCCTGATTGTTTTCTAATAAGAATCATGATGGGAAACCAGGACGTGTACTTCTGTTCTCTGCACACTAATCTATTTCATGCCACCTTACTTGCTTTGCTGGGGTAGACTCTTGTGAACAGCGAATACGTAAAAAAAACAAAAAAAAAACAGTTGAAATGTGTGGACAGTGTGTTTCTTTGTGTTTTGAACTAAAATTGTTACCTGTGGTCACCATACAGGTTTTTCCCATCACCCTCATCACATTCTCTATAAAGCTGCTTTTTGTATAAAGTTGCTTTTCCAATGCACCTTTCCATAAATGTGAGAGCTGAAGAACTGAGTGCATTTTATTGCTGTGTATAGCTTTTAATATTTATAGCATTATTATTGTCATGGAGATGATAATTAAAACGATCATTTTTCATGTGCTTTCTGCTCAGATTTCTGTACCTGTCTTTATCAACACTGTAGTGTTTCTCTGCTATTTCTTGTTTAAATGCTACAATATGGGTGATTGTGCAGCCATCACTGAAATAAAATGAACAAAGGCTGAGAGAGCGCGTGAGAGAGAGAGCAAGAGAGAGGTAGATAAAGTCAAAACAGGAAGAGGGAAAAACGTGAATGGAACGTGGGTGTGAAAGCGGTAGTGGGAGGGTGACGCTTACGTCACAGAAGACACACTGAGACACATCTAACTGTCACACCAACAGAAGCTGTAAAAGCCCTGCCGGCTCATACGTCAACAGCATTACTGCAGGGCGATGAGGCCAGGACAAGCCACACGCATCACTTCTGCTTTGCAACCCAGAGGGAACGCATGCGTGTGACTTCGTACCAGAGCGGGGTCAAGAGAGGAGGTCTCCTTGGATTGTACGATGCACCTGAGATAACCCCAAAATGGACTGGCGCTCCTGGATCCTCGTTCTTGTCCTTTTGCTTCATATCTTGGATTGCGCTTCAGGTCAGGGTGGTTTGATTCATTTGACCTATTGTATTAATGCACTTTCTAAACAAATTTTTGTGTGTGTACGTTTCATTATACATTCACATGTGTAAATATTATCTGTCTGGGCGAGTGAGCTGCATTTGGATTATGTCTTTTTTAAAAATATTTTTCCTTCGTATTGGCGGTGTTCAAGTAGAGTTGCTCCTCTTAACAAATCCAGTAAATTGTTCTGGACTGAACATTTTTAAGACAATTGAGTAAATGTTCACACTGGATGAGTCTCTGTGAGTTTCGGTGTTGAGTCTGTGTGTGTGGGCGGTATACGGAGAGTGGGAAATTCAGATGGTCTTCCTACATTTCTGATGACATCACCAGTTATTCTGTGCAACGTGTGTTTCCCAACATTTGAAACTCTTTTTATGCGGCATGCTTTTTGGTGCAGTGAGCTGGTCTAACCGCACAGGTGACAAAATAAGAAAAGATCTACAGTGTAGGCAAGATCACACACGTTTTTCATGTTCGTACATGTTGGGAACTAACAGAAAGAGAGGTAGATAATCTAATCGCCTTCATCACTATGTGTTGTAGGTGAGGATTTGATGAAGCTGAGGAATGTGACGGTGGAGATCTGGGAAGAAATTGTGATTGTGCGCTGGGAACCCCCCGAAGACTGTCCAGAGGACGCCAGCTACGCGGTCCGAATAGGAAGGTCAGTCTCACTTCTTCTTAGCTTTGGCCGCTCAGATTCTGTCATACAAAAATTCCACATTTTTATGTTCACTCATTTATATTCTTACACCCTTTTCCTGTCCCAGCACATTACATCTAAGTGTGTTACATTTCCCTGTTTCACTTTAGAAACTGTTGGAATTTTTGCCAATTCTCCAAATGTTCACCTTTTTAACCCCTGATATTATTTTACAGTTATGGAGAGAGTTTTGACAACCTGAGCACCGGGTGTGATGGAACCACCAAGACCGAGTGCGACGTCTCTACCTTCATCAAAAATTATACAATGAAGCACATCCTTTATGTTGGACTGATCACAAAGCAGGGCATAGTCTGGTCCAAGAAGCTGAATATAAACATGAGAACAGACTGTAAGTACCGTAACGATGTAATCCTGTCAAGCTCTACTGCACACTCCATTTGCTCAATTTTCTATTTCTTTTGCGAATTCTAATCCACCTGCTCCTCTGCTGCAAACAGCTAAAATCCTCCCGCCCTCCTTCAGCCTGGCAGGCAACGGAGACAGCATCAAGGTCAAGATTCACAGCAAACCGACCTTAATGGCGATATTTACGGCTGGACTGCAGTACTCTGCATATTTGCGGATCAAAGGCCATGTGAGTAAAGTTCTGTCTGTAGGTGCGAATTCTTTTCACATGGACAGTGACAACCAACTAAAAAAATTATTTATTTTTTTGTACCATTTGCATTTTCAGACGGAAAATTTGGAGAAATTAGAAGTTAAATACGAGAGCAGTGGAGCTGTAGAGGACATAGAGTTCAAAAACCTGTGGTGGGGTCAGGAATACTGCGTAAAAGTGACACTGGAAGCTCTCGCCACAGAAGCAATGAACGCCTCCAAGGAGGAGTGCCTTCTGCTGAAGCCAGGTGACCATGCCCATGAAAACAACAAAAGCACCACGACTGCCCCGCCACCCCCATCCTTAAACTAACATTTCCTTTCTGATCCGGGCAGATGGTGACACAGTGTTTGGTTTTGTGGGTCTTGCTCTTGGGATCTTGGTGATGGTGGTGCTGCTTGGCATGAGCTGCTTTCTGTGGCGTCCTGTTAAAATGCCTGCTGTACTGGTAGGTAAAAAAAAAAAAAAAGAAGCTGCTTGTTAACATATGATTTAAAAATAAAGAAAAAAGGAACTGAAGCTCAAGTCTGAGCATGTAAATTTACATGACTCATGTTTTTTTTTTTTTTTTTTTCTCATTTCGTTTCTCTAAAAAACTGACAGTAGGAAAGTTCCGGGGTTTCCTGATGTACTAACCATTCTTCCCTCTTCGCTCATTATACGTTTTATTTAATCACTGGACACGTTTGTCGGTTTTAGATGCCTCACAGTGCCACAGTTTGGAGGCAGCAGCTAACGGCTTCATTTCCTTCTTCACGCAGAAACCCCAAGAAATTGGGTGGCACCCGGTCAGCATTACAGATGGTCCCGTAGAGGTCATTGTAGACAAGGGATGGCTTCTAACCCGCACGCTTGTGGACGGGAAGAAAGGAAAGTACGACGACACCAAAAAGATCCTGGAGGAGGTGGAGAGGCGGGAGAGCCAGGACAGCGGCATTAACATGGAGCCGGCCTCCATCTCCAGCCGCCACTCAGACGAGGAGGAGGCGGCAGCAGCGCTGGAAGACAGTGGATGCGAAAGCCTGGACAATGCCGGCGGGAGCCTGAACGGAAGCGGGGGAAGCAGGGAGCTTTTACTGATGGACGGGAGGAGGGGAGATGACAGCGGACTCGGTTTGGGGTTAAACGGAGGTGGCCATGGGGTGCTGCCCGACTTGGAGGTTGTCGCGGGAGACGGGTACCGTAGCCAGAGTCCTGCCACGATAGAGAGTCACGCATATCGCGAAGAGAAGGTTGATGTATCCAGCCAGTGCGATACAGACACTAACTTGGCCGCTCCAATAAGTGGCTACAGGCCGAGCCAGGTCATCGGAAATGAACTGACAAATGCTTGTCATCACATGCCATCTGTCACAATAAAGCAGGACTTCCCTCTGTCCAGTTATCTGAAGAAGACTGTCCTCCAGACTGTGAGACCACTAGAGCAGGATGATCATATTCCCCTGTTCCAGGACAGCCTGATGAGCTGCAACGATTCTGCTCTGTTCCACAATGACAGGGGGCTTGACTGTCACATAAACTCAATTGCTGTATCACTTAGTGACATGGAGCTGACTTTTGGTTGAGCTTGAACACTTGAACCATTGAGTACATTGGCTGCCTTATCAGTGTATAGAAGAAGCAGTCAGGAGCTACTGTTTGCTAAAAAAAAAAAAAAAGGGTGAATGTGTTGTATTAAGCCCATCTATCTGGTTTCGACCGAAACCGGAAATTTCTCAGGAAGTGAAATGTTTGTCAGAGAAAGGAGGCAGAAGCAGATGTTACTTAAAGTGACACATGTTTAAATGTGTTTTTGGATGTCCAAATTACGTTTAGAAGAAAGACATATATCGTCAACTTTGTTGCGTTTTATCACTCAAACATTTTCACAGCCTGATATTAAGCTAACAGACTATTCACTTTATTCTAGCAATGAGATACTTGAAACCATAGGACATCTCCAGCTCTGCCAGCCCTGGTACTAACATTTGCGGGCATCACAAAGTCACTAGCCTACACATTTCAGCCCACTGTTTCATATAATGAATAGTCTGGCATACCCTGAAACCTCCCACACACAGTTTTTTTTATGTATGTCCTGGACTGTCCGTGGCCAGTCAGAATATTCAAATGTGTTCCCCACCTGCAGTTCACTGCTGAATGTTGCACTATTAACTGTGATTTATTTATCTATAAGCACACACATGCCTATAGTCTGTTCTAAATGCTCATATTGCAGTACTGTGTACAATGTTGAAATAAACCTATTTTGGTTCTAGAAGCAACATTTTTGTCCTGTTGTTTCTAATGTCTGTTATATAGTACCTCATAAGCAATGTCAATGCAATTAAGGCAAAAGATCTACATAAGCAGAAGTGAAAGACTGACAAGCTGTGAAAAGCAAGTTGTTCCTACATACAACACACTCTACTCTCCATCTCCATTACTTTCCAATTTTATGCTATATTCTGTAATTGGAGAGGTAAGATATTTTCAGTGTATGCATAATTTTTAAAAAGGAATTTTATTCCTCTACTTATTACTAGTATCATAAGTAATTAGTAATTACTTATTATTATATTACTATATTACATATTATTGATTTAAATAATCATATTAGTGATTAGACCTGACCTAAAGAAAATGGACCTAAATAAACTTAGTCCAACACTTTTTTTTTTCTTCTGTGTGTTTAGTGAAAGTAATTTAATTTAGTTGATGTACAGTCATTCAATGTGTTTTCTTTATTTTCATGACCATTTACATGGTAGATTCTCACCGAAGGCATCAAAACTATGAATGAACACATGTGGATTTATGTATTTAACCGGACCTGAACCCAATCGAGATGGTTTGGGGTGAGCTGGACCGCAGAGTGAAGGCAAAGGGCCCAACAAGTGCTAAACACCTCTGGGAACTCCTTCAAGACTGTTGGAAAAGCATTTCAGGTGACGACCTCTTGAAGCTCATCGAGAGAATGCCAAGAGTGTGCAAAGCAGTAATCAGAGCAAAGAAACTAGAATATAAAACCGTTATTTCACCTTTTTTTGTTAAGTACATAACTCCACATGTGTTCATTCATAGTTTTGATGCCTTCAGTGAGAATCTACCAACGTAAATGGTCATGAAAATAAAGAAAACACATTGAATGAGAAGGTGTGTCCAAACTTTTGGCCTGTACTGTACATTAAACTGGACATTTTTTTACTTGGTAAACGCATTCAGTTTCTTAGAAAAGTTTACAGCTAGAAGTACTTGGCTTGAACTTCTTCTAAATTCTGCCTCCACAATTCTCATTTCCTGATCTATGGGACTTCCCTTTGGTCTCCACAGTGCCTACTTTATTTGCTACCCTATGATTGGGTCTGCAAGAATTAAGGCGTATCAGAATTTGCCATGGACGTTGACATGTGAATGATACAGACATCTAGGTCAGTCTCTTTCTGTTGTTAAAGAACTTGCCGTGTGGTAAGAACCACAGTATCCTATACAGTTTTTTTCTTCTCACTGTCGAAGGTCACAATTTCTGAAAAGAGTTCTGCAGTCTAATTTTACCAATTTTGTAGCGTAAACATTGTCTAGAGACAGACATTATTGGGTAATTTTGGGTAGGTTCCCCTTTTGCCTCCAAATCATCCTGGACCCAGTAATGTGTGTAACAAATGCATGCTACGGTGTCTGCAACATGGCTGTAAGTAGCAGATCAGTAAATTGCAAGTTGGTGCCTCCATGGGTATGTTTTTTGTAACACATATCACAGAGGCTCCATTGCATTGAGGTCTGGAGAATTTGGAATTGAGATCTGGAGAATTTGGCCATTCTTTTTGCATGGTCCATTGGTCTATTTGAGATTATCTTCCTGAAAGAGGGCCCTGCCATCAGCACTGTTTGTTTCTGACAGTTTGAGCTACAGTAGCTCTTTCATTGGATCTGACAAAAAGGGTCAGCTTTCACTCCCCACATGCACAAAGACGACTGTTGCCAATTGTATGGAATCTTTTTTTTTTTCTAACTTTAGTAGCAAGCTCAAAGCCCATACACAAAATCATTCAATCACAAGACATGCAGTCAGAAACAGATATATTTTGGGAACACCTGTTGTGCCACTGCTCTGTGAACAAATATGTCAGACGTATTTTTGTGATTAGCCTCTCCAACCCAATTTACTGCCGGCTATGTGGACCAAGCTCACGCTGCTCTGGTACAGGAACTGAATGGCCCTTAACAAAAGGCCATCCACCCCATACTCCTGGCGCGCCCCCCATAGGGTGCCCCTGGGGACACGGTCATAAGCCTTCTCCAAATCCAAAAAACACATGTGGATTGGGTTGGCAAACTCCCATGCCCCCTCCATCACCCCAGCAAAGGTAAAGCACTGGTTCACAGTTCCACGGCCAGTACGAAAACTACATTGCTCCTCCTCAATCTGAGATTCAACTATCGTTCAATGTCAGCAGATTCCAATCCTCACTGTAAACGGTGTGAGCAATTTGCTTCCTCTCCTTAGGTGTCGGATGGTTTGCCAGAGCCTCTTTGGAGCCAATCGGTAGTCTTTCTCCATGGCCTCACCGAACTCATCCCACGCCCGAGATTTTGCCTAGGTGACTGCCACTGCTGCAACCCACTTGGCCATCCGGTACCTGTCTGCTGCTTATGGAGACCCACAGACCAGCCATGCCATGTAGGCCTCCTTCTTCAGCCTGAAGAAGGCCTCCTTTTTCAGCTCCCCTTACCTCTGGTGTTGAATTTGACTGAACAACAGTTCTATATATATGCTACATAATGTCTGGTCTTTTCTTTTTATTTGCACACAGTCCTCACTGTCAGCATGAGCAGTTCAATGCAGCTGGACAAATTACAGGAAGGTTATTTTTGTCTTTCGATTTCTCTAACCCTTTCCATAAGTAACCTTAAATACTTGGTTTGATGGCGTGGGCAATGTGAGTTTCTGACTGCCCTGGAACCGTGGGTATGACCACTCTTTCCACTCACTACACATGGTAAGGTGTAAAATCAGTAAAAGGGATTCCAAAGGTGCAGTTTACAAAGATAAAAGTGTATGCTGCACAGCCTTTTCGATGCTGCTCTTCTTGTTTATGTTTATGTAAGGCCACCTAGTGCTGCAAGAAGCTGCAAAATGTACCCATATGTGAAATTTCTCAATTAGTCATGAGTGTGGTATTGGTTTCTGGAGAGCCGCTTCAGCTTCAAGCGAGGCGGGTTTACACTTCCTTTCCTGCGAGCGCAAGGCTGTAGAGCTTCAACCATGCTTCATGAAGAGTCCTCACAAACCACCAACTGCCATTAACATCATCAACATTTATGCTGGAATATCCCCTTTGCAGCACAGACATTTTTACTGCAGTTTATGAGGCTGTGGTTTTTCTGTTTCTCAGTTCTCTCTCACTTTTTCACGTGACCTTTCGTATAAAAAATGGATCAAATGTCAGACATTTCTCAAAGTCTCCCTACACCTCTTTCATGCAGATGAAAACATGCCTGTACAATCTCCTGCTGGTTCACACCATCCATGATGGTATCATATCTCTAAATAACGTAATTAAGAAATCTAGAACCAGACCTCTTTTATGCATGTATGTTATAAGTTCGCAGTAATATTAATAATTAATAATAAGTTAAGGGCTTTAAACTACAGCATGTCCATTGCAAAGCTGACTGCAAAATAATGTGTACCCCTTGCAACAGTGGAAAGTGTGTGTTGTGCTGAAGCCAAGCAGTAAAAAGAAATCCCATTGGAATCTCCATGTAATCACACATGACCACCGGGGAACGTTTCAGAAAAAATCAAGTTTATTACCTTCCAGACAAGGGGTTAAGGCCTTGGATGCTTAAAACCTACTACCTACTTGAAAGTGAAGTGATTGTCATGCTTTTAACCACCACCCTTGGTGAGCAGTGGGCAGCCATGAAAGGCAGTGTGTGGGGACGGTGCTTTGCTCAGTGGCACTTTGGCGTACAGGATTCTAACCGGCAACCTTCTGATTATGGGTGGGTGTCCATCCAATGCCCCTTTCAGCGGTCATGCTTGTTAATTCAACACTGCACAGAGGATAGCACTCACAAAGGATCACTGTACACCCCAGTCCTAAACTCCAACCCAGAACACTAGCGTTCACATTAAGGGAAATAGTATTCCCTTTTTTTAGGAATACACGTTAAAATGGTTGAAAACACTGGGATTTCATTTTCAATTTTATCTGTGTGTTTTAACAATAGTCATGGATCTCCTGGGTTGTTTCTTAAATAAAAATAATGTACATTTATGTATATGATTTAACAAAAAAACAAAGGAAGGAGGTGAAAAGTATTTATATTGTGAAAATGTGATCTTTGTGTGGCAAAAAACCTATTACCCGCATTTATGAGGCGACATGACAGGAAACTCTGTCACCACATGTATGTGTATATACATCTCTCTCTCATATTTGTATAAAGCTGTTACTGTGATTTTGAAAAATAAACATTATGGATTTGTCATATTTAATTAGTTGCTCAGCCATTATTGGATTTAGACTCGGCCTTCTCATCGTCTGCTCCAAGTAAGACTGTTCTTGTTTCTCTCCTTTTTCCTGCCTGCCCGCTTTGCCTTCCTCTTGTCATGCCTGGATTTTGCTTATCAAATTGGTGGAAATTCACCTGCCTCCTTGCGCTACTCCGCATTGGGGTTTTTCGTTACCGCCTACACGCGCTCTCTCGCCTGTCCCGCCTGACCCGCCTGATTCATGTGACAAATGTTGCATGTAATGAAAGGTTAATGAAATCATTTGCTGCTTTGAAAACCTGATTTTTGGAAACCGGCTGCTATGGTTTTGAGGTGGGGCAGTCCAAGAAAATAAGAGGAATGTGAGCGGAAAAGTTCGGAGACAACAATTTTCTTTCCGAAGTGTGTTATGGCCTGCAATGCTGCAGTGTAAACTCACAATATTGGCTGAGGGGTATTTGTAACAGAAAATGACAAAAAAATCAACAGAAATCAATGATTTGTAGAGAACACTTAGCGACATCAGTGCATTAAAACATGCAGCAGACAAAAAACATGATGAGCAGTGTTCAGAATACAGAATAAATTAGAACTTTAAGTCAAACATTAGAGGCTATTTCTTGTCTACGATCCTGCTGATGGAGAAGGGTGACGAGGACTTCTTGATGCCAACTTTCCTACAGAGATGGCGCAAGACACGTATTAAACATGTAAAAAGTCATAACCCATGTTCATCCTATGGCACAGGTTCAAGGGGTTGATTTTCTAGTGAACACTCCCTGTGTGAACCTTTTCACCACAATCAGAATATCTGGTTGACACAAAAAACGATTCAGTGGCAATGACAAAACAATATCTTGTGGCTCAAACACTAGTAGATATCACTATTTTGCAGTTCTTGAACTGAAAGTGATAAACACAATACGCCGGTTCCATTTCTGTTGGATGCATACTTACGATAACACTCTGTCCTTAACTGAAGGCTCTGCATAGGAAGAAAGAGTAAAGCAGGGATGTAAGCGTTATTTTCCAGCTGACCAAAATTCAAGATTTTAAAGCTTGTTGGAGGAAAACACCTTGCCATTAAATGTGATGGTTATGAGAAAAAACACAAGGGCAAACAACTTTTTATCTTCATAAATCCCATCAGAGTAGTGATGCATTTTGTGATGCATATGAGCGTTGTCTGCAATCAGAGGCCTTCAAACGCACTTACTCTTGCATTTGCAGCAGGACATCTTCTTCCAGAAATGGTGGAT